>NW_022436943.1:7224625-7642720 GCF_009761245.1 Sapajus apella | reverse complement strand
TGTGTGTGTGTGTGTGTGTGTGTGTGTGTGTGTGTGTGTGTGTGTGTACTAACATTCATGTGGGCTAAAGAAAAACAAAAAAGTCAGGGGAAGGAATGTGAGACTAAAGGGGTGTGCTGACATTGTAGACAGGAGGCCAAGCAGGTCTTCCTGAGAAGATGGTACTTCAGCTCAGTGCTGGAAGAAATGAGGAAGATCTAAGGGAAGAACTTTCCATGCAGAAGGATTCCCAAGTACAAAGGCTTGAGTCAGATCATGTCTGGTGTACTGAAGCAGCAGCAGGGTGGGCAGGTGTAATGTAGAAGATTAAGTTAGTGTGAAATGGGGAGGTGGGCCAATCAGCACCCAACAGACCAATGTGGTCCCACCTACTTTTACTTGATGAGAAGCCACTGGAGGGTTTGAGAACAGGACTGACATGGCCTCACTTACACTGTCATAGGATCAGCTGGCAGTGTGGTGGAAATAACCACAAAAAGACAGAGAGCATCAGAGAGGCTTATGAAGAGGTTCCTGCTGTATCCAGGTATAAAGTCGTGATAGCTTAGACAGTGGGACAGCACTAGGTTTAAGTAAGAGGAGTACCTAGAGCACAAGTTTAATTTAAGGAGGCACTCGGCATCAGGGATGTTCATATGTAGTGTCAGCAGGGTCTTCGCTTGCATGACTGAGAGGGAAACTTTGCAGCTTATGCATCTGTCATGCCTCAGCTGGATCTTGGATATGCTGGACAAGATAAGGACACTCAAATTCAGAAGGTGGCACTGACATGATGTGCTGATGGTGTGAAGTGTGGATGAAAAAGAAGAGTCCAAGATGACCCCACATATTTTAAACCTGTAGAAAGAGATAGCCATTTTCTGATAGGAGTAACCTGTAAGGGGAACAGGTTTGAAGGAAGAATACCAGAGCTCAGTTTAGGATTTATAACACTTTAGATATTTTATTAAACATCTATGTGAAGATACATGAGTCTGGAGTTCAAGTGTAGGGTATAAGGGTAAGCAAAAATGACAGTTACCTGGCCTAATGAAACATATTAATACAATCCAGTGTGGGGGTGGACAAATAGGGCAATACACTACAACATACAACTTGCCATGAAATGATACTCTGAGATTGCTATAAAAATTCATAGAGAAATATCCAGCCTGAACTTGAGGGCCTGGCAAATAGAAGCTACTTAATAAATGCCAGTTGAGGGCAGGGCAGGGTGTCTCACACCTGTGATCCAAGCACTTTGGGAGGCTGAGGCAGGAGGATCACTTGAGCTCAGGAGTTTGAGGCTAGCCTGGGAAACATAGGGAGACCCTGTCCCTACAAAAAATAAAAAAGCATGATGGTGTGCATCTGGGGTCCCAGTGGTTGCAGTGAGCCCAGACTGTACCACCACACTCGAGCCTGGGCAACAGATGAGACCCTGTGTCAAAAAATAAGTAAATAAATAAATAAATACTGGTTGAATATATGGACACTACTCATTTATTTATTATTTATCTACTAATTTTACTCTGTTTTATGGTTGATTTATTTTCCCAAGATCCAGGCAAGAGGACAAAAAAACTGAGGCAGAGAAATATCTGGAAGAAGAAACATTTAAGTTGACACTTTAAGGAAGGACAAGATGATATGGTTTGTCTGTGTCCCTACCCAAATCTCACCTTAAATTGTAATAATCTGCAGTGTCAAGGGCAGGGCCAGGTGAAGATAATCGAATCATGGGAGCAGTTTCTCCCATACTGTTCTCCTGGTAGTGAATAAGTCTGATGAGATCTGATGGTTTTATAAAGGGGAGTTCCCCTGCACAAGCACTCTTGCCTGCCACCATGTAAGATGTTCCTTTGCTCTTCCTTTATCTTCTGCCATGATTGTGAGGCCTCCCCAGCCATGTGGAACTGTGAGTCCATTAAACCTCTTTCCTTTATAAATTACTCAGTCTTGGTTATGTCTTTATTAGCAGCATGAGAACAGACTAATACATAAGCGTTAGTTACGTATTAGTGGGTTTGGAGGAGATTACAGAAAACATTTTCAGAGGCAAAAACTGATACATGAGAAGGCCCAGGGAGAATGTTGCTGGTGTTATCAGAACCAATGGCAAATGCTGCATACTCAAAATCAGACATTATTCTCTTCCCCTTGAAGAGTACTGTAACATCAGCACTTGGGCATTGGCACTTTTGTGACGATAGCACAACAGTAGTGCTCTGGTGTGTCCCTGGCACAACTCTGGCCTGGATATCAGCAGTGGGAAAAGACATGGCTACAAAAGCCAAAGAGGAATAGAATGGTAGATGCTACATGGCAGGGAGTAGAGAACTCCCTGTCCTTGAAAGATTCTAGAATTCTTGGGGAGAAATTGAGGGATCTGAAGCTGGAGCTTTTCAAGAGCAAGTTAAAGCAAAATCAAAAAAAGAAATAGAAAACAGAATTGTAAAAACATAAGTTATAGATGACAAATAAATGGATAATACTTCTGCATTTTTTTAAAAAGCTTTCTTTTGAATTGATTTTCTTTATTCCAAACAGGAAAACTATCAGTTAGAGAGGGCAAGTGAATGAAGTGAGTCACAGAGTTAATAAACTATTTAATATTATCAGTACAATTAATGGCAGATGGGGGAATTTGAACACAGGACACTTAGTAAACAATTTATGGCTTTTTTGTTTGTTTTTGTTTTTGAGATGCAGTGTCACTCCATCAACCAGCCTAGAGTGCAGTGGCACAATCATGGCTCACTGCAGCCTCAACTTCCCAGGCTCCAGCTTTCTTCCCACCTCAGTCTCTGGAGTAGCTGAGATTACAGGCACATGGCCACCATGCCTATTTTTTCATCTTCCTTCCTTCCTTCCTCTCTTCCCTCCCTCCCTCCCTCCCTCCTTCCTTCCTCCCTTCCTTCCCTCCCTCCATCCCTCCCTCTCTCCTTTCTTCCTTCCTTCCCTTCCTCACTCCTTTCCTCCCTCTTTCCTTCCTTTCTTACTTTTTTTTTTTTTTTTGTAGAGACAGGGTCTCTGTATGTTCCCTAGGCTGCACTCAAGTAGTCCTCCCACCTCAGCCTCCCAAAGTGCTAGGATTACAGACATGAGCCACTGTGCCCAATCCAGTTTATGTTCTTTTAGACCAATCCTTGATATACCTAAAGGTAGGTAGAAGAAGAGAGGTGAAGAGGAGAAAAGAGCAATGGATACAACTTGTTCGAAGAAACGACAGTTTGCATCTTCCAGGACAGTGACACAAAAAAAGCCATATATTTTGATAATAAATTCATTTTCATGTGGTCCAAAATAAACTTTAGTGTATGTTTCAAGAAACTGTACTGCTTGCTTGTAGGAGAATAAATTAGTATGAACCTTCCGGTGGTACTTTCTGATTAAAATCAGAATGTTACGTACTTAAAAGCCTTAAATTCTGATTACCATATCAGTTGTCATGCTTTGGGCTATAAGTAACTGAAAACCCCAATCAAGCCGTTTTGGACATGAGGAAATGGATTGCTCACATAACTAGATGTGGAAAGGTTGAGCAAGTTGCTGCTTAATTTAGCCCAGTGGCTCTACTTCTGTTCTTTATGGCTGTCTTTTCCATGTGTGGGCTTTCCATCAGACAAAGAATAAGTTCTGGGGTTTCTGAGGTCTCATATCCATACCTAACATTTGTTATATTTGATGTTTTATTATTATATCTAACAGAGCAAAAGAGGGAAGTCACTTCTGAATATCCTCCCAAAAAATGACGAATAACTTTTTCTGAAGCTCCCAGTAAACTTTTCTTGCTCTCTCAAGATCCCAAGCCAGTCCTGCATCAATCATTGACAAAAGAAATGTAACTGGCTGATTAAAGTCACCCTTAGCATTAGGGTGGGCTCAGTGTCTCCCATGGCAATTGGCTGCACAGATGAGAAGTGGAAAACTAAAGAGAATTGAGATCCTTGTCAGGAAAGAGAAAGAAGAAAAAGGATGTACTGGCAACCAACAATGTCTATTATTATGGCATTTAACCCCAAAATTTCACCTTCAGAAGGTTATCCTAAGGAATTTTAATGCATGCTTATAAATGCTTAATAACTAAGAGAACATTTACCACAGTCTTATTCATAATAATAAAATATCAAATATAATAAATGTTTGAAAATGAGTTGATTAAAGTATGATATATTTATAATATTCTATGTATCTATTATATCTGTAATATTTCTACGTTCATAAAAATATGCTAGAGTTCTTTAAAGACTTGAAAAATGTGATCACAAGACATCATTATATCAAAAAAGCATACTTCAAAGAAATATGTTCAATTTTTGTTAGGAAAAATACACTGTAGTTTAGACAAAGACTAAACAGATGTATATTGAAATAAATGTTAACAATTGTAAATTATATTGGAGTAATTTTTTTTTTTTTGAGATACAGTCTCACTCCATCACCAGGTGCCAGGCTGGAGTGCAGTGGCACCACCTCAGCTCACTGCAACCTCCACGCCCCCGGCTGAAGCAATTCTCCTGCCTCAGCCTCCCGAGCAGCTGGGATTACAGGCACGCACCACCACGCCCAGCTAATTTTTTTGTATTTTTAGTAGAGACAGGGTTTCACCATGTTGGCCAGGATGGTCTCGATCTCTTGACCCCGTGATCCGCCCACCTCGGCCTCCCAAAGTGCTGGAATTACAGGTGTGAGCTAAATTTCTTATAATAAGCACATATTGTGAGGAAAAAATAGGAGTTATTATTTTGATGCCATGTAATTATATTTTGGGGTTTTATATTTAAATGTATATATATTTATATACATACAAGTTTAAATATAAAATGTATATTTTATGTATATATAAATATATATATACAAATTTAAATATAAATATTTGTATATATATATTTATATATATAAATATATATACAATTTTAAATATATATAAATATATATATTTGTATGTAATTTAAGTGTGTGTATATATACACACACACACACACACAATTTCTTTTTGGTCTGGTACTTCTTAGCCACTGATGCTTGGAATCATTACAGGTCAGTGTGGTCAACTCCCTATGTGGAAAACTCTTCTGCTAGGCTGCTAGGTGAATTACCACAGCCAATCTAAGCAGCTGATGTGAAAACAAGACTTTTAGAGATCCTCAAGTTAGGGTCATTCTAAAAATAAACCAAGTTATTTGCAGATAACCTAAGCAGTTCACTATCATGTGAGAGATGAGATTCCTTCAAAGTTACTCATGAATTTACATTTAATGATAATAACCATCATTTGTTGAAACTTATAATGTGACTGGCACTGGGTAAGGACATTTATTAATATCCCTTGATTATATATTATTAATCCCATTATACTGATGAAGAATTAGGGGCTAAAGAGGTTAAGTAACATGATGTGGTTCACACAGATGGTGCAACCGGAACTGAACCAGGTCCTACTTACTGCAAAGTCTGTGGCCTCTCCTAAGGCGTTACTTGTCTCCAATCAAGCCACGTGAAATGCCTTCCTTTTACAACTCTCTCAAGAAACACCACTTTTTACTACCCAAAACACCCCAACATTTTATGGATATGTTTTGGAAATATATGGATAGACTGATAATTTTATTAATGAAAACATTACATATGCTCAAATATTATTCATAAAAACTGCAGTCCAAACACCTTCATTAAACAGATGTTCCCCCAAATGGGCTAATATTCATGAACACATTTCTAATATAGAATCTGCTTTCAACAGCATCCATTATTTTCATAGAACAAAACACAAAGAACAGTTGAGCCTTGACCAACACAGGTTTCAACTGCACATGTCTGCATATACGCAGAGTTTTTCTCTCTCTCTCTACCATTCCACCCTGGCCACAGCAAGAGCAGCTCCTTTTCTCCTTCCTCCTCAGCCTACTCAGTATGAAGACAATAAAGCTGAAGACCTTTATGATTATCCACTTCTACTTAATGAATAATATATTTTCCACTTCTACTTAATAATAAATGTATTTTCTTTTCCTTATGATTTTCTTACAAAATTTTCTTTTCCCTAGCTTATTTATTATGATAATAGGGTAATAATACATATACAAAATATATGTGAATCAACTATTTATGTTATCAGTAAGGCTTCCAGTCAACAATAGGCTGTTAACAGTTAAGTTTTGGGGGAGCCATATGAATAGGGCTTCCAATCTAGTCTATCCCATCAGATATGAACAATTAGGAAAGGTCCCATGGATATGCTCGAATTGAGGTCTAAGCCAAGGAATGAGCAGTGGGCTTAAAATATAGAGGAAAAATGAAAATTTAAAAAACCCATTAACTTGGCCTGTGATATTCCTCTTCTTCTTTTCTGTGGGATATCAAGAAATTTCTGGCAGTTTACTATCCAACAGAGATTATCCTTCAGTTCAAATGCCCTTCACACATAGTTATTATTTATAACAATACTTCACTATAAATTGTTCTGACAAAATGAAGTACCTTATGTATTCACTTTTTCTGTGGAAAACAGCCAATTTATACAAATACATAAAAATCCATATAATAAAAAATATATTTCTAGTCATTGAGTACTTTCTCACATAGAAAAATAATATCCCATCTATTCCTCTAGTATACAGTATCACATCATTGGAATATAACTGCAATATTTCATTACAACACTTAGCAGAATATTCTCCCAAGTACCATTCTCCCAAGTCCCACTCATGTTTCTTCTTCACACAGAACTGATCAATTCATTTAATGGTGGAATTAATATATATTTTTGGCACCTCATCTTCATGATTTCACTCTTGGATCTTACCTTTTAAAAACGTTATTTCAAGTAGGAAATCAAACAAGGGATTTCCTCTTATTTTCTTGTTGTTGTTTTTTTCCTATACTATATATGTAATTTCTACATTGTTGTTTTGTGTATTTTGGTATTATAGAATTGTACTTCTTAGGTTCTGTTAATAATACTTACTGGGGTGTGAGGCACCTGCATTATCAGTTAGTAAAATGAACCTGGAGAAGTGGGAGGAGCTAGTATTCTCAACTGGCAAGGGATTGATTCTTCGATGAGTTCAGCATTTCACTTCCCTCTGAAATTAAGTGGCAAAGTAATAGCATCTCTTAAAAAACAGAAAGTTGGTGAGAGGTAGAATAGCAGGAGGAATTTTGAAACATGGAGAGATGGCTACTGGAAAAAAACCAATGAAGTGCAGAATCTCCCAAGATGATGGTAGAAGCCACAGAACTACATTAAGATTGGGCCCAAATACTAGTTTAGAAGAGGGTAAATAAAAATAGCTTTACTTAAGAGTACAGCCAGCTTATTACTGGCTAGTGGATATATTTCAGACAAATCTAACTGGAGAGAAAAACAGACCAGGAGAGAAAGCCAAGTTATAAGGAAATAGAGAAACCTCACAAAGGGATAAAGGAGGTAATTAAAGGTTGAAGCCAGATAGCCTAGAGCTCAAAGAAGAAATACTGGAGGCCAGATAGGAAAGTGCCTTCCTACTCAGGGGGTTAGGGATCCAGGGTGGCTGGAGAATAGAAGTAGAGTTCCACCCAGGGCCAGAAGGAACAACCTGGGATTCAGACACAGCAGTGGTGCCAACTTGAATCTACCTCATGCTAGAGTCTGAGTAGCCTGGTCTATCACCCAGCACAGATAACACTGGACAGGGGCTCCCAGGAAGCAACTTCTAAGAAGGGAGTTTGGACAGAGGCTAAAAGAAAGCAGGTTAAGCCCCAAATGTGACTGAATGATGACCAGGGATAACTATTTACTAGTGCTTTTATGATTTCTTATAACTCTGTAACTTCCCGGTATTTGTTAATTTTTTAAACTTCTCTTTTTCCTGTACTTATGAGTAGTAAAAGTTTTCAAAACATAAAAAAAGAAGAAATGCTTTGATGATGCTTCTATCTAGTATCAATCAAGTCAAACCTGTATGATATTTACAAAGAATTCACATATCACATTAAGCTCTTTGGTTGCTGACTTGTCCTGCTATATGATGCACAGAAACATTGTTCTTCAGCCCACAGAAGGGAAGCCAATAGAGTCACAACTGCATGAAAAGCAAAAACTTCCTTCCTGTAGAAATGGGTAGGAGACTCCATATCTCTTACAACAGAAATAACTGCAGAAGGTAAGTCTCTCACTTGGGGATAGAGGATGTGCTACCAGACAGTCAAAGTAATTTCTCCTATAATAATATTGCATTTATTTATTTACATACTTGATTGTACCTATTGAACCAGAATCTCTTATTGAGAACAATAATCATGTTTAAGTCATCCTTCATCACTATTATATAGCATGGAGACTCAGTACATTACTTAAATACTCCAGGATAATATCAATTTGTGATCCCCATTAGAAGGCAAAACTTTAGTTGCCACAGATGAACAAAATGGATAAAGAGATCAAAAATAAGGCCATACCTTTTTCTTCCTTGTAGAATTTGGAACTTTAAAAGGAATCTCCGCAGTAAGTTCATATAACCTTTTGCCCAGGGCAAATTTATTTTACAGGTATGTGCCCTCTTTCTCCCTAGACTATATACAGACCCATTTATCTCTCACACAATCAAAGACACTCCCAACAGGGAGCACCCTCGGCACCTTGACAACTCCAGTCCCTCCATGACTTGGCGCCTGCCTACCTCTGCAACCACATTCCCAGCTGGTCATCTTTTCAGGACTCAGTTACCTCCTCTCTGTATAGTTTCCAGGCCCATACTCTGTTCAGAAAATTCAATCTTCCTTTTTTTGGGCCTTCACTCTTCTATGTCTTCTATCCAGTATATTACAGTAGCTATAATATTTCATTTCTTTATTTACTTATTAATGTCCATATTAAAGTAGAATCTCTTTGAAAATAAGAAGCAATATAGATGTTCGATAAATGAATGGTAGAAAAATGAGAGAAAGTCAAGGTTAGAGAATTAAACTTGCCCAAGGTCTTACAGTGCCTGGGGCCATAAATAGACCCACATGACCCCATCTGTGTGACTCCAAAACTCATACCCATTCCACTATATCCAATAGATTGGAGAAAAAAATGGTTTTTTCTTCCACATTAAAAGGATTGTTCAATTCAGTGTTACAACATTAAAGGAATTTCAGGTATCACCTGGGTTCAGCAGCCCAGTGGATTTCAGTAAACACAACTCCTTCCTCTACTCCCTCTCCACCCTCAAGATAACTTGGTTAAGTCGCAGTTTGTGAAGCCAATTGAAAGAAAGCACAAGGGCCACAGGAGACAGGCCTGAGAACAACCCCACTCTATAATCTCCGGGCGAGCCACCTCCCAGTCCACAGAACACTGCCCACCCAGGGCTCCATTCCCTGTGGTCCCTCCCGCCTATTCTATCACTGAGTGCTGCTTTGTCACCTCCATGCTCCAGCCCCCTGTAAGCCTCCAAATCTCTTGAGCACTGACTCCCACTCTGTGCCTCCTTCCCCAAATTTCCATCAGTGGTCTCTTCTCTGATATTGCCTCAAGCTCAGCCTGGCCCCTTTTGGAGCCCAGGATTCAGAGAGCTGAATAGACCAAGAACCACGATAACAAATAGCATTTATCAAGTTGTTGGGGTTTTTTTGAGCAGCATTTGAAATATCATCATTATGTTGTTCTAGCAGCCATAAAAATCTCTTTATCCTTGTAAACCAACATTTAAGTTAAGAAACAAAGGCACATCTTTTCAAAATCATCTATAACCCCATACTCCAACAGAGCACAGCTCATTTATAAATAGGCAAAAAGACTAAAACTGGTTGAAATGAGACTTCAACTATGTTCTCTCCCTCCCCCACCACCTGATACTCCAAGGAGAAGCTACCCGATCCTGATGTTTACAGAATGACATCCATCACACAGGTAATTACTCATCCATCTCAATGCTTCCTTTTAAGTTTGCCCTTAAGAAGCCTGTGATCTCCCAAGTCAAGGGCCTCAGCAAAATCAATAAAACCTCGTCCTATCAGGCCACAAGCCAGATCATTTTCCACCTTTTAACAAGGCAGTGGTTATTAAATGCCTTGTTTGAAAACCCAAGTGGGGTGATCAGACTTTCATGATGAGAATAATCCATCAATTGTACATGTGCTATCTTTTCAGTGTCTTTGATATGAGTGATAAAGTAGGTAATGGCCTATGGTTTTCCAATATCTGAACATGTTCTTCTTTTTTACATTGGGGTTGCAGCATAGCAAAGGGAATTTCATGACTGGAGGAAGCTTGTTAAGAGAGAAAAGAATTTCATTGCATTATTTCAGTCAATGCATAAGATACACTGCTGGTTCCAACTTTGAAAGCTGAGCTCCAAGCTGTCAGTGGCTTCTTTAGTTCTAAACTCAGCTATTCAATGACCAGATTTTGAAACCTGTAAATTTGCACTAGCATACACCTAATCATAATAATTCATGTCATACCTTTTCATTAGTTGGATTCTTGCCCTGAATTTGTAGCAGGATTGAGATATGTCAGTTGATATTAGATTCTTCTTCAAGTCTTCTTCAATACCAAACAATCATAAAATAACAACCACACAGAAAAAGCAATACAAATATACATTTTGTGCATGTCTGTGAAAATAAATCTGTCCTTCAATATCTTTCCAGCATCGTAATTGCTAAAGTCTCGTATTCCGACAGTGTCAGACATCTGTGACTGATAAAAAGAATCTATCACTTGACAAACGGAAGATCTTCTTTCTTCTTTTCATATTCTGTCTGATTTAGTTAAGGAAGCATTTTGGAGTTATACATTTTCCACTTAAGATCTAATCCTTTTTATTGTTTCACATTAATGATGAAATTAAAAGGAGACTATTTCAAAACCCTCACTGTATTATTCCAGATTTACAGAATCAACAAATTCAAATTTCAATCTATGACCACTTCCAGTAAGAGATGATTATCTGGCATTCTACCAACTAAAAATGCCTATTAAGCCAGCACTCTTGCACTTTATCAGGGCCAAGATGATTGAAATGGTGGTAGAAATCCTGAGAAAGAGCAGAATTTTGAAGTGTCTTCAAAATTATTAAATGAAGATTAAACATACTTATATAGCTTTGATACTTTTAATGTTCTAATTCTTTAATATTAAGTAAACCCCAAATGGCTTATGTGGTTATCTGAATTTACCAGATTGTCCCAAACACTTAATTTCTACAATCTAAGGGCATAACAGAGAGTGAGCTGTTCTCGTTTTTCCTGGCCCCTCAGAAATAAGCTCTGGCATCTGGGCCAAAAGGAATGAAGCCACAGAGTCAATGAAAACACGACTGCACTTTGCATCTCCTGCTTAGTCCTGTTCCCTTTGTTTTTACTGGAATTTATTTAGAGAGAAAATGACGTAGAGGAAGAAATAAAATGGGTCAGCCTCAGCCAGCTTACATTCCCCTTGTTATGAGTAATAATAGAAGAAAAATAGTGGTGAGGAGGATAATGTGAATAATCACAAGCCTTTTATTTATGGATTTAGGTTTACTTTACAAAGCACTCTCAGCATACTATCCCATTTATCTCTCAAAGCCACGCTCTGGGGTTGGGGATGCTGTGGTGCAGAACACCAGCTCCACACAGGCGGATGCGCCTCGTTCCAAATCCCTGATCTGTCACTGGCTGTATGACCCTGGACAAGCTACTTAATATTCTCCACCTTAGTTTCTACTTACTTCATAAGGTCGATGCAAGGATAAGTGAGATTATGATTAGCACAATTACTAAGATTCATGGAGCACTGACACAGTGATTTCATGAATTTTCTTATGTAAGCTGCACATTCCATAAGAACTACTATTATTGTTATCTCTATGTTATCAGTGTGGAAACTGAGGCATAGGAAAGTTCAGGGATTTGCCTGTCATTTGCCAAAATCAGTGGAAGTGTAGATCCTGCACTGTTGGCCTGGGACTGATATAGTTCATCTTCCTGCTCCAAGACAACAGCCTTCTTCAATCCCCTTCAACTCACTCTCCTTCCTTCTCTCATGAGTCTCTGCACCTGCACCTTCCTCCCTTCTCTGCCTCATTGGTGCCTACACCATCACCAGGTCTCCATTTGGGAGTCAATTTCTCAGGGGTGTCTTCCCCAAGCTCCCTTGTAGGTCAAATCCTGCATTAGAAACTCCCGTAACACAAGTCCCTTTACAGTAGAATGCAATCCTCTTCGAAATTTTACCTCTCTTTGTTGGATTACAAATGTGATGATGGACTGCCTCCTCTACCAGCCTAAAAGCACCTGAGACAGACTCTGTGGGAGTATCCACTTACTATTGTCTTCTCAGCACCTAACACTCCCTGGATTGAAGGAGAGCACAATCATATTTTTTAAAGACTTATGAATGAGTGAATATACTAAGAGCATAATATATTTTGGCTCTTATTCTGTCCACTCCAGTTTGCTGATGAAGAAATTAAGACCCAGAGAGGTTAACTAAGCTACCCAAGGTTACCCAGCTTG
Organism: Sapajus apella; assembly: GCF_009761245.1. Classification (NCBI taxonomy): domain Eukaryota; kingdom Metazoa; phylum Chordata; class Mammalia; order Primates; family Cebidae; genus Sapajus; species Sapajus apella. Next base: position 7,630,270 of record NW_022436943.1, on the reverse strand, counting down.
TGTGCTCTAAATCAGACTCACACTGAAGTCTTCAGACTCTTTGCAAGGCTGTTACAGTCATATTCAATTATTTTCTAATTAAATAACAAACAGATGTGACAGACAGAATAGGCCCCCTCAAGATGTCCAACACCTAATCTCCTGAACCAGTGAATTTGTTACCTTGCATGGCAAAATGGACACTGCAGATGTGAGTACATTAGGTACCTTGAGATGGGGAGATTATCTTGGATTATCAAGGAAGGACTAACGTTATTACAAGTGCCCTAATAAGAGGGAGGCAGGAGGATCCGAGTCAGAGAAGGAGGTATAATGGCAAGCAGAGGTCCTCATGATGCCACTGGTAAAAAGAGACCAGGACCCAAGGCATGTGGGAAACCTCCCGAAGATGGCAAAGGCAAGGAACAGATTCTTCCCTGCAGTCTCCAGAAGGCAGACAGCCCTGCCCACACTTTGCTTCTAGCCATATAAGGCCTATCCCCAGACTTCTGAACTGCAGAACATTAAGATAATAAATTTAAATTGTATTGTTTCTATCACTAAATTTGTGGTATATTGTCAACAGCAGCAATAGGAAACTAATACAGATATTAATGACGTTGGATCCATTGGTAAGGTTGTCTGCATGGTAATGTAAGAGCAAAATGTCATGGATATTATTCTGCAAGCTGAAGCACAATGGGTAGATACAAACAATACACTACAATAAAAGACTTCTTGTTGAACTCAGTCTATCCAATTAGTTGTTTGAGCCACGTATTTCAAACAAACAAATAAAAATTTATTTTTAGTCTCTAAGCCTGAAAAATCTAAATTTAAAAAAATCCATGATTAATCTCATATTCTTTTTTTCCCTGAGATAATCCAGTGTATTGGGGAAAATCCCTGACTGAAAGGCAGGAGATGTTGATTTAAGGCCCACTCATCTTCCTTTAACCAAGTAACATTAAGTCACGCACTTGCTCTCTCTTTCTTCATTTTAATTTGAAAGGAACTCGAAGGCACACCTTGAAGCTACTTCCCAAATATACCATTCTATAATTTTATCATATTACTGCTTGGCCTGAGAAACTTCACTTTTTCAATGAAGAAGTCTTGCTATGTTCTAATCTGTCCCTCCCAACATGTCCCTCTCCAGGATTCTTCTTGCATACTACCCCACAATGAAACTAAAATTCATTCTGCAGGCATGTGCAACATTTATAATTCATGAAGATTACAAAAGAGTTGAGAGTTCAGTCTGCCATAGGTCATTCATTGTATATGAGTCCAGAATCTTCACCAAGCCAGGTGTTAGAACATGTCTCCACTCTGAGTCTGCCCCTAATATGTGGGAAAATTCTGCATAGATCAAGAACCTCCTCATGATCTGCCTTTAACTTACAGGTGTATAAAAAATAACTAATAAACTAAAGCATCTTAAAGTATGATTTTTAAAAGCCTACACTTTTGTCAATGAAGTATACATACTTCATACCCTTTAGATTGCTCTTAGTATTCGTCATTTTAAAGACTCATGCAAGAGAATAAGAAATGTAAAAGAAAGTGATCAGAAGCAGTGCATGGGAGAAGAGTTTACAAATAAGTCCTTGGCCTTTTCTCCACTGGAGATCTGTAAACATAAAAAGAATTAGAACTATCAAAATCAGAGATGCTACTGGCGTCACCACACGCCTGCTGACAGACAGACAATTTTGCTAATATACTCAGTGGAACTGGAAAAATTGAAAAATCTATTCTCTGTATATTGTAATGGCTCAAGCAATGAAAAATTTATATTAGCATTGATGATGACATCCTTGGAACAAGAAAGACGCAGGGGCTGGAAGCACACTGTACTTTTAAAAATCACACCAGGCATTGTTTCTGGAAAGACACAATTCCTGTCTTAACTAGTGCTTTGGTGGCTTATCTTCATTATGTAACATATAGGATGGAGAGATACATAAGAAAAAGAATATTAGTCAGCTGATGGTAACAAAAACAAATGGCCTTCTTTCCAAACAGGCATTTTTCAATACACTGTATTTCTAAATACCCATCACAAAACCAGCATTATTAATGCATGGGGATATGTATAGCTCTTTATTATTACAGAAATTGGCTTGTGGCTGACTCTGGAGTGTCTAAGAGACCTGTTTCACAGCTGTCTCTAGGACTAGAGTCTCCATTAGAAGTTCTCCTGAGCAGTTAATCAGGAAAAAGGCTGATCAGTTGAGAAGCACCATCATGCCAAACCTATTCTCATGTTCTCAGTGGAGGCAGACAAAGCAGTGGTAAGGTTCAGCCTCGGTTGTGAGGCTCCCTGCACAACTACTGGATTACAGGGTTGTAGGGAATGTAGGCCAAGAGTTTCTGAAAAGGAAAAGCAGGTGGGAAAAGTGAGTCATTTTCAAAAGCTTAAGTTCCATAATTTCTCTAGCAATGCTCAAAAAATTGGAAGCATTTCTTCACCTTCCTGAATCCAAATGTTTATTAAGTTCATTGGCTAGGCTAATATTTATTGAGGTGTCCATGATGGGCCAATATAGACTGACAGGTTACAGTAGGGTTGGAAGGGAGTTATGCAAAAAGAGAATAAGTAGTGGTTTGCTATGATAGCCTTGTGGTATTCACACCTGTATATAGTCCATCACACATGGAGTTAAAGGTAGCTGTGTGATCAATAGACGTGTGGTGGGAATAATGGTATGTTACTTCTGAGGCTAGTTCATACAAAAAAAAACATCATGGCTTCAGCCTTGGTCTTTTGGATCACTCATTATGAGGAAAGCCAGCCACCATGCTATAAGGATACTCAAAAGTCCTGTGGACAGAGCCACATGGAGAGCTGCAGAAGCCCCAGCCAGGAATCAGCACTAATTTGCCAGTTATGCAAGTGGGACTCCTTGAAAGTGCATGTTCCAGCACCAGCAAGCCATCAGATAGCTGCGGTCTCAGCCAACATCTGACTGCAAGCTCATGAAAAATGCGGAGTCAAAACTGCTTTATCAGTCCTGAATTCCTAACCCACAGAAACTTTACAAGAAAATAAATCATTGTTCTTTTAAGTCACTAATTTTGGGGATGATTTGCTACACTGCAATAAATAGTGAATACTTTCAAAAGGATGCCATGAGTTTGAGTGGACCTAGGAGGAAATCTAACATAGTGTTTAGGACAGAATTACTGGAGTTACACAGGTCTGCATTTGAATCCTGACTGTGATTCTCCAAGTTATTTCACCTTTCTAGACTTCAGTTTCTTCATCTGAACAACATGAATAATAATAGTGCTTATCTATCACATTGCTGAACTATGTAATTCTCTAGAATTCATTCAAACTCTCCAATTCTGGATGGCAGAAATGTATATGTGTGTTTAGATACTGATTTTATCTATATTTATATAGAGAAGAAAACAGAGACACTTTATTAAGCGCTGACTCTATGTTGGTTTCTGGGCTAACGAGCATTCGCACACATTACACTGCCTTTGAGTAAGATGCCTTGCTTGATATCGGTTGGGATTGTATCACTTAAAAACTCTGTTTCTACAGGAATTGGCTCAAGGTGAAAGTTGTAGGATAAAAGCTACTGAATTGTAATCAAGTTCTATTGCAGCAAATTAATCTTTGTACAAAAGCTGGGAAGTATTTCATAAACCAGAAACCAAAGAGAAAACTTTATTATAACTTGGTAGTAAGCTGACCCTTTTATACTCTAGGGACTGGGAAAAATAATCCATGGGTGTTTACTACAGGAAAAACAGAGGCTTATAGGGATGCTCTTGGCCCCAGGGAGGCAATACTGTAAGTCTTTATCAGCTTCCTGGTAGAGCTCCTGGCCTAGACCCAGCCCTCTCCGCCTGCTAGCAACGGAAGTTGTTTGGCCTTACAAAAACAAAACAAAAAAACTTTATTAAAACAGCCTTTTTGTTATTGAGACCTGAGAATTCACTGTTGTAAGTGTTTTTCTTTTAAGTCTCCTGATTTGAAATATTTCATTTTGTTTTTCTCTTGTTCTTTTTTCCCTTTCTGCTTTCCCCAGAGTTTCTGGTAATTATGAGAGCCTTGGATTTATCCTTCTACAGACTCTCTCCATTTTTTGCCAATTCCAATTTGTTCTGAATCCTGAAATAAATGAAATAAATAATAAATGAAAAGGCCAGAGGCAATGGCACCATCACCCTGCACACCCAGGGGAGAACCCAGAGGTTGTAGGAGGCTCTCTGCAGAGGAGATGGAAAACAATGTCCCAGGGGCCCAATTATTTACTGTAGCTACTGAAATGAGATGATTTATGTCGGGGACAAGGCTGTCCTGGAAGAGTAGCCAAGTGTATAAATTTAGATCTATTATATTAAAAAAAAAAACCATCCCTTGGCCCAAAAGAATCCAACTTAAAAAGAAATTAAATGACCCTGGGTTGTATATATACATTTTGCTCTTTATATGTAGAGACAGGTATTTGCTATTAAATGGTTACTAGATATTCTAACATATCTAATTGGTGGAGGTTTTAAGAAGCTAAGAATATAAACATTTTGTGTCTCAAATTTATAAGGTCATACCAAATAATTTGAGTTAGGCCACACATAGGTTGAAGAGAATAAACTTTTAATTGAGGACCAGCTTTAATTTTCTGGGGCATTATATGAATAACCAAAGTATTTAACTGGCCATGACCTTGGTGGATAAACATGCAAGGGTTAAGCTCACTGGATTGAGATCAAGATTTGATTCCCTCAAAACAACACCCTACAAGGTCACATGCTGAAATAAGAAATTCAAAATGTCAAATAGCAATGCTAGTTCCATTGGACGAGCATCAAAAGGAAATTTATTAAAGGCCTGGGAGAGTCCAAAGCACAGAATTCCCAGGCCTTAGTTATCAGGAAAAAGGAGACAGTCATTGGCTAAAGCTCAGAGGATCAGGTTGCTGCACGAACAAGATAGTTGACAGCGAAGTTTTTTTGAGGGTATTCGTGATCGGTTAAAGAAAAGTAAGCACTCAGTCTGAATATATGTATTATCATTTATACATATACATGGTTCACTACATATCATGTACATTATAAAATGCACACAAAAACAAAAACTCAGAAAGCAACAATAAGTAGATGCAAATAAAAAGGAATAATTACATGTTCCCTAATACTTCTGATATCTCACCACTGGTTACAGTAATGTCACCAAGATTTAGAGATGAGGATAAAGATTATAGAAACAGGATGGGGATGGGGTGAAGGACAAGCAATGGGAGACATCAGAGACTGTGGACATTTTTCAGTTTGCCTGCCCAATACCTAATGCTCAAGAAAACAGTTAATGGGTAATAAGGATATCTGTATAATTTCTCAAACTCCCGATAACATTTTATTCCCTTCCTTATGACAGTGAAGGACAGTACCAGGGGAGGTGCCTTCCTTATTTATCCTCACCCTACCACTCCTTCTACTCCACTTTCCTATTATCCACATGGTGGTAGAAAAGTAAAACACTAATATCAACTAGACAAAGATAGGAAAGTGAATTAACTCTTACTATCTTCTTTTTCTTTTTCTTGAAACAGAGTCACTTTATGGCCCAGGCTGGAGTACAGTGGCACAATCTTGGCTCACTGCAACCTCCACCTCCTGGGTTCAAGCAATTCTTGTGCCTCAGCTTCCCAAGCAGCAGGGACTACAGATGCGTACCACCACGCCCAGCTAATTTTTGTATTTTTCGGTAGAGATGGGGTTTTGCCATGTTGGCCAGGCTTGTCTTGAACTCCTGGCATCCAATGGTCTGCCCAACCCTGCCTCCCAAAGTGCTGAGATTACAGGAGTGAGCCACTGTGCCCAGCCAACTCTCAATTTCATGGTGGCACTAGAAGGACTGATACCAGGATTTTCTCACAGACTGTTTGCTCATCTGGGGAGCAGTGACTCTCAGACTTGAATCAAATACAAAGAATAATTGTTTAAAGTGAAAATGTCAGAGATACTCCCACCCTGGAAAGTCTGTTGTAGTTGGTCTGCTGTGGGCCTGGAAATCTGCATTTTATAAGTATTCAGATGATGACAGGGCAGGTGACTGACAGCACACATAAGGAAGAGACTACACTTCCAGATCCTGACTCTTTAGGCAGCAGTGGCTCAGGTTCCATCATCCCTACACCCATTTTTCTGAAGAAGGGAGATCAGACGATATTGACTGTGGGGAATAGGTCTGAGACTCTCTAGCAAGAGGTCAGACAGGTGGAGTTGAGTAGGTCCCCTGAACATCAGTTACATTAAGATCCACAGATGCCCTGGGGCAGCACCATTGCCGTGATCTCCTCCCATGACCCATCCGCAGGTGCTGAGCTCAGCTCACCTACCTTCAGCTCCAATCCCTGACAACACAGTCCTTCTGCAGGGCATCTTGGTATTCAGGAAGCATAATGGGTGAAGAGTCATGGGACAGCCTCAGGATTCTGTGAAGGGGTGAGAGTAAGAAAAAGTACTGAGGGACTGTGAGATGAGAGTATTCGATACTCTGGGTGTGTGGGGGGGATGGATTGAGGGGTGCTGTTATAACTAGAAACATACATGGTGGTAGACAGTGAAGAGCACTGAAATGCTATTATAGAGTTGGATATGATTCATTAAGCAATGAGAGCCTCTGAAGGTGTTTTCAACAGGGTAAACAGGTGTAATAAGTAAAGTTTAAGGAAAGTAACCTCTTGGCAATATGAGGATGTATTAGAGACATGGGAATTTGAATGCAAGCAAACTAGGTTCAATAATCGTAAGTTTAATAATTCACTATTTTTGACACCTTATTAAGGAATTAACTAAGGAATTAATAAGGACTTAGCCACTAAGAAACTTAGTGATAGTGATAAAAAAGGAAATTCTCATGTATATTGCTGCCTACCTAGAAATATGTGGTTACCTATTTACAGATTAATGCATATACATGGCCCCACCATGGCCTTAAAATAAATTAACATGTTTGAAAATGTACCCTCCACTCCCAAACCTTACCTCCAACTCCTAAGCCATGCCATACCCATCATGATCAAGGAGACAAAACAAATTTAAAGAACTTAATAATTGAGTTTAATTTCACACATAGAGAAATTCCTTTTGGTGTTGCTTTGGATTTAAACGACAGAAGTAGTATAGCCTTATCTTTTTGTCCAGAATGGGAAGGAAATGCTGAAAAAAAAATCAATATACCCTGGATTGCCTCTATGATAACAACTGTCACTGTATTTTACATGTCTGTTTCGCCATTAGATTATAAGGTTCTTGAGGGCAGGGTCCATATTTCTTGTTCACTGTATTAGTCCCAACAACTATAGCAATGCCTATTTAATATGCAGGAGGTACTTATGAAATATTCTGTATGGAATAAACTGTTCAAGTCCATTAGAATGCCATAGAAATAACGTCATAACTCACTAGTGGAAACAGCTATTTTAAAACTCTACTGATTTGCTAAACAAATCCAGGTCTCTAAAGCTAAGGCCAAGTGACCTGACTCATTTCTTATATCCTGGAAGGCCCTGTACCAAACATGGTCACACAATGAAGAAGGGAATGCTCCCCTCACATTGTGTGTGTGTGTGTGTATGTGTGCGTGTGTGTGTGTGTGTGTGTGTGAGTGAGAGAGAGAGAGAGAGAGAGAGAGAGTGTGTGTGCGTGTGCGTGTGCGTGTGTGTGTGAGAGAGAGAGAGAGAGAGAGAGAGAGCGTGTGTGTGTGTGTGTGTGTGTGTGTGTGTGTGTCCTGTATCTGGCCCAGGGACCACATTCTGAGATATTCCATTTGTGTGTGTTACATGAACAAATGCATCATGGTAAATGTAATATAGCTCCTCTGAGAACTGAATGGTCTTCTGTTTATTTTCCTAAGTTATGTGTATTTGACAGACTGAGGTTGCAATACTAACCTTGCTCAATATCTGAAAAGAATATCTTGATTCATGAATTCTGTAAACATTCATTAAATTCCTCACAGCATGTTACATGATGATGAGGATGGATGGAAGGGAGCTAAAAGAAGTAAATATAAAAGCAGAAGTGTTTACATAATTTCACAGAGGGTGTACTAGGATAGAATAACTGCTGTAACAAGCAACCTCCAATTTCAGTGGCCATGCATAATACAGAATGATACTTGGCTCACTCATGCAAAATCCAGTCAGATATCCCTGGTTAAACAGCTTTCTTAGGGTGCTCTCCTCTACGTGTCCCTTAGGGACTCAAGCTCCTTTCACCTCTTGACATTATTGTCCTCAACATGTGACCTGCAGGTCCCAATGGAAGGGAAAGCAAGAGAGTAAAAGATGAAGCATAGGAGATTTCGACAGACCAGTTCTGGAAGTGGCAGAGATCTGCAAGGATAATGGGAAGTCAAGTTTAGCAGTAAACCCAGAAGGAAAAGGAAGCAGGTTTGGAGAATACATAGCATTGTTTCTGCCACAGAGTACAAAGTTTCTGATGATCTCATTAGTCAGTAAATGTTTTCCAGTAGTGAGGCCTAAGTCAGTCAAGCACAAACTAAAAGGCAATGTAGTGTGGCAGGAAGCTATAATTATTATTATATATTATATGAATTATATTGTAATTATTATATATATATTTGATAGCATTATTTTCTGTCAAATCCCTGATAATTTTACCCCCATCCATCTCCATTTCCAAATCTTTCTTCTGAACTTCAGCATTAATTCATCCTAGTACCCATTCAAAAATCAGGCTGTTGCATTTTAAATGGTTATTTTACGAGAGTGATCTACTTTTTTCATGCTAGTAAAGATGACCTTTATAAATTCTAAGACCTAATCATTTTAGTTAATTCAAAACAGGTGGAAAATACCTTATAGGAAGTCATTTGTTATGCACAAGATCAAGCTGAAATGTCATCACCTCTCTGTAACTCTCTCTCCTTAAGACTTCCTTTCCCAGACAGAATTAATTGCCTCTCATCTGTGTTTTCACAGCATTTTATATATACTCGGTTTTAGAATGAATCTCTTTATAGTATAGTCATGTGCTGCATAATGACATTTTAGCCAATGACAAACCACATATACAACAGGGGTCCCATAAGATTATAATACCATCATCTTAATGTACCTTTTCCATGTTCAGATATGCTTAGATACATAGATGCTTATCATTGTGTTATAGCTGCCTACAATATTCAGCGCAGTAACAAGCCATATAGCAGGGGAATCCAAACTTTTGGCTTCATTGGGCCACATTTGCAGAACTGTTTTGAGCCACACGTAAAATACGCTAATACTAACAAAAGCTGATGAGCTAAAATACACAAATGGCAAAAAAATTCATAATGTTTTGTTTTTTGTTTTTTGAAATAGAATCTCACTCGGTTGCCTAGGCTGAAGTGCAGTGGTACCATCCTGACTCACTGCAACCTTCACCTCCCGGGTTCAAGTGATTCTTGTGTCTCAACCTCCTGAGTAGCTGGGATTATGGGCATGTGCCACCATGCCTGGCTAATTTTTGTATTTTCAGTAGAGACAGGGTTTTGTCATGTTGGCCAGGCTGATCTCCAACTCCTGGACTCAAGTGACCCAACCACTTTGGCCTTCCAAAGTGCCGAGATTACAGGCATGAGCCACCATACGCAGCCGCAATCTCAAAGACTTAAGAAAGTTTATGAATTTGTTTTGGGCTGCATTCAAAGCCATCCTAAGCCACATGTGGACAGCAGGCCACAGGTTGGACAAGCTTGCTGTACAGGTTTGTAGCCTAGGAGCCATAGGCTATACCACACAGCCTAGGAATATAGTAGGCTATACCTTCTAGGTTTGTATAAGCACACTCTGATGTTTGCAAAATGATGAAATCACCTAATGATGCATTTCTCAGAATGTGTCCTCATCATTAAGTGGCACATGACTGTGTAGTTATTTTCTTATGTACTTGTCTTCCCCTCAGACTTGAGCTCCTTTGGGCTAAGGGAATATGTGTCTGTGGGGCCTAAAAGAATTGCTGGCTCATAACAGGCACAGAATGCATGCTACCGAACAAATGGTGATGCATCCTCAGTTGTACTTCTTGGAGCACTGTGTCTACACCACCTTGATAGCTCTTACAAAACAGTATTGCAACTTGTTTTATGTTTTTATGTGTCTCTCTGGACACTAAATTGTGAGCTCTTTGGGGCAGGAATAATATCTTTTGTGCCAATTGCCTAACATATTTTTTCTATCTGTTCAAAACCCCACTTGTTCCAAAACTGATTTTGTATGCTTTATACTATACATGGTACATTAGGATAAAAAATAGATAACTGAAGAAATCATGTCAAAGAGTAAATATGGATAGGAAAAAAGAGTCCAAGAGTGAGAGGAATACATAAAATGCCTGGCAAAACATACTATACTGTATTTGTGAAAAGTCGGCTATGAACTTGGCTCTGAGCTTTCTAGAAGTCAAAGCAAAAAGGGCTACATTCTTAGAAACAAAATGTAGTACCTAAAATGTTCAAGCAAACTGTTTTCTTGAGGCAATGGTGTTTGTTTTGGTGTTTTAAATTTTCATCTCTGTTTCTCAGCTACCTGTGGGTTTTGCCAAACCAGGTGTTATAACCATGAACTGGATATTTGATGAAGTACTTACATGTAGCACTAGGAATTGTTGCTAAAGGATGAGAGATGGCACATTTCTTCTAAGCTCTAAGATGAAGTTCCAGGAGATTCACAGAAAACAAAGGATCACCACACAAATTACAATAGCCTCTCATTTCTCTAGTTCCTCTCATCCCCCTGATGTCACCAATCCAGAAGTAAGGGCACATAGGCCCTAGGATGCCTTCAACAAGACCAAACTAAGGAGCAAATTATCCCTTCTACCTGGCCCAGATGTCTACCTAATAATGGCACCAACTACTAATCACAGTGTATGCCAGTACTCAAATGCTGGTATCAAGCTAGCTGTGTATAAATTACCGGGGGAGTTGTGGGACAGGGAACTTACTTTCTAAATAGACATTTCAGAAAATTCTAATGTATTCAGTCCTAACTGAAGTCCAAAAATCTATATTATTTTAAATCTCCCAGGTGATTCTGATGGAAGGCTAAGTTTGCAAAAACCACCAATACATTCCTTGATATAAAAATATGAGTGAAATTTCCATGAATTTATTTATTTATTTATTTTTTGCTTCCATTCCACCATTCCTAGTTTCTGTAGCTTAGTAAATCTGTTTCTACAGATACAGCTACAAGAAACACCTCCCTTCCCTCACTGGTGGGAGACAGAGCCTATCAATGCTGTGCCCCCATCCTGGCATTTAGGGTTTGAGGAGTAATTAATTTATGGGCTCTATATTACCCAAAGAAGTATATTAGTAGAGATATAAAATTTCTGACAGACAGTATCTACCGTGCTAACAAATCAATCCGGGAATCAAAGAAATTGCTTCCATTATGTAACACCAAAACAATAACAACTGACATCTATCAAGTACTTAATGTGGGCAAGGTACTGGACTATGTGCTTTATAGGACTTTTCACTTAACTTCCCAGAAGTGCCCTATAAATAAATATAATCATTTCTACTTTATATCTAAAGTAAGAATATTTATTCTTACATTACACGTAAGAATAACAAGGTGTAAAGGAATTAAGTGACTTATCCAGCTTCACAGATAGAAAACAGCAAAGCCAGGGTTTGGCTCTAGGCAATCTGGCAATGCTCTTGACCTTTTCACTATCCTGCCAGAAGCCAGGGATGACATCTTAAAATTAATATATGTTAGAACTGAAAGCCCAACCCTACTTCGGCTAAGATATTTTTAACTTTTACAAACTGAAAGGAAAATATCTGCTACCTTTAATAAGAGTGAAAGAGTTTGCTAAAATGTAGCAGATGTATAATGCTGGACATCACCCCAAAATACTATATATCAGGATATCTACTTCATTTATCCCCATTGCAAATGTTCTAGAAAAGGAATTTTAGTTATGAGTATACCTTGCACATAAAGGCTGCCAGTCCACTCTGAGTAATAAACTAATGCATGAAAGAATGTATGAATGAAAAAAGAGAAAAATCAAAGAGAAGAGAGATGGGAGAAAAGATCTGAGATACATTGTATTTTAGCCAGATTTCATGATATTTTCATGCAAACAATTCAAACATTGGAAATCCATTTCGTCACTCTAGACCTTATCTGTGAAATGAAGGATTTGGCTCATGTAAGTACTCAGTTTTCTTTTAACTCTTTTAAGACAGATTCTATGACCACTCAGATCTCATGGCAAGGCAAATTTCTAGAGAAGTCTAAAATTTTTCTTTTTATTTTACATATATAATCAAGATAGTTTTAAAAAGCACTTGCAATTTTATGGCTCCTTAAGCCGATATTTTTGGCTCATACACACATTATTATCTAAGAATTGCTTTCACATGAGATCAGAGAATTGAAGTTACCAGATAAATAATACATGAGGGAACTATGTCAGTGAGTATATTTAGGCTGGGACCTTCAGGCTTTGGATACAAAAAGAGCCTAACATGCTTCTCACAGAGCACATCTGAAGTGCATGCATTTGTTTAGTGAATGCATTTGTCTCTCAGGAATCATGTGGGCATGTGTAAATTTCCCTATATTGGTAGTTATAGACATGAAGGAATGTTACTAACATCCCAGAGAAAGGATTACAAAATCATAAAACTAAGGGAATGAGTATGAATGAAGGCAGAACACCTAGGAGAGTGCACTTACTGAAAGCACCAATGTATGTTACATCCCCACTCCTACCTCTGGTCACATTCATATCCATACACACATGTGTACAAGCACAGACCCATACACAACTGGCACCAATAAAAGAGAGTCTCCACTGTCATATAGAGACCCAGGGCCATGTGAAAAAGTTGGGTCTGGTGGAAGAATGTAAGCCTAGACTACCCCTTCCCAGAATCCAGATAGCATGTTTTTCTCCTTCCCCACTAAGCTTTTTAAGAGACAGATCTCACTTATTCATTTGTATCCTTGGCATCCTACATAGGGCTGGGCACCACCATCTTTCAATACAAAAGTTTGTTGAAAGATTGAATAAATAAATCAATAAAGAAGTGAACACTGTATTCAAACAATCCAGTGTAGACTACAGCCCCCACAGAATGACCATCCTAGCTTCCTGACTGTTCCTGCTGCCTGGACATGTGCCAGACAGTACTAATGCCTATTATTAGCGTGCTTTAAAAGTTACTAAGTATATTCATGTCTGTTAAACTCATTTTATACCCACAACAACCTCTTGTTGGGAAGGCAGACACCTTGATCCCAACTTTATATATTAGAGAACTATGGGGCATAAAGTAAGGTCTCTGTTCACATAAAAGTGGACCCTCTTTATAGAAATGGAACTGAAGCCAAGGTCTAGTTACTATTCCCTGCCTACTCTTCCACTGAAAGATATATATATATATATATATATACACATATATATCTTCAGTGAAAGATATATAAGATATGCACATATATAGACATATATAGAGAGAGATGAATTTACATACACCTTCCAGTGGAAGAGTAGAAAGAGTACAGTGGAAAAGTAGTGTAACACACACCTACACACAACAGAACATTCTCATTACAGCGTTCTATAAAGTCTCTGCAAACACTCGATTAGCAAATACAAAACTGTTGTTTTTAACGATGAGCACTTGTATGTGTGTGTGTATATATATTCTTTGTATATATATGTATACACACAATATACATGTATGCATATACACACATATATACACATATATGCACACATGTATATTGTGTGTATACATATATATACAAAGCATGATATACATAGGTAGATTGATCATAATCTTGAATCCTAAAAAATAACTTAAAACGTAAAAGGCTTTGGAAACATGGATTCTATCTTCTGATATACATATACATCAATTTTACAATTAAATTTGAAGTAGTGTTAGGCTAAAGATGTGTGGTGCTTTGCTACAGGCAAGATATTGGTAATAGATTAGTAGATTCTATTTTCTTTATTTTACAATAGAGAAAATTCAGCTCAGAAATGTTGAGGCTTGACTGAAGCTACCCCACTCACAGGTGCCAGAGTTAGGATTCAGACCCCATCCAACTGGCCCCAAAGCCAGAGGTTCTTGTCCTACACTGCCCTGCCCCCTACTGTCTGCATCCTCTGTCACCTCTGCATGAGAGGACACAAGAACAGAGGAACGCCTTGTTTAACCTCAGCTGGGAATTTGTACCTAGCAGGTCTCAAATTTTTCATGCTCTGCATGTGTCTGAATGATTGTGAAAGCACCAGGAATATTGATTTTGGAGTTACAAATAAATGTTACTGAAGAGGTGAAGTCACATATGGACTCAGTGAATGATGAAGATTAATTAATATATCATAATCTTATCGTATCATATTGTGTCATATCATAGGAATGAGCTTTGCCCTACATCTGGTCTCTTGGACAAAGGAAGCAAGACCAGATTTGTGATAACAGGGCAATAGACAACAGTGGCAGTGGCTTTTGCCAGTTTTCTACTTCTACCTTTACTCCTCTTGCAGTCTGCTGGCTAGACATAGTTACTTCGGCTTTCACGGTCCTTATGACACTTGTGGTCACTGAACCAATGTAAAAAGAGAGAGGGAAATGTATTTAACACAAAGGGCTCAGTTTTCTCTTATGCTGCCTTCAGCACAGGAAAAGAGAGACTATTGCCAACAGGGTGGGAGTGTGAGATGCAGTGAGGAAGCCATAGTAATCCAGAGAATGCAGAGGTGAGAAATTCTCAAGTGCTTCAGGGAAGACAGCTCTATGGTGTGGTCATCAAGGGCAACACTGTTGACTTTGAACTGGCGTTCGGCCTAAACAACTAAATAGCATAGCTGCAATAGTCTTGGACCAGCCAACAAGGCAATAGTGGCAAGGCAGGGAACACACAGAAGTGCCAGAGGTGGAGAAAGCAGAGCACCTTCTGCAATGGTCTCTGCGACTGAGAGACCAATTGCATTGATTGAACAACTGAAAAGAGTGATTAGAGCAGCATCTCTAAGCTAACTGCTAATGTTCCCTGAGCCTCTGCTCCCTATGGGCCCTGTGTTAGGCACTTGCCACAGATTAGACATTTAATTCTCACAAGAACACAGTGTGGAGAGTTATTGTGCTCTTTCCACCAATGAAGAAATGAAGCCTTAAAGAAGTAAAGTGGCTTGCCTAGGGCCACTCAACCAGTCACAGCAGCAACCCAGGACTGTCTGAAGCCAATGGCCATGTTTTTTCCACTACATAGATATATAGATGCCTTCCACAGTTCTGGAGAGAAACATAGATGTGAATCTAAAAATAGCTGGCAGGAGTTTCCCGGTACTAGAATTGTCTGCTTTATTTAATAATGAAGCCAAATTAAAGGGCCCACTCTGAAAAAAAAGGAAAATGCAATTCATCAAATTGATGGCTTGTGTTCTTATATTAGGAAATTGACCTTCTGAACTATTTCAATCTACATGGTGATAATGTGTGTGTGTTCTAATAACCACAGATTTTTCATTCTCATTATCACAAAAGAAATAATTTGTTATAAAGGGCACAGTTCCAAAGGTATCTGACTACCCTTGTTGAAAAAAAAAAAGTGAAAGGCCTTGGAAACATGTGGATTCTATCTTCTGATATGTGTGTGTGTGTGTGTGTGTGTGCGTGTGTGTGTGTTTGTGTATTTAATAATTTAATATGAAGTAGTGTTCAGCTAAAGATGTGTAGTGCTTTGCTAAATGCAAGACATTTGAAAAAACAATAGATTGGGATGTTCCATGATCCCCAAACTTGCCTGGATGCATTCATTTTTGCCCAGGCACACATGGAAGCCAGACATGAACACATAACAAAACACGCATTTACCCCATGCTTCATAAGTCATGCAAGGGAACAAAAACATTGCTCCAATCCTCTCCTAAGCTGCCACCTTCTCCTTCTTCTCAGTCTATAGGAGGGGAAACAGATAGCATTCCTTTAGCTCCCAAGTCTTATGTATTGTATTTTTTTAATAATGTGCAATTGATTCAGTGCCTGTGAACTTCCTCTAAACATCCAAACCACTTAGGATCATTAAGATGCTTTCAGAATGTAGAGAATGTATCCCTCAAGTACTCTTCTCCACTTGCTGTAGATTGAAAGTTGTCTCTGTCTCACCCAGCCTGGGTGTCAGCTCATGGCTTATTACAGTAAATTACCAACATTAGAAATGGTGAATCACCAAGATGAATTGTAGAAAATGTACACAAGAGGAATTACCATGCGCTGTTGGGGTGTACTAGGTGTTATTATAGAAAAACAAGATTCAAGAGTTCTGAAGATATTAATCTCCTATATCAATAATCATATTGCTGTGCAGAAATATAGAATGTAATTGTTCAAAGCAGCAACTACTATTCTCATTTCTTTAACTGAAACTGCCCACTTCTGAGACATGGCTCAGTTTTGACAATGGATTGAACATGGCAGGAATGACAGCAGAGGATTGAGGCTGGCTGGCCAGAGGTAGGAATAACACTTGACTATTGACCATACTGAACTGAGTCCACTGCCTTGGGCCCCCCATTTGGAGTATCCCCAGTCTCCTGTCATAAGTGGCAAAGAACCAGGGACACGGGGAGATAGAACAATTAGGAGGCTTAATGTAGGTCTGGAGAGTGAGTTTAAAAAAATGAATACAGTCTCCATAAGTGATATAAGGAAACTGAGTATATTATATTTATTAATAATATATTTCATTATCCTGTGTGGTAGGACTAGCTTAGCTTCTACACACATCTTAGACATACTAAGTTTTTCCAAGTTGCCTTCCTTGAGGTTTATTATAATCTAATTTGCCTTTGTAAGAAAAATATTAGGGGAGAATATGTAGTCTCAGAACTACCCTATAGGTAAGTCAGTGGCATCTAAACCCTACTGATCCCAATCTATAATAAGAAATACATTTAACATCATAACACAGTACAAACATATAAATATATAAACAAAAATACACATGCACATGTACAAGCTTGATGAAACAATACTTAGTAAGTGGTGACTGAAGGAATGAAAAAAGAAAGGGTACAATCACACAATTATGTATTATGTAATCAATAACTATATTTACCTAGAATGTTTAATAACATGGTACAATACTCACAATAAAACAATATAATGAAATACAGAGAAATGTAGAAAAACAACTGTGGTATATATAATATGACCCCAATTTTGAATCCAACACTGCCTTGGTAAATTTAGACCATTAGTGCAATTTTTCCTTAGGAGTCAGGACATTCTTAAAGTGAACAGAGTCCAAATCGTATTTGCTCTCCAGAAAACCAATAGAAATGTAGCTTATCTAGGAAAAAGATGAGAAGCTCCATAAAATTGTAAAAAGGAAGCCACAAATTCCTGAAAAATTTAGACTGTGTATACAATCAATTCATATTGTTCAAAGCATGAATCCTAATTAATTAGAATAACAGCAGTAACAACTATTAAGTACCTGCATTCGGGAATACTCTTATTGCCTACCAAAAAGAAAAATAAAACTACAGCAATTCATAATTTATGCCATGCAACTAATGAGAAATATTGAGTTACTTTGCAATCCATCATTCACTTATTCACTCATCTGAGCACATAGTATTTTTCAGCCCTATGAAATACCAAGTTCTTTAATAGGGCATGGAGATCCCAAAGATGAATTAGATCAAAATCTTGCCCTTAAGCGGATCAAAACCTACTGGGTGATCCAGGCAGGTAGACAGTGACATTGAATGTGATCAGTTCAACACTGAAGTTTAACAAAAAGGCTAAGGAGACAGTGCAGCTGTAGGTCTTGGGTAAATGGGGAAAGTTTTCAGAGAGGCTGATTCTAGGCTGACTCTTAAAAACCGTGAGAAGTTTACCAAATAGACAAAGGAGTGAAAGGCACTTCAAGAGAAAATAGCAGGTCCAAAAGCTCCAATCTGGAAATCCCAGACATTTTAGTAGGACTAAAATGCAAGATACTAGATCTGTAGAGAATGCAAAGAGATGAAATAAGCAGGGGGAAAAGTGTCCTGATGTCATTTAAATAATTTGGGTTTCTTGAGAAGGTAGCAAAGAGCCTAGGAAATATTTGGGACTGAGGAGTGACATGATTACAGTCATTTTTACTTATGTTTCAGAAAGATGAATTTGTAGGCACTGGGGCTAGGGACAAGGAGGCTTATTTTGGAGTTGGACTTAGACCTGCAGATGCTTGTCACTGTTAGATGGGCCCTTCCAAGAGAATTTGCAAACAGAGATCCTGCTCTCAGGAAATTTAACATTGAATTTATAGAACCCAAAATCACAGCCTATAGAGAAATGCACTATCTTAAGGTAAATGTGTTCTGTTTGCCAGCACTTTGACAAAAAGAGAAGTGCTGGCTTCATAGAAATAATTAATCCTCTTTTTCTGCCACTGGGATAAACAAAGGAAAGAAAGGAATATATGTTATAAAAAAATAAAATCCAAGGCAGATCAAAGGGGATGTGGCAGAGGATTCAGCAACTGCCACCCTTAAGCAAAGAACAGTAATGAAGAAATGAGTTTTGGCAGCCCAGCCAATGGGATATGAAAGAAATTAATCCAGAAGGGATGTAATGACCTGAAAAAAATGATGAGCAAAGTCCAGAAGGATTAGAAGAAAGAAAAAGGCAGCAGACAGGTAAGAGCCATTTTCTTCCCTGTCTTGTCTCAGCAGTGGGAAGCTGCAAAAAAGCAAGCCAAAGAACTGATTTGGCAAAGTCATTTAAATTTCTTATTCTTCTTATTCATTTTTCTTGTTAAGGCAAAGAGTGGTATTTTAATTTACTGTCCTAACATAGGAACTAGCTGTTGATAAGATTAACCTTGTTCAATCATGATGAAATTTCAGTAGACTCAGGACACATTTTTGGATATTTTGTTTCCCCAGCTAAAGATCAGAGTTGCGTCTGAGACTCAGACCTTTAGTATAATGCACATTGATGGTTTTTATTTTTTCTTTCCAGAATGGACTTCAGGTCAACAGGGAATTAAACTGAAATCATTAAATTCTTTCTGCTTAGCACTTTAGAGAAAATTTCTATCCAGCCTGCCTAATGTCAGTGAATAGTATAATAATAAATTGTTAATACTGAATTCTTTGGAATTTATCTGATTTTCAAATGATTTTTTTCACCTCACTAAGTAGAATCTTATTTTCTCTGAGTTCTTTGAGTTAGAAACAGAGACAATAATCTTGAGGGTCCTAGAGCAAAGGCTCTCAGATAAACTTTTAAGTGCCATGGAAGTTCATAAGGATGTCAGAATCTGCAGACAGTTCTGAATAACAGCTCCAAAGACTTGAGTTCTTATTTATTCACTGAATAAATACACAATTTTTATACACAATTCAATGTCTGTTTCTTGGGCCTAACATGACAGTGCTCACCATGGGAAACTGAAACCAGGAATTTAATCTCAAATTTCTGAAGACATTCATACGTATCCAATGTTTTCTGATTCAGGAATATATGTTAACAGAAGTTCTGATTACTGAAGAATCTGCAGAATGAAAATCAAATTATGAAATCCTCAGGTAATTTGAATTCATGGTCAGCATTGCATCTCAGAATATTTTTTTTAAATATCTACAAAAGTGTAACTATTAAGCTTTTTAAAAAAGTTAAAGTATCCTTTCAGTTGTAATATTCCCACCATGGGTGAAGTCTGCTGATTGCTAGAATTTTGGCTGATGCCCTCTTGTACCTCTATGAACCTGCCTCCACCCCTCCCCTCTAATTACTGCCCACAGTGAAGAGAGAATTTCTGCCCACTCCCTGCAAGCCAAGGTAGGAGAGCATTTGCCAAGAAGCCTGCCCTTTACCACAAGTGGGCAAAGTGGCAACCGCAGCTGACAACATCCCCAGGGGCCCTGTCTCGTGGTCTGGCCGCAGTGAGAATTTTCTCGGCTTCCTAGGGGAGAGGGCGCTGACCCAGCTTTCAGCTGGAGCCTGCTGCTGGAGAACTAATTACTAGTGTGAAAAAAGCCTGGATTCAGGTCAATGTTTTCTCAAACATTGTTTACATTTGATTTTAAATCCATACAATGGCAGAATTGACATTTGCAGCTTGCTACCACATTCATTTGCGAGGTTTTATGTTACTTTATTTTTAGGTTGGAAATGTTTGAGGAGGCATTTATCATGAAAGCTGTGGCCTTTGCTCCTAAAGCTTCGCCTCACAAGTACAATAACAAAAACTGCTAATTATAAGAGAGAAAACAACCAGGAGTCAAACACAAAGGGGCATCCCTGCCTCATCAGCACAGAACAATCAACCAGCTCCCTTCACTGCCCATGCGAGGCTGCATGTGGGGAAGCCGGCTCTACCCTTCCAGGTATGTCCACGTAAGTCTGCCATCTATGAGCATGAGTGGAGGAAAACACTATTATCTTATAAAATAATAATTCAAAATAGGCTAGGTTATTCTCAATGACAAAGAAGCCTCAAATCGCTATGAGTTAAACCAACAACATTTCTTTCTCACGGTCACAAAAATCCACTGTGGGTCCAGGTGACTCCAGGGCTAACTGCCCCCACAGTCACCCAGAGGGTGACTCAGAAATTCCATGGTGATGCCACCATCACCTAGAGGTACCATCTGGAATAGTGCCCTCTCTGTTCTATCAAGCAGGAGAAGAGAGTCCCAGTCTCTGACCAGCAATTCAATGCCTCATGCAGGAAGTAATAAATGGCACAGCTTGTTGGCCAAACAAGTCACATGACCCCTACCTAATTGCAAGAGGACCAAAAAGGCTCATTCTCCCATGAACTCAGATGAAGACAATCAGGTATGGGTGATTGCTAAAGATCTACATATAATATCTTATCTGTATTTGGTCCTTCTCGTTTATATAGCACCTGCATACATTTTAAATAATTGTTTTTTTAAAGAGATAGTCTTTCTCTTTTTAAATAAATGTTAACACTCCTCACAGATACCTCTATTTTCCTTTTCTCATCCCTTTGAGATTTCCATTGGCGTGTTAATACTTGTTCCTACAAAGTATCAGATAAGTCAGTTGAGACAAGAGAGTTTATGCCAGTGAGAATATTTTGATGTTTACCATTGCTCTCAAAAATATATTTTAGTATACTCTACCACCATGAACTATAACCCAAAAGACCATTTCATGAGCTTTAAATTAAAACCAAATAAAATGAGGCTCTGAAGCAATAAATATGTTTCAATAGTTGACTAAATTAGAAAGAGTTTGAACTGGAACCATCTGAAATCTCACCCAGCTCTTGTTTACCACTCAAAGCTATGCTAAAATGCAAAAGGGAACATCAGTTCCATTTTATGGGGAAATTAAACCACAAAGATTTTAAGTAACTTGCCCAGGATCACACAGCTGTTTAGTAGCAGAACCAGAATTCAGACCAGGTATCCTGGCTGAACTTTAACCACCATGTTACACAGCTTCATGTGCCAAAAAAAAAAAAAAAAAAAAAACAATCCAGTATTGCTTTCTGTTAAAGAAGACATCAAAGAACATGAGTCTGGACAGGCAGACAGAACAGATTTGTTGAAGGGTCTTTTGTGCCAGGCTATGAAGATTTGATTAATACTCCAAACCAAGTCCCAACAAACTTTTTCTGTAAAGGGCCAGGCAGTAAATATTTTAGGTTTTACAGGTCCTATAATCTCTTTCACAACTACTCAACTCAGCCTTTGCATTAAAGAAGCCATAACAACATGTAAATGAATGAAAGTAGCTGTATTCCGATAAAACTGGACAGTAGGCTAGATTCGGCTCACAGACCATGGTTCTCTCTGCTCTAAGCAATAAGGGTCTTTAAAGAACTCTGACATGATCAAACTGGTGGCAGATAGTGGTGTTTGGGTGTATGGCTGGTGAAGGGTGAGAACAGAAACAGAAAAACAGTCCATATAAGAAGTAATGGTTGCCCAAATGGAGGCTGTAGTAGTAAAGAAGTAGAAGCGGGCATGGCCAAGGAGTGTCTGGTGCTGGTGCAACTGATGAGTTTGTCCTTCAGTTGGCTGTGTGAGTTGAAGGAGGGGAATAAATCCAGGAGGACTGCAGGTGCACAGTATTACCAGGCACCTGTTAGGGAATATAAGAGAGAAAGTAAGGTGAAGAGAGTGGAAGGGGAAATACATACTTTGGGATGGAGCAAGTTTAAGATGTCTGGGTTGACCTGATGTAGATGCCCATTAGAAACTTGAGTCCATATATCTGGAGCATGGAAGAGAAGAGAAGTCTAGGTGGGAGATACAAGTTCAGAGTCAACAGCATAAAGAGGGATTGTAAACTGTTGGAGTTTTGGGGAGAGCCCCAGAACTAAAGAAGAGAAAGAGAGTGATGAGAGATTTATGTTATCAATATTTACATAAATTTCAATATTTAGGAAAGAAAATTTTAGAAAGACCAAGAAAAGGCACAAGGAGCTCAAGGAAGAAACAAAATGAGGAGGGAAAATTTAAGAGGAATGGGAAGATCAGCAGTGTTAAACATTGCAGGGAAAATCAAGTAAGGCGACTGAGAAGGGTCCATGGAGATCGACCCCTACAGGGTCATTGGTGACATTAGAAAGAAGAGCCATATCCGATTGGAAAAAAAGACTGTCAACTTTGATCAACTGAAGCCAAAGAGGGAGACAGTCAAAGGTGATAAGGCTGTATGTCTTCCAATCCAAAGAAGGGACTATAGATGCTCAGGTGAGAAGGGTTTGCACATGTTTATGTGATGGAAAGAACCACACAAGAAACAGAGAGAAATAGTTTGAAGATACAGGAAAGAAAGAGAGAGAAACCAATGGAAAGATTCCTGAGAAGTGTGAGCCGGTGTAATCTAGAGCACAAGGAAATGGGATTGCTTCGGGTCTGAGGAGGCAGTAGAGTAGAAATGCTTAGGCACGCACAGAAACAGATGCTGTGAAGTGGAGTAGAATGATGAGGAGTTCAAAGCTGATGAGCTTCTACTTCACCTGTGAATAAGAAGTGGCGTCTTAGGTGCCTCTATATCTGAAAACCCAAGAAAGGTAGTAGGCAGGGTTAATTCAGTGTCAAAGAAACCACCAACCAATAGTACCTAGAAGTTACAAAATCCAAATATTTTTGGTAAAAATTTGTGGGTACAGAAAGGGCAGCTGCACTATCTTTATAAAAGTTTAGGTAAGGCTCCTTTATAATAGCCCCAATAGCCATTTGTGCTCCTTGACATGTGGCTGGCGGGTCCTTCACTACACGTTTCTACGGTGCGTGAGATTCCATCAATAGGTTGTGTTTCTGTGGGGTAGACATCTTAAGGATAAGGATTCACAGTTTAGAGGGATTAGTTAACAACTAGCAGATGGCAAAAAGGGCAGGCTGAGTTTGAGGGTGGCTAGGAATCAAAAGAAAGTGAACTGTACTGAAGTCCAAGTTCACTGCCTTCATGTGAAGATGTGTGCTGGCCTCAAGCACAGTGCTGTGGTCATGTGTCTGTGCAACAACCCCCAAAAAAGCATGCATCCTTTTCAACTATATGATGCCTGTCAAAGCCAAATTCATGAAAGGGAAAAGTAAATACACCTTGGCTTTACTATATGTTATTTACGCAAAGACGTTTTCAACAATATCCTGCAAAATAATACAACTGTGGAAGGAGAGATTTATCTCTATGGGCACAGCAGTGCTGGAAGACACAGTGCAATCGTTTTTAAAGATTAGGAGGATAGGACAGGCTTGAGAGGAAGAACATTCACATCAGGAATCTGCTTTAATGGTGGAGTTTCTGGGAAGGAGCATTCTGATTATGCGGTGATGAGATGGTAAGATGCAGCAGAGGCCTCACATACAAAACACCTAGGTTGACTAAAAGTGTGGAGTTGCCCTGATGCAACACTTCACCTAATCAGAAGTGCAGATGGGGAACAATGGACCATCTTGAAATAAAGAATCCTGGCAGAGATTCAGACCTTTCATGCCTGATCCCTCAGACACCCTAGAATAGACACAATGACTGAGGGCAAGTTGCAACAGGCCAGCAGAGAGGTAGCTCAAAGAAATTTTTCTTCCTTTCTTCCTTCCTGCACCCCAGGTAGATTCCACTCATCTTTGACCCAGTTCCAATGTCAGCCCCTTGTAAAGGTTTCCCTGGTCCTCCTCCAACCCCTCAAGAGAATTCAATGAGCCTGCCTTTGTGCTTCCGTTAAATGACATTTCTGCTGGGAGCTCAGCAGTTCATGCTAGTAGGTTGTGAAGAAGTCCTCCTTCCTCAATGGATGCCCAACCCTGCAAAGACAGGCCTGTGCCTCCTTATTCAGCCTCCTTCCCTCAGCCCCTAATTCCTAGAAAAAAATGTAACAAATGTGTGTTGAATTGAAATACATATGGGAATTTAGCACATTGAGAATGTTTTTGAAACTTCAATTTCTTGGCCAATTACACATAAAATTAGGAAAGTGGCTGAATGACAAATATTAAACTCTGAATCCTCTTCAAAAGGTATAATAATGGGTGAAGCAGAAGGAATCTTTATTCTCTCCCTCTAAAAATGTAATTATGGAGCGAGAAATGACTAGAAGAATCATGTGCTCCATTCCCCTCTGCCTCCAGGTAGGTTATATTACATTATCGCAGACAGACGAAAATCTATTCTTTTTTTATTTCAAAAACAGAGATAATAATTCTACCATTCTAGTATAAAAAAGTGCCTCAGCAAAGCACTCCATTCTGACTGCTTCTCTAAAGCCCACATGGTACATTTTAAGTTGGGATAGAGCTAGCTAGATAAGATTTGTTTTGTTATAACTTTATAAATTGTATGTAGATATATCTACGTGTAATATGTATGTAATAGATATATAATATAGATACATATTTTGTATGTGTGTTTATATGTATGTATAGAGAGAATTTGTTCTATTTTTTTTTTAAGTTCCAGGATACATGTGCAGAACGTGCAGGTTTGTTACATAGGTAAACATTTGCCATGGTGGTTTGATGCACCTATCAACCTGTCATGGTTCTATTTAAATTTGAAACTTTCTTTTGTTATAATTTTATAAATTATAATATATATTTATATATAATATAGATATATAATACAAAATTATATTTTATATGTGTGTGTGTGTGTGTGTGTGTGTGTGTATGGGGATATGGGGAGACACAGGGTTGACTTTACTTAAATTTGAAATCTCTGAAATGCTTAAGTAAGGAATTTCTTTACCTGAAGTATCAAACTCTAGGAATTTCTAGTCTTGACCAAACCAGACTTTAGACATGGAATATGCTGGTAAAAAGATACACTAAGATGGCTCTTCAAGTCACTGTATATACAGTAGCCATTTCTAACTCACTCTTCCCTGTGTCTGAGGTTTTAGGATGTGGGAACATATACATTTATTCTTTTTGTTGTCATGAGGATTTTAGATCTGAATTTTTAGTCATCAGTAATCATTCCTATTAGCAAGTAGAGGAAAAGAACTGAAGGTTGGGTGGTGAACAGCATAGTGAAGTATGGATTGAGGTTGTTGCAGGGAAATCTTGAGCGATTCAGGGAACCGAGGAAAGGCCAACAAGACAGCCCTGCATCACTGGATGACAGGGAGTTCAGGTGGGACACCATCGGGAAGCCCAGGCCAGTTCCAGCCTGGGAACCTGGAGGGCTCTCTGTGGACCACCCACCTAGTTACTCCGAGGAGGTTATGCACAGGTTCTCAGTGTCTCTTCCATGTCTTTATTTCTGGGACTACAGTCACATTTCAGGAATGGACTTTCACAACTTGGAGTGAAAACAAATCAGAGAGGGATTGGATATTTGGAAAGAGGACAAAAAGGAAAACAAAATGTTTACTAGGATAAAATGCAGCATAATAGATTTAAAAGTAGTTTCCAGGGTCAGTTGGGTTCAGATCCAGTTCTGCCATTTATGTGTGAATTGGACAAGTCATTTTTGCTTTTGTCATTTATAAAGTGGGTACCAAGTTATCTTTCTTGCAGAGTCTTATGAAGATTTAATAAAATATATCTGGAATATAGTCTGTGCTCAATTAGTGGCAGTTATATTATTTGTAACAAAGAAAAACACATTTATCTTATTAAAACTAAGAAGGAGACAGATCCTGAAGGAGATAAATAATAAGTAACCTAACTATTAGAACATAACTACTGAATAGCAATATGTAAAATAGCTTTGTACTTAATGTGTTTCACTGTTATATTTCAGTAGATGTGAAAAATTAGATTTAAGGTTTTCCTTAACTTTACTTGCTTCCCTCTCTATAAAGTCTTCTCTGCCTCACATGTGACTTTTACAGTGAGGGTGTATTCAACACAGTAGTACCCACCCAGATCCGCTCTAGTGAGACTCAATGCCCATTCCCCCAGCTGCAAAGCATTGGCATGTTCACAGGTAAGGGCTCCCAACTGAGTCCCTCCCTAGGAGAGAGCTGCCCTCAGCCAAAGAGAGGTGACTCGCCTAAGATCATCCTCCTCCCTAGGGCAACCCACCCCAGCACTGTTTGATAGTGGGTTACCAAGACCCAGCCCCTGGCCTCCACTGGGGACAACTCTGAAGGGTTTCCCAGGGGGCCAGCGGAGGCTCTTGCTGCACCAGGATCTGTTCTCTCTGCCCCATCCTGCTTCCTTTATTCACACAGGGGCTGACCACTTCCCAATCTCCATCTCATAGTCTATTTCTCAGGACCTAACCTGCAACAGAGGGTTTTAGAAAAATATATGTTGCCATTGGTGAAGGCAGGCTAGGACTCCACAGAGAAAAGAGAGAAGAATTTGGGGAGGGAATGAGTGTCCAACATGCTGCTGAGGCTAGTGATTATATCAGAAAATGTCTTGGAGGGAGTTTGAGACCAGCTTGGGCAACAAAGCAAAACCTTGTTTCTACATATATACATACGTACATACACACGTACACACATACATACAAATTAGCTTGATGTAGTGGTGCGAGCCTGTACTGCCAGCTACCCAGGAGGCTGAGAGGCAGGAGGATTGCTTCCGCTGAGGAGTTCAGGTCTGCAGTGAGCTATGATTGAGCTATGGTTGTGGGCAACAGAGCAAGACCCTCTAAAGAGTCTTTAAAAAAAAAAAAAAAAAAGAAAAGAAAGAGTTTTGCTTTTTAAAGAATGAAAACGCCCTGAAGGAACTGGGAAGCTGCTGGGAGAAGTGTGAGGATGAGATATGGAGTGGCTTGGCATGGACATGGAAAATCCCAGAATCAGGAAAAGACCACAAAATATGGCAACTCCACAGCAGAAACGCATACTGAAAGAACAAGTCCCCAGAGGCAGCCCCACCTGGCTCCTCCATGTTGATGGGAAGAAATGCTGCCCTTACACGGGCCATCACTGTTCTAACACCCTATTTAACTAATACTTTCTTCTTTCCAAGTTTGTCCTCAACTCTAAAGTAGAAATCAAAGAGAAGGCAGAACAAAATTGTCTTTACAGGCTTTTTCCCCCTGGGCCAAAGCAATTCCATAACAACAATACTTACTTTCTTGTTGGCTTTCTCTTCTCCAGACAAGAAAAGCTGTTTGTTTTGAACTCTACAGCTTGTCAAACCGCTCATTTTATTCCAAACTTTCACATTGTAGCAATTACTTATGAGGCGTTTATAAACTCTACAAACTCTGGCTTACATCTTAAAGAGTGTAAATGTGCTGTGCCACCAGTTCTGTGCTATTTAAAAGGGCAGATTTTACACTTTATTGTGAAACTACTTGCCAGGTGTGCTGTAAACATGAGTGTCTGAGAGTTTCCTGGCTAGGCCTTCATAATTTGAGGTTTATTGAGCATTTTATTATTTCTAGTTAATAGTAGTGTTGTGTTTCCAGTTGTGCTTAGAGCTGGTAGTGAGTTCGATAAACCCAGGTTATTTCTGCTAGAAGTTGATGAACAGGTCCCACCTGGCAGTTCTAGGGTTATTTCTGTGAAAAATTCGAATGAAGGCTTTTCTTTCTCCCTTTGCAAGAGGTGGGATATGTTTTTCCTCCTTCTCCTCGCTCCATCACAAGGGCTTTTAAGTTATTAAGAAATCATCAGCATGTGTATTATTCAACAGCTGTGACAGATCATTCTCCCATCAATTAATGTCACTGGAGGGAATATTAGAAACCACTGGGGGTTGGAAAGGGAGGAAAAGGACTCCTCTTGGAACCACTGCTATCCGTGTCTGGAGGGCAGGTCAGAGCCACCACATAGACCCTCCCCTCCCTCTCTCCAGGGTTCAGGGTGGAGCTATGAGGGCTTCACCTCAGTCTGGAGCCTGGAGATGGGTGCAACTGGCTTGTGCTCCGTCTCAGGTATTTCCAGCTTAGACCTGGCTCCTGCTCCTTGCACCAGCCGCAGTCAGAAAAAGTAGATGAGACAGTTGGCCATTCACTAGCAAGTCCACACCCGCTGAAATGGTGGGCGAGCGTGTGTATTTCTTTGTTAGGGTTGCTAAAACAAAGTACCACAGACTGGGTAGCTTCAACAACAGACATTTCTCCTCTCACCATTCTAGAGGCCAGAAGGGTCATGCTCCCTCTGAAGGTTCTTGGGGAGGGTCTGCTCCACCCCTCTGCCCTGGCTTCTAGAAGCCCTGGCTTGTAAATGGCCATCTTCTTCTACCTCTGTTTCTTCACCTTGTTATTCCTCTGTGTCCAAATTTCTCCTTTTAAGAAGGACACGGAGTTATACTAGTAACCACACTGACAACCTAGTTTTAAGTAACCACACTGATAACCTAGTTTTAAGTTGCTAAGCCCTGTCAAGACCCTATCTCCAAACAAAGTCTCATTCTGAGATATTAGGGGTTAACACTTCAACGTACCTTTTTGAGGAGAAACAATTCAACCCATAGTAGCAGGCAATGTTCTGGCTCTGATAGTTGGATGCTTGGCTTTCCATGAAGAAAATTCTTTCAAAATTTAGATAAAGCCAAGAGATTCTTCAAACAGAGCCTAGCAGAGTGATTAATTAGGATCTAAGTATATAGCCCTGGGGCCAGACAAAGCTGCCTGCAAATTACAGCTCCCAGGATGCCTGGCCAGGCTGCCTTTCTAAGCCTCAGCTTCATCACCTGCAAACTGGGTTGAATAATGGTTTACATTTTCAGAGGATTGTTGTAAAGATGAAGTGAGAATACTATAAGGAAAACAGTAGGTACTAACGTTTAGGCACATGTTCTAGGTTCAATAACCCTATTAGCTATTTTCAAATATCTAGATTTCTCCTTCCCTATAGTATTGGTCTGTTCTCATGCTGCTATGAAGAAATATCCAAGACTAGGTAATTTATAGAGAAAAGAGATTTAATTGACTCACAGTGCCACATGGCTAGGGCAGCCTCAGGAAACTTACAATCATGGTGGAAGGCACCTCTTCCAAGGACAGCAAGAGAGAGAATGAGTGGCAGTGGGGGAAATGCCAGACACTTATAAAACCATCAGATCTTGTGAGAACTCACTCACTATCATGAGAACAGCATGGGGGAAACTGCCCCCATAATTCAATTACCTCCCATTGGGTCCCTCCCATGACACATGGGGATTATGGGGATTATAATTCAAGATGAGATTTGGGTGGGGACACAACCAAACCATATCACCTACAAAACGAAAAAAACTCCTCAGAGCACAGCTTGTGGGTGTTACTTAAAGCATTGTGGAAAAACCCAAAGATTTATTTAGGGATAGTCCCAGCTATCGACAGAGGCAGAACAAACAAAGGCAAGCAAATCAGTAGATTTAGAGCTTACCTTCCAGCCAGTCTAGAAATCTATTGTTTCTAAGTTCTTCCATGTTTGTATTTTCCAAACAGAGTCATGTCTTTTTCTCTTTTTTAAGAAAAAAACAACAACAACGAAATTCATTGGCTGAGTCAATAGACACCGTGGGTCATGGAAGCAAATTACAAAGCCAGTACAATGGATTTGAGAAATTGCTAATGTAATCAGATTTTGAACAAACTTTGGAAATAGTCCCTATTTCACAGCACCAAGGGTATTTTTCTAAACTGTTCATTGCTTTCAACAATCCCATTATAAAACCAACTAAAAGTAAGAAAAGCAAATTCAGCCGCAACTTATCTTGTCAAAACAAAGAAACCTTCCTCACTAGGAAGCGGGTTTTCAGAGAAATATTCAATACCGAATAATCCTATTTGAATTTTGCCACTCATAGAAGTTTAGAAAGAGGGACTTATGAGAGAAATTGCAGCAGGGCAGGGAATAGACAGTGCAAGAGAGATACACAAAAAGCCTTTATTGCTTTCTATATAAGTAAGCAAAAAAGATATCTGGATCGTTCATTGTAGGAAATGAAAATTATGAGACCCCACATCTTTACCTCTCAATATAATATTGAACCTGTTATAATAAAATGCTACTAAATTCTTTACTTGCCCCACCACTAAAAGATGCATGCTGGACTTAACACCTAGGTGATGGATTGACAGGTGCAGCAAATCACCATGGCACACATTTACCTATTTAACAAACCTGTGCATCCCGCACATGTACCCCCAAAATTAAAATAAAATTTTAAAATACAGTAAAGTATCTAGCACAGGGTAGATAATCAATGCAAATTTTTTATCTGCTTTCACAGGTAAGATGATCCATATGTCCTAGTTGCCCTGGAAAGTCCCAATTTATACTTGTCACCTTAACAAAAATATTTATAATGCCCACTTTCACTCTTAAAAATGTCCCAGTTTGGACAATACATTGTATGGTCCACCTTTTTGATATGTGACCTAGAGAGGCTGCAAATACCCCACCATTTAGGTTTCTTTTTATTTTTGAAAATGACACCTGATCTTGCCTTTGGGATTTTATTTTCTTTGGAGACTTATTTTCTTTAATATTAAATATAAGCATTTTTTCCTTATGTGATCTTAGGCTTATTTCTGTAGGAGCTTTCTTTCCCTTTATTCTTATAAATTAAGTTTTTCTGAACAGATTTATCAATTGACAATTTTTTTGAGTATCTACTATATGCAAAATAATTTAATATTCAATACAGGCAGTATTCTGAAACATACTTGAAAGATCTCATTCCATTGAAAAATATATTCTTCCTGTGCACACTAAGTTACTTTTGTGAGCCTTTTTGATTTGGAAATATACTGTCTTTAAAGGGGTATAAAATTCAGGCAGTCCTCCAGGTTGGGCATTAGGAGACCTGGGTTGTCTGCCCAGCTGCTAATTAGCCAAGGAACACTAGGAAGGCCTTTCCCCATCACTGCACCCCAGTTTCCCCATCCATAAAATGAGAGAATCAGATGAGATAATCTCTAAGGCTCCTTTCAGCTCTAAAATTCTATGATCTGATGAACCATCTCTTTTCAATTGATTAAAATGAGTGTTAAGAGATTTCCTAAAGTAAACAAGCCAGGCATGATTCCAACCGGTTTTGTTTTTTCCAGTTTTCTTTCCTTCAGTTTTCCCTCTCAGACTGTTTAGGGGAATATAAAGTAAATATCTCTGAATTGTCATTTAGACATAACACCTGGAAATTTCCCCTTTAGAATGCCTAACACATTGCCATGTTAAGACATTTAAACAGAAAGCTGAAAGGCAACAGACTCTGTACAAAAACTTGACTTAGCTCTAGGCGGGTGTGGATACAACCACCTTGTTTTGTTATTTGGTAAGCTTGTGATCTTGTAACTTGGAACTTGGAAGGATAAAAAACCAAAGGAGGATTGATGGAAAAAGAAGCCCCAGTGTTTTAACCACCAACATATGGGTCCACCCAAACCAGCTTAATGTTTCTGGTGAACTAGCTCCTTCATGGATGATCACAGTCTCTCAGCATCAAATGACCTTATTTGTTGGCTCAGTGGTTTAAAAGAATCATTCTATTTCCCATGGTTGTGCTTCAATATGCTCTAATCCATAGGGATTACTGTGGCAGAATGTTTCAACCTACTGTAGCTTTCTGGCACAAGTAATTTTCATCAGAGCAAAACTCATAGTCAATTTAGGACCAACAAAGATACTTAAATCTTAAAGTTACATGGTAGAAGCCAAAATCAAATTATCTCAG
This sequence comes from Sapajus apella, assembly GCF_009761245.1. Classification (NCBI taxonomy): domain Eukaryota; kingdom Metazoa; phylum Chordata; class Mammalia; order Primates; family Cebidae; genus Sapajus; species Sapajus apella. The sequence continues at coordinate 7,598,227 of NW_022436943.1, read as the reverse complement.
TGACTTGGTTTTTTCTTTTTTAAAAAAATTTACATTTTTGAAAAGTATTTTAACACCACAAAAAAAAAACTGCAACTCAAACCTTGGTGGAATCAAAAAGGAATTTGCGTTTTGATTTTATGTACAGCTGGTGGCCAATGTGTTTATCTTGGTAGGAAGAGGGGGCAGGTGGGGGATAAAAGTAGTAGTTAAGATAAAAGAATGATCGCAGTATGGCATTTCTAAATAAATGAGAGAAAGTGGATGGCAGAATTGAAAATCTATGTACTCCACAGGAAGCAGATGTGGGAATAGGAGGAGGCACCGCTTACCTTCTGCAGAAAAGCAAAATGAAGACATCATCAGAACACAACACTCACTGGAAGTAGCTCCTCGGGTTCCCTTCTAATGCCAAGGTGAGAATTCAGGGCTCTCCTGTGAGCACTATTGTGTGCCTACTGTGTGTCAGGCAGAACTGGCTACATAATTTAAGGGCCCCAGAGTGAAATGAAAATGTGAGGTACCTTGTTCAATAATCATGAAGAATTCCAGGATGGCAAAGGCAGAGCATTAGAGGAAGGCAAGGCCCTGTGCAGCTGCATGGGTCTCACACCGATGCAGCCAAGCCTGGTGCCAGGCACACATGTGAGTATTCACATTAGATCCTGTCATTTACTGAATAGCACAATAACTCTGCAATACTGGAGGTTTTTAACATTATCCAGGCTTTACAGAAGAAGCTACTGAAGCTCTGAAAGTGATTTTACTCAAGGCCAATCAGCTAATTAGAGCTCAGATCTTCTACTAAACACCACAATCACAGCTAGCCACTCTACAACATACAGAGGTCAGTAAACCACTCAACATTGTACCTGAACTTCCAGTCTTCCAAGATCTGAACTCAATCAGGTAAGTCTCCTAAACATGCCCTACCTGTTCTACATGTGCTTTGCTCAGTTTTTGCCAAATAGGTATTAGCTAAATAAACACGTGGATGAACACAGCATCCATTACAATAATAATATAATGTTCTTATACTTACTTACATTGTATAATATGGTAATATACTTCATTCAATTCTCTTTACATTTTTTAAAGTATTGTCACATGCTTTATTTTTTTCTAGGAAATTTTTATTCCTGAGAGTTTTAAGTCATACTCATGATTTATAAATTCTCACAATTCTGAGCCTGCTATAGGACAAGAGATGTATCTACCAACATTCATTCAAAGTTGTTGGCTAAGCACTGTGCTAGCCAGTGAGAATGCATGCACACGCACAAATGCTCTAGTGAATTTCTTTCCCTTAAAGGTCTTACCGTCTAACAAGACTGACAGGAAAACTACAGAAAACACAGCAGTGTGGTAAGTGCACGAGTGGGGTGTGGACAGGCTCAGCTGGAAAACACAGACATAAATCAGACCTGGGACTTGTGAAATATTCCTGAAGAATAAGACGCTTTTTAAAGGTGCATAGAAGGTTTTTGTTTTGTTTTGTTTTTGAGACCGGGTCTCGCTCTGTTGCCCAGACTGAAGAGCAGGGACGAGATCTCGGCTCACCACAACCTCTGCTTTCCAGGCTCAAGCAATTCTCCTGCCTCAGCCTCCTGAGTACTTGGGATTATGGGCATGCACTACTACCACCAGCTAATTTTTGTATTTTTAGTGGAGACAAGTTTTCACCATGTTGGCCAAACTGGTCTTGAACTCCTGACCTCAAATGATCCACCCACCTTGGCCCCCCTAAAGTGCTGGGAGTATAGGTGTGGGCCACCACAATCAGCCATAAAATATATTTTGATGAAAAATCATGGGAGAAAATTTCAGAGGTAAGAATAATATTTGAAAACGTCCATGAATTATTCCATAGGGCAGCATGGAGAAAGGGCGCATGCGTGGAGTAGCAGGAGACAAGAGTAAAGGACATGGGGACAGACTAGCCAGGGCCCTCCTGTACACAGCCTAGGGTACTGGCTTTCTCCTGGAAGTTCTGAGGAATCATTCTGGGGCCAAATGGCATTCCCCTGACAAAAGACTGTCTCTCAATTAGGGAACACTTAGAAATGGAAATCCTAGACTTCATAGCCAAGAAACAGCACCAGCTGGGCACCATGGCTCATGCCTGTAATCCCAGCACTTTGGGAGGCTGAGATGGGTGGATCACCTGAGGTCAGGAGTCTGAGACCAGCCTGGCCAACACAGTGAGACTCCATCTCTGCTAAAAATACAAAAATTAGCCGGGCGTGGTGGCAGGCACCTGTAATACCAGCTGCTTGCGAGGCTGAGACAGGAGGATCCCTTGAACCCAGGAGGTGGAGGTTGCAGTGAGCTGAGGCCACACCATTGCACTCCAGCCTGGGCAACAAGAGTGAAAATTCATCTCACAGAAAAAAAAAAAAAAAAGAAAAAAAAAAAAAAAAAAAAAAAAAAAAAAAAAAAAAAAAAGCAGGCCAGACACGGTGGCTCAAGCCTGTAATCCCAGCACTTTGCGAGGCCAAGGCAGGCAGATCACAAGGTCATAAGTTTGAGACCAGTCTGACCAACATGGTGAAACCCCATCTTTACTACAAATACAAAAATTAGCTGGGTGTGGTGGCACTTGCCTGTAATCCCAGCTACTCAGGAGGCTGAGGCAGGAGAGTTGCTTGAACCCAGGAGGCGGAGGTTTTGGTGAGCCAAGATTGCACCACTGCACTCCAGTCTGGGCAACAGAGTGAGACTCTCTCTAAAAAAAAAAACAAAAAATGGCTCCAACCATCCCAGTCCTATTCATCCTTAGTTGTCTAGGAGAGTTACCCTACAGATGTCTTAAGGGTCCAAAGAATGAGAAGGGCCAGACTTTATGGAATTCTTATAAGAACTGATTTCATACCCAAATTCCCACCCATAATGCCTGGTTCACTAAAATACCAGCCTCACTACAGTGATAGGTGTTCAGTCTACCTTGCACAATCAAGGATCTTCAGGTCTCGAATAGAAGATCCATTCTCTTTGAAGCCAGATTATCTGCTGTGGCAATTCTGTAGGCTTAATGAACCTCTAAGTCACCTTCTATGCACTCCATCCAAGTCCCTCCAGTTTTCAACTTATTAGTTATTTCTCAGCCCTAGCTCCTCTCTATCTTGCTCTCACTTCCGTTATTCAGAGTTCTGTCCCAGACAACTGCACCAGCCTCCAATCTAACTTCTAGCTTTAGGCCTCCTCTGCTCAAATCCATTCTGGACACAGCTGCCAGAAGGACATATATAAAGCACAAATCTGATCAGTTCCATTCCCTGCTTAAGGGCCTCCCCATCTACTTGCTGAAGTCCAAGCTCATTGGCATGGCATGTAAGGCCACTTGTAGCTGATCCCTGCTTACCCCCTCTAGCCTGATGCGCTTCCCCAACTCCTCCACCTCACTCTCTGAGTTGCTCTGACATAGAAGAGGATGTGGTTCTAAGCATTTCTCATCTATTCCCTCTGCCTAAAAATCCCATTTTCACATACTTCTGGTTGATTCAGAATCATTCTTAAAGAGCCCATTCGGTTTCCGCCTCCTCCATTCTGTTTTCCCCAGCCTCTGATAGGTGTCCCTCCTCCATGCTCCCATAAACATCTCCCGTGTATACCTTCCTAGGTTGCATCATCATTATCATTTATATGTGTATCTTTCCTTTGAGGGTGCTAACCACATCACATTTACCCCCAGGGTCTAACAGAGTGCCTATACCAACTGGTGGGAAGGTGTATGTGTACCACAACTTTCTAACTTAGGGTTCCAAGATGGAAAGGAAGAAATTAGGGAGGAGAAGTAGAAATAGATATTAAGTAGCTATAAAAGGCCATAAAAGAAATAACTCCTTTCCTTTTTTTTTTTTTTCCTGCTGCTTAAAACTAGAACGCTTCTTAATTACTAAATACATCCTATAGATATCCACGGAGAAAGAAAAAGCAGTGACCCTTGCTCTATCTTGGATTTCCCACAGAACAGGGTTTCAAAATAATGACTACTCCATCATGACAGCCTAAAACCATTAGGAGTTCTTCATTCCCCAGGACAAGATAGGCCATGTGAGGCAACTTTATTAAGACAAAATTGACGAAGTATTGGCAACCCTCTTTTTCCTTTCTGTCCCTAACTAAATTGTTAAAAGGCAATCATCCATTCTGAGATGGTAAGAAAGTCTCACTTGAGGTGGCAAGACAGCAAGAAGAGTAAAGGTCGCCCCCCCTCTTTTTTTTCTTTCTCGAGTACAGCTCAGGACTAATTTGAAGACAAGAAACGATTCCAGTGCCTTGTAAATTGCAATCCACATTGCAACTCCTCACAGCCACAGTTCGGCACAGTTAGAAGTCAATTAAGGGAGGCCCAGGATTAAGACATCATGGAGACTGAATTATCTCATGCCAGCAGGAAAGAGTCGTTTCTTCAGTTCAGGTTCATGGTCTTTGGAGCAGAAGTGGTTTTGAAGAGGAAAGAAAATGCAGGCAATTGAGGGCTGTTGCTTCCTACAAAACAAGAAAATCCAACCCAAATATATGGCCAACTTTTTAATATTCCTTAGCTAATGAATTTATTTTTAATACACTTCGGATAGAAACTTCAGACCTGTAGGTTCATTGGGAGCAGCTAAAAATACCAAAACATGGAATAAACCACAACATCCTGCAGTTTACTCCATATGTTTTATTTTCTTTCCCTGTTTATGGGATAAAATAGGTGAAATAAAAGTAAAAGTTTAATTACAAGAAATAAAGTGTCGGCAGTGAAGTTCACAGCCTGTTTCTGTACTTGGAGTCATGTAGTATGTTTCTATGATATGATTGTAGGTTTTTGATTGTGCAATAAAATAATTCCAACAATAAAAACCATTAGTATGCAGGTGTTCTACAATTTTCTCAGGGAGTTTGCAGGAGCTGGCATGCATTTGATAAATGTACTCCCAAACCCCAAGCTCGTAGGCAGAGGCATGTGGCTTCACACGGAAAAGGCTTTTGCACACCTGCAGTAATCAAGCACGAACATAATGGGAGGCAAGGGAATTGATGGGACACACACCCTTCTCTTTTTAGATGAATGTTGAAGTATTAATGAGGCCTCATACATAGAAAGGCAGTATTGTCATTCACTAACTTTGCCCACCCACATGTTTAGTAATTATCACTTTAGAGATTCATGTGTGCCTCTTCAAAGAAACATAAAGGGAACAAGTCACATTATTGCAAAATTAAAAGTCATTCCATGGCCTTTAAAGCAACTTGCCATTATAAAGTGTGGAGATATATTCAGGCAGTTGGTCAACAAACATTTACTGAGCAAGTTCTTATAGTGAGCTCTCGTACTAGGCTGGAAAAATGAAAGGGATGTGAACTTAATATCTAAAGCCTTCCACTGGATTCTCCAAGCCAGCAGAATCCTTTTACAGAAACCTTTTATACATAGCCCACATTTAAGCAGATTGACGCAGAGCTGTCTGCTGGGTGTAGGTGCAGGTGCCCTCAACACAGCTCTGCAGACACTTGCTGCTCCGGCTGTACACAGCCTGAGACCCACCTCTCTAAATTTCAGCAAGTCCAAATCTATACAGTATACATTACATATGTCGTATAATCATTTCACAAGGAAATTATTACACTTTCAGCATTTAAATATCAGAATATTTTCTTTCCTTTCATCTGGTTGGTCAGCCTTGACTTGAACCAACTATCTCTTAGACCCAACAGCACAAGAAATGCATAAAATCACCTACCCATCAGCTCATTTCTTGCAGCATCACTGGAGGGCACCCTCCCACAATAAACAAGAGAGACCTGGAGAGAACATGTCTTCCTTGAGAGCTTGAACAGCCCTTGGGGAGGAGTTAGAAAGATTTGGAAGAGTACAGCCAGGCTCAGTGGCTCATGCCTGTAGTCCCAGCACTTTGGGAGGCTGAGGTGGGTGAATCACCTGAGGTCAGAAGTTTGAGACCAACCTGGCCAACATGGTGAAACCCCATCTCTACTAAAAATACAAAAATTAGCCAGGTGTGGTGGCGCATCCCTGTAGTCCCAGCTACTTGGTAGGCTGAGGCAGGAGAATCACTTGAACCTGGGAGGTGGAGGTTGCAGTGAGCCAAGATCATGCCACTGCACTCCAGCCTGGGCAATAGAGTGAGACTCCGTCTTAAAAAAAAAAAAAAAAAAAAAAAAAAGTTCTCTTATGATTGCATACCATTCCAGCATCAAGAATTTTCCCATGGGAGAATTTTTCTGAGGTCCTAAGTAAACCAGGTGGTCCCCTGTCATAGTTGACAGATGTGATCAGGGCCTTTCTGTTCTCTCCCTAATCTGTCTCATTCCCTCTTTGCCATTACCCCATTATTTTGTCTGTGAAAACTACTGGCAGTCTGAACTCTTCTTCATTGGGAGAAATCTGGGATAGGTGGTCAGTCTATGGGGAGCTGAATTAGGGCAGGGTATCCATCTAAGGCAGCTCTGACTGAAAGATCCAAATAAGCCACTATCTGTACAGATTGCTAATGGTCCAAGCCAGGAAAACTTAATAGCAATGCTAAGTTCCAAGGGACAGAGTCAGTTGCAAATGGGAAATGAAGCCAGAGATCAGGATCTGGGATAAAAGAGGAGCAAAGTAGAATCAGATCAGGAAGAAAGCAAGATGATTCCAGGCCATTGTTCTCTCACTGGCGTGCTTTTGACTTATCTGGTTATTTTAGTTATTTGGTTATTAGATCCAGTGATGGACATAGGCACTGACTGTAAGGTTCAGAGTTGGAGTCAATACTCCCCTTTTCAAAAAACTTTTGGTTCTCATTTTATCTATTATTATTACTGTTATATTTATATAAAAATAATATATTATTAGTAATTTTTGCTTCTTTATGTACTAAGCACCTTTTTTAATATATATTTTTTATTGCACTTTAGGTTCTGGGGTACATATGCAAAACACGAAGGATTGTTGTATAGGTACACATATGGCAATGTGGTTTGCTGCCTCCATCCCCCAATCACCTATATCTGGCATTTCTCCCCACGTTATCCCTCCCCAACCTCCCTACCCTCCGCTGTCCCTCCCCTAGTCCCCCTCAACAGACCCCAGTGTGCGATGCTCCCCTCCCTGTGTCCATGTGTTCTCATTGTTCAACACCCACCTATGAGTGAGAACATGCGGTGTTTGATTTTCTGTTCTTGTGTCAGTTTGCTGAGAATGATGGTTTCCAGATTCATCCATGTCCCTACCAAGGACACGAACTCATCGATTTTTATGGCTGCATAGTACTTTTTTTTCCCACTGAGACAGAGTCTCGCTCTGTTGCCCAGGCTGGAGTGCAGTGGTACAATCTCAGCTCACTGCAATCTCTGCCTCCCAGGTTCAAGTGATTCGTGCCTCAGCCTTCTGGGTAGCTGGGATTACAGGTGTGAGGCACTGTGCCTAATTTTTTTCTTTTCTTTTTTTTTTTTGTATTTTTTAGTAGAGACAGGGCTTAACCATATTGGCCTGGCTGGTCTCAAACTCCTGGCCTCAAGTGGTCCGCCTGCCTAGGCTTCACAAATGCTGAGATTAAAGGCACAAGCCACCGTGTCTAGCCAATGGGCACTTATTTGCCACTCCCTAAGAGTCTAACAGAGAAACAAATTTTAAAATCCAGCTATCTCTGATCCTGAAGACCAAACTTCTTCCCTAGTTAAAAAAAATTTCAGGGAAGGGTAAGGGTAAACAAGATACTATGATATGCCCAAGCTAACCTAAACTTTTCTTCTGAAACTCTTTTACTTTTCAAACTCTGTATTTTCAAACAAAGGAAGGAGAATTTTAGGCATATCAAAAGCATTCATAAAGCAATGTTCTGTCCCCAGTCCTGTGCTAAATGTTGCAGAAGTCACAAAAACTATTTTAAGAAAAGGTAACGTCCTTCAAGGTTTTTACAATCTCAGTAGAAAGACAGAATACCTATATATGAAAGATGTGCAAATGTAGGTGAGTTTTAACTAGATTTTGCTAGGTAACAAACCACCCAAAACTTTATGGCTTAAAATAATCATTTATTCACTTATCCTTTGGTTGGCACTTTGGGTTGGGCTCAGCTTAGACATCTCATCACTACCCTACGTAGTGTCTACTGAGCTTGCTCCTATATCTGGTGCCTCAGCTGGGACAGCTAGCAAGTCTGGGGTGGCTAGATCTTTCTCTTCATTGGAAAAAGCAGGCAGGCTTATTCACAAAGTGTACAAGTTCTACGAGAACAAGTGCAGAGGCTGCAAGGCCTCCAGTGGTCTAGGTTCACGGCTTGAATATTATCACTTCTGCCACATTCTGTTGGTCAAACCAAGTCATGAGTCAGCTATAACTCAAAAAATGGAGAAACCTACTCCCTCTTTTTAATGGGTCAAGCTGTAAAGAATCTGTGGCCATATTTAATTTACTACAGTCATCTGTTAGCTATAAGTATATCTGTTTCTCCTATATGCCAGGTGAATTCACCCCATCGCAAGACTTCCCAAAAGTTTCATCCAATCATATCAACAAACTGAATGTCCAGGATCTCAAGAAGTGCATTTGGTCCAGGTATGGATAAGGATCTTTTGTTATAGCTCCTTGCATGTGGCCCCTCTTAATCCAGAAATCTGTGAACTAAACAGACAAGTTTATCTCCATCCTCTCCTATACCCAATATACAATGGTGAGATGGCAAGAGGATAATCATAATAGACACCCCATTCAAAAAGGCGAAATAGGGAGCACATGGGAGCCATTGGTACAGCAATTCAGGAATACAGTCATGTGCATATGACCATCAGAAATAGCCCTTGTTTACGGATAAAGAGCTTTTCTCATCCTGCTTCCTGCCCTAAGAAATTTTGTCTTAGTCTCTTTTAATGCAAGCTTATACAGCCTCCTTTAATATTTTGTGGGTTTTCTATGTATCAGGGAGTCATCCATTTCAACAGACAAATGGCACACACACATTCTTTTTGATGCAGCATCCTTTCTTCTTTGGGCAGTATATTAGGATGTTGTGAGTTAATGCCTCAAGATCTTTAGAAGTTATTTTGTTGAGCTGAGATAATCTACTAGGAACAACCACAAATCCTTCTGAGGTCTTTACAAGAGTCTTAAAGTAGACTCTTAATTAGATTTCGCAAGAATCTTTTGCAAACTAGAGAGACTGAAATGAAAAACAAGTTTATTTTCTAATTTAGAAAGTCCTGAGCCCTCTATATGTCTTCTATTTTCTACGTGTAAATAAAAGTTATTTCTTTAGTCCATCTCTTTCAGCCCATATATTATTAACAATCTCCTGGAAAGTTTCTAAACTAGATCCACAAGTTTATTAGATAAACGTTCTATCTTCCAAGTGACCACATCCAACAGTTTTCTAATTGTTTTGCTCCAAAACCAGTGCCACATGTTTTAGGTTTTTGTTATGGCACATCCCACTTCTAAGTACCAATTTCTGTCTTAGTTAGCTTTTGCCACCCAGCGAACTACATCAAAAATTCGTGGCTTAAATATTTATTTTCTCATAGTTCTGTGGGTCAACAATTTGTGTTGGGCCCAACCACACACTGACTTGGCTGCTCTGGTTTTAATCACTGCCAAATATGCAACCAGTCAGCAAAAAGACCAACACTGAGCCCCTGATATGGCACATTTCTGGAAAACCTACCAAGAAAATAAATAGGTAAGAGGGTCATGGGCTTATGCTCATGAAATTTACCGGACTTGCATGGTCCTCATCTCACCAAAGCAGCTGGCTTGGTAGAATGTAGAAGGGCCTTTGAAGACTTGGTGATGGTGCCAGCTGGGGTGCCTACACTTTGCAGGGTGAGTGTGATATCCTCCAGGATGCAGTGGAGGTTCCAATTTAATGTTTAATACATTGTATCGTTTTCCACATGGATAGGATTCAGAACCTAAGAATCAAGGGATGGAAATAGAATGGCTCCTCTCCTATTTCTCCTAATCAGCCACTAGTGAAATGCCTGCATCCTATCCTCACAACTTTGGGCTCTGCTGAATTAGTTTTGTTGTTATAAAGAAATGCTTCCAGGGGCTCACAGAAGAAAATGGTTTCATTAAACCAGAAGCTGAGAGAGACATGCAGACACATGAAGTCTTCATGCCAGAAAACCAAGAGTCAAAGAAAGAGTTGCTGCATCAGTTGGAGTGATTAATTCTGTCAAGGGGAATTGGTTTACCACTTGAGAGTTTTTTTACTCCATTCTAAAATTCAACACAATTCTTAACTCTGTCTCTACCCACAGTGATCTGTCAAACTCTACAAGTTTAAGGAACTCCACAGTGCCACAAAATTGCCTTCACTTCAGACTCCAGTCACACGTACTGGTTCCCCAGGTTACCCGCACATCCATCCAACTTAGCTGCAAAGTCACAGGTTCCCATAGCCCCCCTCCTAGGTTTCATAATTTGCTAAAACAACTCACAGAACTCAGAAAAATGTTATGATTATAGTTTATTATAAGACATACAAATGAACAACTAGCTGAGGTACAGAGAGTGAGGTCTGAAAGGGTCCCAAATGCGGGAATCTCTATCCCTCAAAGTTGGAGTGTGCCATCCTCCTTTTACATGGATGTGTTTGCCGACCCAGAATCTCCCAGAACACTGTCATTGAGGGGTTCTTATGGAGGTTTCATTATGTAGGCAGAATTGATTAAATCATTGGCCATTGATGATCTCTGTCTATAAGCCCTCTGCCCTCCGTCCCCAGAGGTTGGGGGTGGGCTGAAAGTTCCAACCCTCTAATCACATGGTTGGTTCATCTGGCAATCAACCCCCATCCTGCAGCTATCCAAGAACCCTCCAAGAGGGGTCACCACATGAGAACAAAAGATGTTCCTTTCACCTTTATCACTCAGGAAATTTCAAGGGTTTCAGGAGCTCTGTGCCAGAAACTGAAGACAAAGCCCAAATTCTTTTCTTATTATACCACATTACTGCACAATGAGGATAGAGGCCTTTTAATACTCCCATGCTTTTGATAAAAGTAAATACAAAACTACAATAACCCAGTATAGGTGAAGCTGCTGATAGCACAGACCTTTAGGAGTGAAGGCTTAGGTCCCCTTCCCACCACCAGGCTAGGAACTGTGATGAGCTGAGGTGTTTGCTTGAGCAAAGGGATATGGAATGGCTTCTGAAGAAGGAAGTTCTAAATACCAGCTAAGACCATGTGACTACTTGCAGAAAAAAGGACAGTCATACTTACAAGTATTTCTTTCATACGTTGATTAAACATATTTTTTTCTTTCTTCTCCTCTCTGATTCCCCTACTATCTGATGTAAGATGTGTCCATAGTTGCTTACATTATATCAACATTTAAGTTACAAGATATCAAGGGGTGCATATGATTGAGCTAGAGGAGGAATAAACATTCCCCAGTGAGTAAATTGACACATGAAAACTCCAATCCTCTTTTGGGGAGTGAGTTAGAGTGTTTTTAATTGTATCACATTAAGCAGAAGCAAGATTTTCATCTTTATTTTGAAGTTAAACATGGTTAGAAGACGTGTATACAGATGCTAAGTTATCAAGGTGTTGACTGTATTGCATTGTTTTATCATCAATGTGTTTAACCTTGGAAGTAGTTTTGCTAGAATCCCCTCCCCTATATAATTCCAGGCCAGAGTTAACCAAGGAGATGAAAAAGAAGCAGTGTCTGTGACTCTCAATGCTTTTCACACTAGATGAGGCGACAGACTGATTAGGGGTGCCAAGAGTGTCCTAGCTCATCCTCACTCTCCTCTGCCTTGGTCCAGATCTCCTTGGCTGGTGCCCAATGCTCAAGCCACTGCTGACCACAGCAGCCCCGCATCCACCACTAGAAGCTTGACGGCAGAACCATGGAGACAGGAGCTACCCAGGGGCAACAGCTTCCTGATTATTGTTCCCCTGTGGCAGCTGATGTCCTGGCTTCTCAGAATTCCTCCTCAGGCTGTGAGGTATCACCATGCTTCAGGATGGACAGGTAGTGACTCTTCTCGGATCCTCAGCTCCTCCCCTGAGATTCCACATCTGCAGTTCCTTCCACAGTTGTGTAAGGTCTAATATACTATAATAAACCCCTTATCCCTTCTTACCCTTAATGGCTCTGCTCCCCTGACTGAATCCCAACTGAGTCAAAGTATGTGAAAATATGACATCATAGAACAAGCCCCTGAAGAAAAATTTTTAAATGGAGGTGCATTTGAAGACGTAGTAGTTACCCCACTCCAGATTTTCTTTTTTTCCATGTAGGCGATGGTCCACTAGCAAAACCCTCCTAGCTTCTCTCCATCCACAGTATCCTCCTCAATTGATGAGTCTGGGATGTGGAAGTGGGTCTGCATAGCTCTGTCACTTTTTCCTTCTCTTGGAAGGGAGCTGCCTGCTCACCAAAAATACACACTCCACTCAAGGTTTGGCAGGCGTGGGTTCTTGCTGGGGGCAGCTCTGCCTGCAAAGGGATGACCATGCCTTTCTGATTCTGGATTATACATTTCACATCTCACTTGCCACTTTCTGCAGCATCAGTTATATCAGAATAAAGATCATCTTTTGACCTTCATCTGTCCTACTTCTGTGGATTTCTCAAATGCGCCAGAACTCAGATGGGGAAAAGTGTTCATCCTGGGGCTCCTCTGAATCCCGGAAGGGGTTACTCAAGGGAAACTGCTAAAGAAAACTTTCCACCAGTTCGTGAAGGATGTAATTGGGATGAGATAAAAGAGATAGGAGAAGGAAGCCAAAGAAAATAGCCTGCGCAAAGAAAGGAAGCTGTAGGTAGAGAAGGAAAAGTAACCTGAGGAATATAACAGTTTTTTAAACAAATAAAAAATAATGGGCTGGGCACGGTGGTTCATGCCTATAATCCCAGCACTTTGGGAGGCCAAAGCAGGCAAATCACTTGAGGTCAGGAGTTTGAGACTAGCTTAGTCAACATGGCGAAACCCGCCTCTACTGAAAACACAAAAATTAGCCAGGCATGGTGGTGCACGCCTGTAGTCCCGGCTACTCAGGAGGCTGAGACAGCAGAATTGCTTGAACGCCAGAGGTGGAGGTTGCAGTGAGCAAGATGGCACCACTGCATCCCAGCCTGGGTGAGAGAGACTCCACCTCAAAAAAAAAAAAAAAAAAGGAAAAAGAAATGAAGAAAGAAGTTTGATGAGGTACAAGATAGCAAGGCAGCTACTGAGGGGCTTTGAAGACTAAATTTAAGTTTTTATTAAGTTTTAATTCTGCTCCAATTATTCTACTTCCTCCTAATATTAAATTTTATGATCAGCTTCACTACCAGTTTAATGAAATATGCAATCAGCACTTTTATAGATCTCTTTCGTTACTAATATATGCTTCACACTATCTAAATCAGAAAACTGACCTGTCAATAGTAACAATAGCCTGGGCTCTTACTGGTCTCTCTCCCAGCATCTGACTTGAACTTTCCTTGGAATATATTTTTCAGTCTTACATTAAAAATATTTCTCAGGAGCAGAATCCCTTTTTGATGCTATGAAATTTATTTCAGGGTACTTTACTAAGAAAGACAATGAGAGAGAGAAAGATGGGTTGATAGAAACACTTTACCCTGGCTCAGTCTGTCAGGAATTTGAGCGATGAATTGTATCTCCATGTCTGAGATCATCTGGGTGTTATGAATCCCACTGTTGGAAAATATACCAATATTTCCCTTTGGCCCCCATTCTATCCTTCCCCTCCCCATCCTCACATTTCAAATTCATTTGTTTCTGTTCCAGGCCTAATGAGACTGTGATCAATGTGTCTCGAGTTGACCCTGCCTTCAAGTCTTCAATCATACCTTCCCTGTCTAATCCACTACACTCTGCTCTTTGTCAACTGATGGATTTATTTAGTTAAGAAAACTAAAAATACAATCACACCTCAACTCCACAAACAGGACTCTGGTTTGATTTTCTTCATTTTATGAAATCCAGCCAACCGCAGACACTAAACTACGCCTTTAAAGAATCTGTGTGTGAAATAATGATATTTTCTTCATTTGTGAGGGCATTTTAAAGTCTGCTTCTTTCTGCTCAAGACACTTCCTGGGTAGTGTCCTCTGCTGCATTGCTTCCTGAGGCCAAGCTTGTGAGGTCCGGTCTCACAACCTCCATTCATAAGCAGCTTTCTGCATGAGTTGGGTTTTCACAGTCCCCCTCTCCTCACTAACTGGGGGCTCAGTGCACAGCCCGCATCTGCCAAGGAGATGCTGAGATGGACCCAGCATCCTGGACTTGCACAGCAAGCTGCCCACAAATAATTCTGATGGCTGAGGACAGGGTAGGAATGCCATGACTTCAATCCTAAAACTCTTTCAGGCTGCCCTTGCTGTTCTTGTAATTGAATCAATTTCAATTGCAATTAGGCAATCCTAAGTGAACTTTATGTTTGCACACTATTGGATAATTTGGACAAAATGCTTTTACATATCCTATCCCACTTGTTACTTTCAACTTTTCTAAAGGTCAACCATTTTTAACTCCCTTTTTAGAGATAACGTACCTGATCTTCTGACACTTTAGTTAGCATGACAGCTGAGTGAATACACCAGGCCAGCTTCATGTTCCTTTTTCCTGTGCCAATTTTCTCACCCTCCACTGCTAAAATCTATGTCTTCATCCTGACACAATGACATCTCCACCCCCACTGTCTCTTGCTACTTCTACCCTTTACTCTTTCCTCTCTGGGTTCCAAAGCTCTCTGTCACATCCTACCATACTCCAGCTGCAGATGCTTGTCAGGTCCTAAATATTTTCGATGGATATCTGGGACTCTAAACCCCACCAAGGCATGACATGGAAATGAGCCTCCATGCCTGGATTCATCCCTACACTTTAACAAACTGAAATACTGGAAGATCATGGCATATGAGGAGGAAGGGGAGAGGAGCAGAATATGATTGTCTCTCTCTTCTCCCCTTCATCTTAGTCTGCCTTTTTCTTAACGTTTTTTGTCTTTTCCCTCATTCTATGGTAGAAAAATTCATTTTAACCTAAATTTTTCCTAAATGGGATTAAGGGAACACACCAGGATTTCTTCCACTCTTCATTCCTTTGCCTAATATCTTTCTTTTGTTCTTACATCTTTGCAATAACTTTTTTTTTTTTTGAGGCGGAGTTTCACTCTCATTGACCAGGCTGGAGTGCAATGACACAATCTCAGCTCACTGCAACCTCTACCTCCCAGGGTCAAGCCATTTTCCTGCCTCAGCCTCCCAAGTAGCTAAGATTACAGGCATGTGCCACCACACCTGGCTAATTTTATATTTTTAGTAGAGATGAGGTTTCTCCATGTTGGTCAGGCTGGTTTCAAATTCCTGACCTCAGGTGATCCACGCACCTTGGCCTCCCAAAGTGCTGGGATTACAAGCGTGAGCCACTGTGCCTCGCCACATCTTTTCAATAACTTATACCCACACACCTATAGTATCCATCACCAAGATGATCCCAGGTACCTTGAGACATCAACTTTCCCAGGTGACCTGGCTTCAAGTCTACTTTCTAAGAGTGGCCTGCAACTCATGGAGAGAAAATATAATTTTCACCTTACTAATCCAGTGTAAATTGTATTCACCAAAGTAACAGATCTCAATAAAATGTATATTCTTTTTTTTTTTTGTAATTTGTGTGCTCGCTGCTTTGATTAACAATCATTTACATTTGGAAAAGAATCAAGTAAAGCATAATTGAATTCTGATACCACTTGGGAAAGACGGTCATAGATGTGAGAATGTTAAGATGGTACCAGGGACACAAGGAAAATCATTTGCGTAGCTAGCACACCATATATTTTACCTGCAGATTCCTGGACTAGGTTCATAAAACACTCTCAGATCATGTCATGTACATTTTTCATAAGAGTTGAAACTCTGCTTTCATCTGAGCATACTTCTGGGGACACAACTCTGTGAGAAATTGCTGTCTTATAGTTGTCTCCGTCCTCAATCAGGAGGAGATTTAATGACAAGAAGGACATAGAGACATGATAAGAAAAGTGGAGTTCTTTGCTCCTTAAAAAATCTGTAATGCCTTTTTTAATGCAACTGCAATTAGCCAAAGAGAAAGGTGTGGGACTATCTCATCCCATTCTCCAAAAATCACCAATAGCACTTATGACATACAAATGATGCGTGATATCATTCCACATATTTTTGCACATTCCTTGGTTTATTCCCTTCACAGCCCTGTGAGGCAGTCAGAAAGTGCATTGTTTTTGCAAGTGGGAAAGCACAGGGAGGGTAAGTTGCTTGCCAAGGTTGACACAGCTAGTTAGTGATGGCGTTTGATCGGAACCCAAATTTGTTGAACATCCATCCAGGACATCCAGCAGCACATCAATCTATTATGCTAGTTCCATACTGGCCATAAGCCTCCAGGCATTCCTGGAATCCATGAAAATTATATTTTTTATAGAGACCCATCTGATTAATTGTGCTCTGTGTCCAAGCCAAAGAATGCCATATTTAATTTAGAAAAATGGAGGTTTAAATGTAAATGCATCCAACATCTTGCATGCAAGCCTCCTGCCTTGAATTTGTTATAGCACCTCTCTGTCAAAGAGCTCAGGAAAGTTTGCAGTCTCTTGCTAATCCTCCCAACATGCCCGTGAAAGGCCCAGTGGGCAGTTTTAATTATGGCTGGTTTACAAATAGAAAAACTGAGAGACACAGATGGTGAAAAATGAAGCTGAGTAAGGGATTTCCCCAGAACCACTGGCATATCAGACCCAGGCCACTCATTGCCAGGCCTGCATAATCTCTACTTGGCCACATTTTCTGGGTAAGAGACCTCAAATGGCAGATGAGCATTAAAGACTCCAGTGTTTCAACTGCAATACGCGCATACTTTGAGAGGCGGTAAAACAACAAGTTCAGAGGGTGTGGTTGTTGTGAGGAGTCAATGATGCATATGGACAGTGATTGGTATCAGGTAGCTGGCAGGTAATGTGGGCACAAGAAAGGTAACAGAGAAATTAGTCTCTGCCTTGAAAAAAATGAAGTTGCTGATCTGGATGCTCAATAAATATTTTTGGAAGAAAGGAAGGAAAAAAAAGCAAGTGAGGGAAGAAGTCTTTTAAAATAGAAATCTGGGTTCATGTCCTTTTCATGTGACTCGCTGGAGTTTCATTAAATGGTTTTATCTTCTGTAACATGGTGGTTTTGGTGATGTAAATATCATTCACAAAACATATTTTGGACATAATATTTCTTAACCCTACCCTTGTAAGGGTCAACTCCCACCTCACTGTGAGGTCTTCTTTGCTTGAGTTACCAATAGTTACCCCAACCTAACCAATAAATTTAATGCAGACACGTCCTATTATGGGCTGTTTTAACTTTAGTGTAAAAGAAGGATAAGCCTTTTCTAAAGTAACTAAACATAGTTGACTGTATTGCAATAATTTGTGAGGTGCTCGTCATAAAACCAATCCTTTTCTTTTTTAATCTTTTTCTTGATTATCTCCAAAAATAAATCATATCGCTTCCCTATGTGCCAGCTGCAGGCAGATGTAGGTAGGGTGTACAATTAAGACTTTGAAAACTTTGCTTAGCAAATTGAAGGAAATATGTTAGAAAAATGCATGTAACTCACTGGCTATTTGGCTTTCTTTTGGCTAAATTTAATCTTCTACCCCTCAATTTCCAACACAGAGCCCCCTGACACTCAGGTAGCCTTGAAATGGTTTCCTGTCTTCTGGTTTGTCAGATTAAGTGGCTCTGCTCAATAGGATATTATTAACTATGCCTATGTTAAAAAGTAATAAGCAAAAAAAAAAAAATGCTTGATTGCCTAGGAGAGATTGTTACATATGAAAAAATTGAATTCCTTTTAAGCTTGCCCAGGTAACGTATACAACTATTCTTTCAATGTTTAATCCCATTATTTAATGTGAGGAAATAAATAAATAAAATTGGGCTGACAGAGTGGCAATATAATATCCTTTAATCTGCAGTACACAGTGCATTTAAAAATAATAATTTTGAAAAGAGCATTTGAAAACATTTGATCTTAAAAATGCATATTTTGCTTATTCTAGTGTTTGTTGATTTGAAGGCTTTGAGGTCAGCCCAGTAAATATTCAGTTTGCTTGGCACAAACTGTGCAGGAATCTAATAGAAAGCAATATTGTTGAAAATGGATATCAATTGAAAACAGAGAGCAGTGTCAACTATTCCCCACTGGGAACAGACAACAATAAAACCAGTCAAGCATTACACAGCCGAGCCTGCCAAATGTCATTAGAGTGGAGAAAAAAGGAAAGGAACATGGTAGGGAACGAAGCACTTTGCTTTATTTTTTCCTCCAATTTAAAAAGACAGACACACTCTGTCTCTCTCTCTCACATACACACACACACACACACACACACACACACACACACACACACAACAGTGAGTGATAGGGAGAGAACATTCAGAGAATAAGGACAATAATATCTACAACCGTCCAAACCAGTGTCACTCTGCTCCTAAAGCTGGCATATTGTTTTTTCTTTTCCAACGTGATTACATTATAAAGATTTTTAAATAATTTTTCTGTCTTTTTAGTTGATCATTTTCCCCCAATAACTCTTTTAATCAAGTGTGTTTGTAATCACAAAGTTTTCCATTTCAAATCAGCCTTGCAATATCATTTATGGCAATCACATTTTTATCATCATGTAATTAATTGATCTGAGTTCTGGGCTTTTGAAAATGTATACTTTTTCACTGTTAACCATCAAGCATCAGTGGAGAGCCTTTCAGAGGGAGCGGGCTACAGAGAAGCCCTATCTCTGGGTGAAAGGAAATATTCACAGTAGCTCTGAAATCTGTTAAATTGTGAGAATATGGGAAAATAATTGCTGGGCAATGGGACCATGGGGGAAAACACATCATCACTCCCAATCCCACCTGAAGGCAGAACTGGGAACTAGTGGCTTAGCCCCAAAACTTCTACCATATCTGTGGCATTTTCATTGATGATTTGTAAATTTTCAAACAAAGAAAAATTGTCTCCTACAGACAATGGTCAAGCTGCTGAACAGCCAGCCAAGAGCTCCCCCTAGTGAAGTTGCACACATAGTGTGAACTCCTGCATGCACGCACGTCTGCACGCGCGCGCGCACACACATACACACACAGACACACACAAACCCACAGAGTCTTAGATTTGACTTGTTAGTCCAAAACGTTGTCCACCCCAACTTCTTTTAAAACAACATGAAAAAATATTCCCCAGACTCTCCTGAATGTTTTCTACCATTCATTGTAAAACTACACCCAGCAGTAAAGAGCCAGAGAGAACTCCCTTTCAGAAAGCAAAACTGTCAATCTGATCATATCATTTTGAAATCATAATAATCACATATTGGCTCCAAATCTGCATCCTCAAGTAGATGCTATCAATGTAGAAAGTCCTCAGGGGCAGCATATTACTATGTAATTAGCATAATAACTTTGTTGTGTAAACAAAATAAAAGATAGGCTTGAATGCAAGAAATATGTCGTACACTGTGTCTACAGCTTCTACGGAAAAACCTATTGTTCTTGGCCAAGCTTTTATTTTTATCGCCGTATTACTTTGATTAAACACCTGCTGATACGTGCAAGCAGCTTTCTATGTAAATGTACTGCCTTCACATACATATATGCACATGAAATATATTGTATTGCAAAACAATCTATAGAATACTCATCCTACTCATATTTAACAGGACTAATTTGCTATAACACTAGCACTGCATCTCCCAAATCAGCCCTAATTCCTTCAAATACATTTTGGCTTCCTCCAAAAAGATGTTTTATTGGTTTTATGAGCCTGGATAGAGCTCTGAAGAGAGAATAGGCATTCTTTAGGGGGGAGAAGGTAGCAAGCATAAATATCAGACACGGAGATGAAAAGGATTTAATGTCTTCCTAAAAATTCTTTGAAAGCCATATGAACATTTTTAGGAAAATATAAATGACTGCCATTTTACAATTAACAGCTGCTTATGTTAAGCACTGAGTACTCCCTAGCTCCTGCTAATATATTTTTTCTTAAATCATAGATCCATGAGACAAGTGATAATAGCTCTCAGATGCTAAAAGTAACTCTATTTTTTCAGGGAGATCCTAACCCCAGAATGCAATTTGTTTAGGTTCCATATATTTACGTTCAATCCTTTAAACCAGCAGGCATCAGAATGACACAGATTAGGTTATTGTTATGTAGGGTTGCTTTTATCATTGAGCGCATTTGATTAAAAATCATATGCATATAGGAACTAAATTTAAATAAGCCAGTTGGCTTAGAAATATTATTACTTACCTCCCTGGAGGATAGTGACAATACTGACAAGCTTTGGTGGGACATGCTGCCATATAAATATAAATAATAAAATTTCAATTTTATTCCAATATTTTTAGGATATTTTAAAAACTTATTTAATATACTCAGGTCCTTGTTCTTTCCATAATTCTCAGACTTCCACAAATCTAAAAGAGAACAGGTGGGGGTCTAGAGAAGATAGCATAACTAAGCCATTCAATAGGACAAATGTGGATATCACCAGTTTTACCCACTGGCCCCACTATTAGGGCAAGTTCACGAAACCCACACCTATGATGAATGCTTCTGCAATGCATGGTTGGACGGTGGGTATATAATTCAGCCTGCAAAAATCGATTTTTTCCCCTTACAAAGGGGGAATTATAATACTCAACACGTTCTTGAATCAAAAAGAAGCACTAAAGAACCAAAGTTAGACCTATTATGTTAATTAAAATTCTGTAGACATCTCTAAAAGTGTAATTTGGTCCAATGTGTTTTTTTTTAAATCATGAAAATTAGCTAATGAATATTGTGCAGCCACTTCCCTAACATAAGTCAACCATTTAAATTGCACAAATTCCAAAATGGTCTAATTTATAATACATCGTTGTTTGCTTGTGTTAGAAGTGCTTAACCTAATAACATGGTGAAATCGTATCCCTTTAAAAATTCCAATTTTTTATGAATTAACAAGAGACTCATGGCTGAATTTTTGTATGAGTTAAGCTATTACAAGCCTAAATACTAAACTCTGACAATATTTACTGCTGCTTAAATTCATTAATCAGAATTTTGTGCTGTCAGTTCTCACTAGCTTGCCAGTCAGAAGTCTCAGGCTTTTGAGCAGGCACTGACAATTAGGGACTGCTTGATCTTGAGTAAGCCACTGTGTCCTTGGACTTTCAGTTTTTTTCATCAGTAAATTATGAGTAATAACATCTGCCCTGCTGACTTCATGGGATCACCATGAGAATTACATGAGATAGCACACGTGGGAAATGCCTTGGATATTAGAAGGTGCTAGATAAATGCATGCACTATTAGTTTGAAAAATAAGATCTCAGTCATCAATTCAATCATCTTTAAAGATCTTCCCTAACCCTCCAAATGGTTCTTTGTGTTGATTTCTTTCAGAAAAGCAATAAATGTTGAGTGGCGTATCTGCAGAATTTTTTTTTTAAACTGTCCCTGGTATCATTAGTACTTTAGTTAGGTATCTAACAGCTCTAGACACTCATGTCTCATCAGAACTGCCCCCACATGGGATAAGAACACAGTCCATATATAGCGTCACCATGCTTCTTTGGTTTGGTTTCTCTCACACTAAAAACCTATTGTCCAGGTGTTTTTCAGGGAGAATTTGCAGGGAGGGCCCAGTGCCACCAGAATGAGGCTTTGTCTGCCCTTGGCTTTATCATAACCAAAATGGAAGAACCACATACCATATATATTCCTTTTTAAAAACTGTAACTATATGGAATACTATTTAGTGATAAAGAGAAATGAAGTACTGATACACACAGCAATGTAGACGAATCTCAAATACATTATACTAAATGAAAAAAACCAGGCTCAGAAGGTTTATATATACGATATTTTCAACACATTCTAGAAAAGGCAAAACTACAGAATTATACAACAGAAAACAGATGAGCAGCTGCAAGGGGCTGGAGGTGAGGGAGAAGATTGAATGCAAAGGGACCTGAAGAAATTTTTGCAGGTGTGAGACTATGTTACCTTTTGATCATGGTGGTGGTTACCTGAATGCCTGTGTTTGTTCAGAACTCATATCCAAAAGTGGAAATTTTATTACATGCAAATTATAGCTCAATAAACTTGTTTCTGTTTTTTAAAGAAAAGACTGGTAGAAAAGTCAACATCAATTTTTTACCCTGATTTGAATTGTGTTACCTCCTTTAAAATCAAATTTTCTTTGTAGTTCAAACTGTTCTCTAGTAAGATAAAGTCATATTAAGCTAATCAGATACATAATTGAATATGGTTAAACTCTGAAATAAAGTTTTCAGTACATATCTACCACATTAGTAATTAATTTCCAGAGGGTACAAAAAGTGCCATTGTCTTGCAATGATAACGATTTTATTTTTATTATTTCCCAAATGGTAATGGAAGATTTCAGATCATAAGCCTAGTTGTATAGATTTAACCTCTCTCCCTCGTCCTTATCTAGTGCTTAGAGAACTGTTTATAACTTTGTTTCATAGGTGTTGCCCATAGGAATGGGAACATGTCCTCTCATACAGAGCTGTCAGTCAAAAAATTTCAATTGGTTACAGAGGACCTCACTTGAATTCTAAGTAAAATATATGCCCAGGAATATCTGATCAATGGCCCAAAATAGAAAAAATAAAGCAAATGAATCAAAAATAGCCCCTAGTACTCTGCCAAGAATTGCAACCCATACACATACTATACAGATAACGTGCTATAAAATGCTAGCACTATGAATGTTTCTTTCTAAAGATTGGGGTACAGCTTCCAGCTTCAGTGACTTTATTTTCTTATCAATAGAATTGTAAGATTTTAAAAGGCAGAGGGTATCAGCAGGCAGCCCCTTCCTGGGACATGCATGGAGAGAGGCGGTTAAGGGAGGGACTTGTTTGGACAAGAAGAAGCTGGAGGAAAAGAATACCACCTCTCTCCAAATCCCCATTCCATTCCTTCTGTTGTAAAATGCTGTATAAAACAATGCCCATACAATCTATTGCTGGGAATACAATTATTTGCAGGTGTCTCAAAGCCATTTAGGCTCATTCACTCTTCTTTTCTCCTCATTGACATTAGTTGAATCTGTGAAAATCAGATCACAATCCTGCCAGACTTTTTACCTCATTAGTTTCCTATTGTCTGTTCTGAGGCATCGCACACATTTCTATCTCCAGGCAAGACTGGTTCTTGTCTGCACTCGGTTTCCAACCCTTCCCCCTTTCCATTTTTATGAGCAAGAAGCACTTTTAATTTAATAATTTAACTACTTCTGGAGTTAAACAGGAAAGATTTCACCTGCATTTTTTTTTTGAAAACTGACAACTTTGAGATATAAACATGTTTCCGGTTGCTATTCAAATTGTGCATGTGATGTGTGTGAAATGCGTACCACCCCCCCGGCCCTGGATTTGCTCTGTAGATACACAGCAATATAACTTGATGACAAGTTATATTATCTACATATAAATCCATTTTTCCATCGTGTTAACTCACAGCAATGTCATTTTCTTGATAAATTTGTGCCTCCTGTGTGTATCACAATGCAAAGAGGAGCCTTACCTGGCATTCTTTTAACTATATTTGGAATGGGGTTAGAGCATTTACTCTGAAGAGCACAATCCATGGGATCAAACCAGGGATATTAGCAAGAGGATGGAGCTGTTTTCTGCAGAGCCTTGAACTTAGGCATTTAAGATTACAGTGATTTTTACATCTCCAGATGCTGCTTCAGACAGATAGTAGATAAAATGTTGAAATTCCTCATCAACTAGTTGTATAGTAAGAAAACGTATCTCTTTCATATTTTAGCTAGTATATAATTTTTTAAATGAGTTTGGTATATATTTGATCAGAAATCTAATTTTCTGATTCAGGGCTCAGGATCAATTATGATACTCCTCAGAAACTGGGGTAAAGAAAATTGCTGATAGTTCTTTGAATGACTACATATTTCAGTGTTAGCATTGTTATTAACTTTTCAAGAAATCTAAGTTATATTTATAAAATGTCATGAACTGCTTGATTCATTGTGCATTTCCTTACTGAACATGGGCAGAAAGTATCTGCCATACCAAGCAGCATCAGATCCCCCAACTAAACAAGTCTTACTTCCTTTGGGGAAAAAATAGTAATAATAACCTTTGATTATATATGAACATCATAATCTACATTGTCATTCCTGATTCAGCCCATGCCAAGAACATAGGATGATTTACATATGCTCTAATCAAATATTTGGGGGTTGGGGAGTCTCACCGCAGATCTCTAGATCAAGATTATGTGACATGCCTTGGATTCCAGCCAGGTTTAAGGCTCGTCATTTTTAAAACAATAACCACCTGCTAAAAGAAGAAAAAAAGCCATTTCCTTCTTGACATTCGTTAGCTTAGGATCAGCAGAATCTTCCTGCTGCTCAGATTGAAATGTAATAGCTGCAAGGTTGAAAACTGAAATCTTGCACTAAGCACTTCATTGCTGCTGGCTTGTAATTTTTTTCTTCTCAAAAATTACATACACAAAGCAGTTTTAGACTCTGTAATCAGATATTTTGCCTCACACTACTGTGTGATTTGGGATGTTTTCTTCCTTGTTTTTTTTTTTTTTTTTTTTTTTAAAGAACTAGATCTGCACAATCCAGTCTTTCAGGGTATACACAGACTCCACACTGCACTCTCATTGCTGCCATATGGCATTTAGGGAATTTGATCAGGCTAAATGAGTAAGATGAACTCAGACTAGTTAACACTCAAAGGTTCAAAAGCCCTCAACTCAGATTGGTTTGACTCAATTTTATCAGCTTGTTGTCCAGTGTCCCAGCAGACAGTAGATGAATGTGTTGCAGGGAGAGGAGTGTTGGCCAGGGAGAGGAAAGGACCAGGAAAGTCCAAAGGCAAAAGAAAACAAGGACTTGATCTCAGCCTTAAGGTGTCTCTTTTATAATGGGCTCAGATTTTGCAGGGTCATGAAATGCATCTAACTTGGCTTAGATACAGTGATTCTCCCAAGAGTCCTCCGGTTTCTCTCCACTCTGAGCTGACAATGGCATCATCATTTTATACTCTCACCAGTCCACATACTTCCAGTAGGAAAGCATTTTGAAAAAATCAGATTTGTAAATTGTATACACAAGCAACAAACATTATAATAGACAATTCTTTATTTGCAAAATGTACAATTAAACAACATAATCTTACACTTTGTTAAGCACCACCACTTTGGAACCAACTCTTTTCCCTCACAATGCATTATTATTTATAAATGTGCTGAAGAGTTAATATTTGTATTTTTTAAAGTATAATATAGTACATGTTTTAACGTACGGTGGCAGGGCACTTTATACAAATTTAAGTTTACAAATTCATTTTTTTATGTTATTCAAAATAGGCTCTTTCTTGAAGTATATATCTCTATATGTATTACCGTGTGTGTGTGTGTGTGTGTGTGTGTGTGTGTGTGTGTGTGTGATTCAGTTCATTCTTAAATGTCTTATGACCTCAGATGTAGCTTGTCCAAAAAGGAACACCATCCATAATTAAGTTCCCAACTTTCCATATTGCAACTCACCGATTCACCTAGGATGATAAAACTTTGAAATAATCCTTCCCTCCCTACATCTATTCATATAATATCAGGGAATAAAGGACGCAGGCAACAGAATTGGATCAGGAGATGCTTATGTTTCAATTGTTCATCTCAGAGGTTATAAAAAGGGACTACACAGTAAAGCAAATTAAGCTAAGGTATAAGATGAATGCAAACCCATGTTTCTAACAGTCTCCTTGATAATTAGAAAAACTTTTTGGCTGCCTTTTGGTCATCTCTGATTGGAGTGTCTCAGATCTTCTGCCTTTCCCATGACATAGAGAGGAAGAAGCTCTTATAGAGGGTGCACAAGAAATATCTGCTATGCCCTTTGTTCATTTGTGATTACATTATTCACATCTACTCCAACCCACGTATTCCTTGCAGAGATCATCTGAAACAATTTGTCCATTGTATCAAGACTGATTTTTCTAAAGTTAGTTCATATTATCCATAAATACGTTTAACTCTCCAAGAATAAATTGCAAAGTGTCTGAATACACGAAAAGCCAACGACTGGGAGAGCAGTGTAGGCAAGACCTGTACTTTGTGGAACTCCCCTCCTAGCCCCTGAATCTTCAAGCCTTGTTCATTAAACAAGACCAGCTGACATATGGATCCAGGGGAGATGCTGGTGTCTACATGCACATTAAACATTAGTGAAGCTGAATTTTTTTATTTCTTTGAATTAACACAAACTCTATAGATAGAAGTTCTCATGTTTTCTTGCAGCATCCCAGTGGAGTATCTTGCACCTCCCCTGAGTATATATGCCCCCTTTGAGAGATCAGCACTGTGTTAGTCGGAGTTCTCCACAGAAACAGACCCAAGAGGATACAGAGCCATTCCTAAGTACCCATGGTACATTGGTTCCAAGACACCCTGCTGCTTGCCACAAATACCAAAGTCCACCAACGCTCAAGTTTCTTATGTAAAAGGACATAGTATTTGCATATAGCCCACACACATCCTTTTATATACTTTAAATCATCTATATGATTTATAGTACCTAATACGATACCTGTACATCACTTATTTCAGGTAGATTCAACATAGTACTCACCACATGGCAAATTTAAAACTTTGCTTTTAAAACTTTGTGGAATGTTTTTCTCCTGAATATTTTTGATCTGCATTTGATTGAAGTCATAATGCAAAATACACAGATACAGAAGGCTGATTCTCATTCTCTTTCTCTCTCTCTCTCTCTCTCTCTCTCTCTCTGTGTGTGTGTGTGTGTGTGTGTGTGTGTGTGTGTGTGTGTGTGTGTATAGAAAGAGAGATTTTTTAAAACTGGTGCATACAATTGTTGGGGCTGTCCAACTAAATCTGTAGGGCAAGCCAGCAGCCTGGAGATTCAGGTAAGAGTTAATGCTGCAGTCGTCAGTGTGAAGACTTGCAACTTGGGCAGAATGTCTACATTGCAGTGTGGAGGCAGAATTCCTTCTTTGGGAAACCCCAGTCCTTGCTCCTAAGGCCTTCAACTGATTGGATGAGGCCTCCCACATTATGGAGGACAATCTGCTTTCCTTAAAGTCAACTGATTGTAAATGTTAATGACATCTCTAAAATATCTTTACAGCAATATCCAGACTAGTGTTAGATCAAACTTCTGGTCAACATAATCTAACCAAATTGACAAAGTAACCGTCACAATTCTTATCTACTGTGCTGCAGGAAAAAAAAAAAAAAAAAAACACCTCACCACAGATGGACAAAATGCCAGACTGCTTTCCTCTTCCTCCTTCCTATTCCAACCCCAACAGCCTCACTGCAGAGAAGAGGGAAGGGAAAGCAAGAGAGCAGACAACCCCCACTTTGCTGTAGACCCATGCTGGGAACTATTCTCTGCCCTGAGAGAAGAGAGCTTTGAATCAAATCAAAAACTGAAGTTTAGAAATCAGCATGACTTAATCTTAATTACTAAGATGAAATTGTGTTAATCACTGAAGGGGACTAGAAACTTGTGGAAATGGACTAAGATCTCATCAAGACAAGTGCAAAATGGGAAAGGAGAGTTCAACACAACAGAATGATAACTGTGTTGGAAGAAAACAAAATCATAGGGAAATGTCATATTTTGAGACTTCAGAAGCATATTTGCTCTTTGTGTGCAAGTACAAAGAGCAGAGAGCAATGACAGT
Source organism: Sapajus apella (assembly GCF_009761245.1). NCBI lineage: Eukaryota > Metazoa > Chordata > Mammalia > Primates > Cebidae > Sapajus > Sapajus apella. Next base: position 7,570,495 of record NW_022436943.1, on the reverse strand, counting down.
ATGGAGAAAACTGGGTCAGGATAAAAGAGGTGGGCATGGAAGTGGCATCATTGTAGGGTGTGACCCAGAGCTTCCTGGTGGACTGTGTGGACAGACTTGCCAGGGGCCATGGCTGACCTGGTACTGATGAGTGGTAGGGGTCATCCAAACCTCCAGAGCACAGACATCAATGTCGGGTACATATTGGTTTGGATCCCAGCTCTGCTACTTTAAGCCCCTGTTACTTACCTCCTCTTTCTTTATACCTCAATTTCCCCAACTGTACAATGGAAATGATAAAAATTACTTGCTGTATAGGGCTGCTCTTAGAGATAAATGGTGGCACAGAGTGAGTGTTTCAGTAAATGTGAGCTAGAGTCATCGTTACCATCATCCCTTTTACCATCAGATGGCAGAAGTTACTTCTTCCGCTAAAACTGAAGCTTCTGGTGAACTCTCAACTCACTTCACTGAAAGTTTTATGCCTTTAAATAAGATAATGGCTAACTCTTACAGAACTCTTATACAGTATTATAACAGGTACTCTGCTAAAAGCATTTCTTAAGTATAATTGCCACAATAACCCCCCACAAGGTGAGTATGGTCCACATTTTACAGATGAGAAACATCACTGAGGTTTGAATAGGTTTACCAACTTGTCCAAGGCCATACAGCTCATCAGAGCTGTGCCGTTTCCAAGATACCACACTGCCTCCCACTAAGCATGGACCTTTTTGTGGAATGTTTGTAGATAACATGAAAATGTCGATAACACTGAAAGCAAGTAGTTGTGTTGACAGTAAGTTTGAATTGTAATGCAAAGAACTAAAGGCATATTTATAAGTGTATTCTTCATTTTATGTGAGCAGATTTCAAAGTGTTTGAGCAGGGGATAGCAGGTATGTTACCACAGACATTAAATTCATAAGTAGGAAGCTATAGTCAAACAAATTTCTGACAGTTAAGTTAATTATGGTCGAAGGTGGAAAGAGGAGAGGGAAGGCAATAAAGAAGCAGATGTGGCTACACAGGGATTTCTCTGGTGAACTAGGACTCTAAAAGATTTTGATCAAAACGTGTCAGTCATCAAACATGAAGGAGAGAGACAAACAAGAAGGACTGGCATCTGCTTAATTAAGTCCAGAACAAGTGAAAAGTTGGGTATCATGCCAAGGACAACATAAATGTTGTTAAAAATTTTGGAGGGCTAGGAGGAGTAAGAAGTATAAAGTATAAAGTAAGAAGTAATAAAGTATAAAGAAGTATAAAGGATGGACCCACTGTTTGGTATATAGGTGATACAATGTTGAGCAGATGATAGATAAAGGGCAGAATTATTCACCATCAGTTTTGCTTACATTTTTTCATCAAGAAAAATAATCTCCAAACTGCAAGGTGTTACAAAGTTTATGACAAATAAAGATTAAGATAATCCATTGTTGCTTTTGAGTACTTGATCCAGATATATATTATCCCCAATAACTTGTTGATGAAATGCAGAATCACTGATAATAATTCAGGAGAAATCAAAATTGGGAAAAAAGGCCCACTCAGACTTTTGCTGTGCCTAAATTCCTGATGGTGTACTGAGATGCCCTGCCTCACTAGAAACACTAAATGCTGCAGGTTGAGCAGGCCCAATGGTGGAAGATGAAGAGATAATAGAAATTATTGAAAAAAAAAAACTAAATCAATTATTTATCCTTTGAGGGGAAAAAAATGTAGATTCTCTAGAGTCTAAGAATTAAGAATGATTAAATCTTGACATCTACATCCAGCAGGATTACATGGAGCCCTTTTTCAACTTCACACAGGAGCAGTTACTAGAAATGAGTCTTAATGCTGAACCAAAGTCCTCTAGAATATCCTTTCCTTCTCGTGGACCTGTGCCTGCCCTCTGAAACAAGGAGTGCCAATTGAGGGTCCATGCACTGAATGCAGCCTGCAGGCCTGTTTTGCTGCTTGAGGTCATTTGTTTATCTTTTGTTGCTTTTAAGTGAATGATACGCTCTCCACAATGCCCAGGACTCTTTCCTGTACTTCACTATCCAATCATGTATACTACCTGCCTATTGGTCACGAGTATAACTTGAGTTTGCAATCTTTTTGTGACCCATGTAAGAAAAATCTAATCCTTCTTCTTTCGAACCCTTCACATCTTGAAAGTCTGAGGATGTTTTGAATAAGATTATGCCAATGACTGAGCTCTTCACCAGGCCACTCAAGAGGACTTCTGTCAGTGACTCTCCAACATTTGTATTCCAGCCCCCCCGTCTCAGTGCCAAAGATCCTGGGACCCACAACACCAATCCTTTCCACTATCCACAACTTAGTAATGAAAAACAATGATAGAGGGTCAAAATTTAAATGCTTCAATAAATGTACTGCTAAACACACAATATAATTGCTCATTGTTTATTCCAGGGAGAAAAATATGATCCTATACAAAATTTCCATCCTATGTCTGTCTCTCCATTTCTATAAAACGGAGAAATTTTTCTCTCAAAATCACAGTAAGCATTAAGTAAGGTGAAATGTATTTTAAAGGCCCTATAAATTAAAAATATCCTGGTCATCTTATTATCTTATAACTATTTAACTTACGTTTGTGGTAGCACAGATTTATAGACAGCATTATCACCAACAAATTATTACTGTGGAAGCAAATTTTAGATGAAGTACAGACACATTTTTTAAGAAAAATATGCAGATTATTTACATTTGAGCTATAATACCATTATGCCTTATGTTCAAATTATTAGAAAATTATAGGTCAAAAATATTGTTGAAATTAAAATGCATTCTATACACTCTATGTTTAAACAGCTCACAACCAATTAAATCAACATGAATAAACCAATAATAATTATTAAAAGCTAGAGTAGGAGCAACTAAAAGCAACAACCAACTCAAGGTGCACTTACAATAAAAGATTCTCTCTCTTTTTTTTTTTTTGTTTGTAGAGATGGAGTCTCAATATGTTGCTCAGGCTGGTATTAAACTCCTGGCTTCAAGGGACCCTCCTGCCTCAGTTTCCCAAAGTGCTGGGATTACAGGCATGAGCCAATGAGTATGGCCAAGATTCTTTCTAAACTTCGAACATTCCACCTGCTAGATATGTGCTTACATAGTGGGAGCTTTGTAGTACAACCAGCAACAAAACCACACAGTGCAGTGTGAATTTCCTCTCCCAACCCTGGAGAGGCATTTATATTCATGTATACCAAACTAGTAACTTTTATAACTCACCCCGTCATATAAAGAAGAGGCAGTGAACCTACATGTCATTTGTCTATAAGCACCAACAAGCCTGGCTGATAGAATAACTGTTATCTAGAACATTTTGGCAGAGAGAAGAGAGTGCTCCAGGGAGCTTTGCACTGGCAATTTAAAACCTGATCTAGAAACGACACACATCACCTCTGCTCCCATCTCATTGACCAGAGGTAGCCACAGAACCCCACCAAACCCAGGAATTCCAAGAAATACCATCCTACCATGTACTCAGAAGGCAGAGATCTGGATATATTTGGCAAAAAGAATTAATTTTAACATCACATGAAGACCCCATTTAGAGGTTTTTTGCAGTTTGCTTTCAAGCCACAGCTGACTTGGAGTTTTAATCAGCCTGATACTGATCTTACAATATTCTGCCTTTCTTCTGTAGCCATCACACTGATGATAATTTTGTTATCCTTCTATTCTTGTGAGGAACACAGCCGCTAACAATTACGGAGGGCTTGCAATATGCCAGTCACTATGTTAAGCTTTTTACAGTCACTATCTCAGTTTACCCCAACATTAAAAGCTAGAGTAGGAGCAACTAAAAGCAATAACATTAAGTTACAGTTATTGCTATTATTGCTATTTACAATTATTTCAGTTGCAGCTAGAAATATGACTAGATAAATCAAGAATTGGGAGGCTGGAGTTTTGAGAACCAAATGCCTACAGTGGTAGCCAAAGCCTGGAAGAGGGATAAATAAACTTGTTCAGTGAAAGTATTTGACAGAGACAAAGACAGATCGAAGCAAAACACCATGGGTGCATCTTGAGGCACAGCCACACGGGGAGATGGGAGATACTGAAAGAGACCAAGAAGAAAACAGAGAGGCAAGAAAAAAACCAAGAAGAGAAAAACTCAAGAAGGAAATGACTAGGTGATCAACAGTTTTAAATATTGCTATAACAGTGTATCTCAGTCAGTCCCGGTTGTTACATCAAAATACTATAAACTGAGTAGCTTAGAAACAACAGAAATTTCTCACAGTTCTGGAGGCTGGAAGTCCACAGTCAGTCTGCCAGCATGGTCAGATTCTGCCGAGGGTCCTCTTCCAAGTTGCAGACTGTTTACATCTTCCTGTGTCCTCACATGGCAGAAGGGCTGAGGGGTCTCTCTAGGGCCTCTTTTATAAGGGCACCAATCCCAAAGAATCCCCTCCCAAAGGCCCCACCTCTATATCATCATCTTGCAAGTTGAGATTTCAACTTATGAGTTTTGAGGGGACACAAATGTTCAGACCATGGCAGTAATGATTGAAAGAGGATTTTAGATTCAGAAGTAAGGGGGTTATTACAGTCTTGGCCAGAGAAGTTTCAGTGGAGTGACAGAGATGAAAGCCAGCTTGCAGGGAATGGGGACTGCAAAGGCCAAGAGGAAACCAACAGTGCAGCTGGGTTTTCAAGAATTATTATAGCAAGGCGGAAAAGAAAGAGCAACAGCACCCAGGAAAACAGAATAGAAATCTGATTATTTGAAGATGGCAAAGCTGGGGAAGTAGGAGAGATTGAAATATAGGCACAGAGAGCAAGGTTCTAAAAAAGAGAGAGGCAATGAGACCCTGGGCAAAGTGGGCATGTCATGTTTGGTCTTCTCTTCATATATGCATGGGCCACATGTATTTCCTCCAATGAGAAATGCTTGTTCATGCTTTTAACTACTTCTGTGTTGGGTTATTTGTTCCTTCTTAATCATCATAACACTATTAACTTGAAAGACCTAAGATACTGTTTCCTTAAGAAGGAAGGAAGTAAAGATGGGGGAAAAAAAAAACAGAAAAATATTGGAGCAGAAGGACAGGAAGCAGAATAAATTCATCTCTATTCTTCTGTGAAGTGCAAGGCAAGACTTGAGGAAATAGGTAGCTTAATGAAAATACTGAAATGTTTTAACTGCTCTAGGGGATTGAATAATTGAGTCACTCAGAGTTGAGTTAAAGAATTGCTGAGCATCAAGTCTGAATTAGACAACAATTGGAAATATTATGTCATTTCCTCCACAGACCTTGGTGAAACGAAGAAGAGAGGTGACCAATTCCAGACATCCAGTGGGTACTCAGTTGATGCTTATTGAATGAATAAATAAATGAATGATGACTTCTGACAAGTGTACCTACTCTGTTACTCAACGAATTCTCTGTCTCCAAGCCGATGCTCAGAGTTTTTCCTCAACTCAGTGTGCTCACTCCTCACTGCAGTTCCAAGATATGGATAGAGCTGGTCCTTTTATTCCCCCAGGGGGTACCAATTAAGACCCAAACGGGGCAATACCAGTGAGCCAGCTTAACTGACGACTTCACCATAACATAGAGGAATTAGAAATTGGAGAAGACACAGCCAAAACTGTGTGATCAACTGACTGGCTGTCAGATGATCAGTGAATACCCTATCCATGCCCCTCCCAGGTGTCCCTACCTGGCCCTCTCTTTTTACCCGTAGCTGGCCCCAGCGATACTGGAAGGTCAGAAGGTCCCCTTTTCCCATCTCCTTACCAGGCCCATTTTATTGGCTCTGCAGGCTGCATACAGCAAACAAGCAAACACAGAAACAAAAAGGAAACGTTATAACGATCTCCCTTGTCTCAAAAAAGACATTCATACTTTATTATAAAGAGCAGCTTTGCTTCTCTTTTCCCAGACCCTTCTCTCCAGAATATGCCTGACCTTTGCAATAATCAAAAGCTCAATAAATTTCTTTCCCCAGAAAAGAGAAACACTGCCTTTTCTAATGCTGCCTTCAGTTGCCAACCTTAGACTATGGAAAGCAAACAGCTCTGCAAAAAGACAATTTTTATTTTCATCCCTGCCAGGAGTGCTTTTGAGGATGAGGGATGAGAAGAAGGAGTTTGCCAGAAGAGAAGGGCATTATAAGGAAATATCCTTAGGCAGTGAAAGGGCCCAGCATGTTCTGAGAAGAGTGAGTTTAGTTTGCCTGGAATTTGATGGCAATAGAACTAAAGTGCTAGGAGATGAGATGGAAAAGCAAGGCAGGGCCAGTGTTTAAAGGGCCTGCTATTGCCACAGTCACACTCTAAGAACCTAGCTTTAGGCAACAGCAGAGTTTGCAATTGGCAAGGCAGTTGGATTTGGTTTTGCATAGTTCATCTAGCAACAGTAAGGAAGATAAACTAGAAACTGGTGAGAAATGATGAAGGCAAGGGCAGTAGGGAAGAAATAAAGACAACAAAACTCATGTGGCTTCTGTGGGCAAAATCTCCCCGTCTTGAATGCACTCCTTTTTAACTGCATCTGTGATTCTCAAATTTAGTTTAGAAACTTTCCTGGGGAGTTTGTTAAAAACGCATTTTCGTAGGGCCCTCCCTTGAGATTCTGATTCAGTAAGGCATGGAAAGGGAGTTGCGGGAATCAGCATTTTAAACAAGCACCCAAAGGGAGGTGGGTTTCACACAAATGACAATTTCAGACATTCTGGTCCAAAATCCACATTACCTAAATCCTACCCTTCTCCCAAGAACCTCTGTGGTTATCCATAAAGCCTTTCCCCACAACTCCAGTCTCTATTAGCCTCACCCCGAACTAGATTCCTAGGTGCTCACTGTTTGAGTGATTCAACTTGAACTTTAACATGTAGATCTTGTGAGAATGCAGATTGCATTGCTAGTAAACTCCCAGGTGATGCTGAGGCTGCTGGTCCACATTTCACACTTTGAGGACAAAGGTCTCTAGATCATATGTCTTGGAACGACATTACCATGTCAGTCATTTGGTTGTTTAATGTGAGTCCAGTCTCTCTACTTTACTGTAAATTCCCAAACAGACCAAGTTTTGAATGCCTTTGAGAACTCTTCACACAACCAATGACTGGATATATAGCAGGTGCTTTACAAATACAAGTTGAATTGTATAATTCAAAGTAAAACAGCCATGAACTAGATTTCAGGATGGGAATAAAGAATCAAAGGAGACTCCAGCTTTAATTCTTCATTATTATTGTTCCTAACAGGCATTTCCAGAAAGCCACAGAGAACAGCAGATATATACGTATACTGAGTGGGGCATTCAAGGCCAATATTCTTAGAAGTCTACATTAAAAACAATATTCACAAAGTGCAGCTTCAATGACTTAAAAGAGTGATGTGCTTTTCTACAAATTACTGAAGCATCTTTTCAAAAGGTCTATCAGTTGTATAATTGCATTCTGTAATTCCTAGGCCCAACATAGTGTGGACAAGTACTGCGTTCAGTGACATGAAATCAGGTCCCAATTTTAGAATAAGACTTTTTTTCTTTTCCTGTGAGTCAGAGAATTGTGTAGACTCAAATGGGAATCCCAGACTTTCATGGTTGGCTATATACTGATTAAGCGATACACCTATCTGAACCTACTTTATGCTGCCAAGTTTTTAATGTTTGTATTCAGACATATATATAGGATCAAATAGCAGCATCAATATTAAGTAATTTGGTGAAACTTGATAAAGCCAACAACAAAGATCTAGAAGAACTTTATAAGCAAGAAAGTATGAGAGAGAGCTTCTTGACAAGAAGGAAAATGTATTTAAAAATATGTACAGACAAATAAGAATAACATATTTTCACCAACTGAGTGCCCTTTCACCCAGTCCAAACACCAGACTCGGAACAAAGAGCAGTAACATGATTTACTGCCCCAAATAATATCCTAAAACCAGACAGCATGCAGCATCAGCCAAGGCCATTTGAGTACTTTGCCTTATATCAAACTAGTCTCTTCCTTGGGTCCCCTTTTACATAAGACATTGTAGGCATCACAAGAGAAAACTTTAATATAATAGATGCTGTACCCCGTGAAGATCATTATGTTAAAATTCTATGATGAGAAGAACAGCTAGATTTTGTTTTAAAAGAACGTTTTTATTGCTATCTCTATATACAAGAAAATAACTCAAGTCTCTAGAAAACTATACCCACATTATATATCCTAATATAACAAACTGTTACTTAGGCAAAATATTTTAAACCATTGTCACTAGTGAAAGGATGATGTAATTTGAGCAACTGTTTATGGAATGTTATGAGAAAATTAAGCCATTATTATATCATAAAATACCTTGTTTCATAATATCAATTTTGCTATTAGGATTTGAAGCAAGAGTTTTCTTAGGGACATGTGTTTTTATATGACATTAAGGTCATTTGTACACATTATAATATAACCATAACTGTGATAATTACTCTTTTGTGCAAAAATTTCAAGTAATCCTTCCAGTAGAACATTAAAAGATTATAATGTATTTGTGTGATTATGTGTGAGTGTGTGTGAATGAGAGAGACTAATTTGCTAACAATGCTAGGTCTATTAAGTTAGCCTGAGAATCTTGGGGTATAGTGATTTTTCATGAAAAGGTAACGTCTAGCACAGTGGGTACGGAATGGGGAAGTGGACAAAGCAAAGCATAAATGAGCTAGAATCTTTTTCCTGCTTTTTATGTTAGAAGTCAGGGTGGACGGCATTATAACCAATATATATCTATTTTACCAAGAAAGAGGCTTAATTTGGAAAACGCAGTACGCATGTGCCATTTATAGTGTTCCAAATACCTGGCTGCATTTCCATCAGCATTGCGTGCACACAGCATGAGAGAGAAATGGGGGATGATCAACCACCACGTCTCTTGTAACAGCCCCATGTTTATGTCCTGCTGAGGGGATAGAAAGCTGAAGAAAAAAAAAAAGTATTTTCATCCTTACTCTTAGCAAATTCTAAAGTATTCATAGCTAAACTGATTAGAGGGATAGAAATCGATCTTTCAAGAAAGTCCTCTTTCTCTAATCAAAGGTACAGGGTCTGCATAGAGAAAGGCACATCTCTAAAGTTATCATTTTTTCCGTCTAATCCAGAAAGCTTGAAATTATAAAATAATCAATATTTTAATAGATAAATGGTAGCTATAGAGAGACATTTGGAACAGAGATTGGTCAGAGAAAAGAGGACTTTCTTGAAAGATCTATTTATATGCCTCTAATCAGTTGAGTAAATTTAGTCACATACATTGCAAAACAGAAGCCAATCTTGTTTATGGCACTTTGGATGAGTATGGTTTGCCTTGAATGGAATGTTTTTAGGGCATTAGAAGGTTCCCATCCATCCTAATCAACTTTGTGTAGAAATGATTCAATATCCAGTGTTGGCTCCAATCAGTGCAAGTGTCACTCACCGAACAGAGTCTTGCCCACAGCCCTCTGTCCTCATTTCCTCATGGCGGAATGCATGTGGTTCTTTCAGGACAAATTCGCTTTCGCCTGCATTCCCAGAGTGCCTACCCCTGACAGGCTTGCCTGCTGTGGCACTGACCATATGGCTAGGCTCATCTCCACCTTCTCTCTTAATAATTCCTTCTCCTTCCCTTTCCAGCTCATCCTATTTTCACAGAGGGCATTTATTTGCAGACTCTTCCCCCAAACTACGCATCTTCACAAATCTATGATTCCAGCCACATGAGAGATGCATTTCACTCACATACTCATTGGGGTATATCTTGCTGACCATGGCTGTGTGTTGTTTATTTCTGAAGGGAATTAATTTGAAACTTAGATACATACGTTGCCTTTCATGTTACAGCTCAAATTCCATTCCATTTCTTATTCTGTAGCATGTAATTTGATTCAAACTCCTAATTGTCCAATGCTATCAATCTTGATTATGGCATATATTATCATAAGTTGAGTCTTTCCCAAATATCTTGAAGAAATTTTAAATATCATTTAAAAATTTTTCCTTTTATTTGACATTTACCCTAAGAGAAATAGAGTCATGCACCACATGATGATGTTTCAGCCAGATATGGACCACACATACACAGTGGTCCCATAAGATTATAAGGGAGCTGAAAAATTCCTGTCACCTAGTAACATCATAGCCATATTACCATCATAGCAAAATGCATTACTCACATGTTGGTGGTGACAGTGATGTAAACAAATCTACTGAACTACCAGTCATATAAAATTATAACACACAAATTATACATGGTACTTAACATGTCATAATAATTTAAAACTATGTTACTGGTTTATGTATTTGCCATAATTTTTATCATTTCTTTAAAGTGTGTTCCAACTTATAGAAAAAAAGTTAACTGCAAAACAACCTCAGGTCCTTCAGAAAGGATTCCAGAAAAAGGTATTGTTATCAAAGGAGATGGCAGCTTCATGCATGTTATTGCCCCTGAAGACCTTCCAGTGGGACAAGATGTGGAGGGGGAAGACAGTGACATTGATGATCCTATGTTTGTGTGTTAGTTTTTAACAAAACAGTTTAAAATGTAAAAAAAAAAAAAAGGAAAAACAGAAAAAGCTCATAAAAAAGAATGTAAAGAATGAAAATATTATTTATAGCTATATACATATTATGTGTTTATGTTATAAGCTAAGTGTTATAACAAAAGAGTCAAAAAGGTTTTAAAAGTTTGTAAAGTAAAAAAAGTACAGTAAGCTAAGATTAATTTATTACTTTTAAAAATTTTATTATAAATTTAGTGTAAGCTGTATCAGTCCATTATCTTGCTACTGATAAAGACATACCTGTGACTGGGAATAAAAAGAGGTTTTAATAGGACTTACAGTTCCACATGGCTGGGGAGGCTTCAGAATCACAGTGGGAGACAAAAAGCATTTTTTACATGGTGATGGCAAAAGAAAATGAGGAAGATGCAAAGTGGAAACCACTGTTAAAACCATCAGATCTCATGAGACCTATTCAATACCACAAGAACAGTATGGGGGAGACTGCTCCCATGATTCAAATTAACTCCCATCAGGTCCCTCCAACAACATGTGGGAATTCTGGGAGTACAATTCAAGATAAGACTGGGATGGGGACACAGAGCCAAAACATATCATTCCACCCCTGGCCCTTCCAAATCTCATGTCCTCAGATTTCAAAACCAATCATAAGCAATCATCTCTTCCCAACAGTCCCCCAAAGTCTTAACTCATTTCAGCATTAACCCAAAAGTCCACAGTCCAAAGTCTTATCTGAGTCAAGGCAAGTCCCTTCCACCTATGAGCCTGTAAAATCAAAAGCAAGCAACCTATACAGGGTATAAGTATTGGGTAAATACACCTGTTCCAAATGGGAGAAATCGGCCAAAACAAAGGGGTCACAGGGCCTATGCAAATCCAAAATTCAGCAGAGCAGTCAAAATCTTAAAGCTCCAAAATGATCTCCTTTGACTCCAGGTCTTATATCCAGGTCATGCTGATGCAACAGGTGGATTCCCATGGGCTTGGGAAGCTTCATTCCTGTGGCTTTTCAGGGTATAGCCCCCTTCTTGGCTGCTTTCATGGGCTGGCATTGAGTGTCTGTGGCTTTTCCAGGTGCAAGGTGCAAGCTGTCAGTAGATCTACCATTCTGGGGTCTGGAGGATGGTGGCCTTCTTCTCCCAGCTCCAGTAGGTGTTGTGTCAGTAGGGACATTATGTGAGGGCTCAGACCCCACATTTCTCTTCAACAGTGCCCTACCAGAGGTTCTCTATGAGAGCCCAGCCCCTGAAGTAAACTTCTGCCTGAACATCCAGGCATTTCCATACATCCTCTGAAATCTAGGCAGAGGTTCCCAAACCTCAGTTCTTGACTTCTATGCACTGGCAGGCTCAACACCACATGGAAGGTGCCAAGGCTTGGGGCTCCAACCTCTGAAGCCACAGGTGGAGCTGTATCTTGGTCCATTTTAGTCATGTTCTAGAGCACCAAGCATCCCCAGCCTTGCCCAGAAAACCATTTTTCCCTCCTAGACCTCTGGGCCTGTGATGGGAGGGGCTGCCATTGCTTCTGACATGCCCTGGAGATATTTTCCCCATTGTCTTGGGGATTAACATTTGGCTCCTCGTTACTTATGCAACTTTCCGCAGCCGGCTTGAATTTCTCCTCAGAAGATGGGATTTTCTTTTCTATTGCACAGTCAGGCTGCAAATTTTCCAAACTTTCATGCTCTGTTTCCCTTTTGAAACTGAATGCCTTTAACAGCACCCAAGTCACCTCTTGAATGGCTCGCTGCTTAGAAATTTCTTCAACCAGATACCCTAATCATCTCTTTCAAATTCAAACTTCCACAAATCTCTAGGGCAGGGGCAAAATGCCACCAGTCTCTTTGCTAAAACATGACAGAGTCACCTTTACTCCAGTTCCCAACAAGTTCCTCATCTCCATCTGAGACCATCTCAGCCTGGACCGTATTGTCCATATCACTATCAGCATTTTGGGCAAAGCCATTCAACAAGTCTCTAGGAAGTTCCAAACTTACCCACATTTTCCTATCTTCTTCTGAGCCCTCCAAACTGTTCCAGCCTCTGCCTGTTACCCAGTTCCAAAGTTGCTTCCACTTTTTAGGGTATCTTTTCAACGGTGTCCCACTCGATTGGTGCCAATTTACTGTATTAGTCCATTTCCATGCTGCTGATAAAGACATACCCAACACTGGGAAGAAACAGAGGTTTAATTGGACTTACAGTTCCACATCCCTGGGGAGGCCTCAGAACCATGGCAGGTAGCAAAAGGCACTTCTTACGTGGTGGTGGCAAGAGAAAATAAGGAAGATGCAAAAGCAGAAACCACTGATAGAACTATCAGATCTCATGAGACTTACTCAATACCATGAGAACAGTAGGGGGGAACCTGCCCCCATGATTCAAATTATCTTGTACCAGGTGGAGAATTATGGGGGAACATGTGGGAATTATGGGAGTACAATTCAAGATGAAACTTGGGTGGGGACAGAGCCAAACCATACCATAGCCTAAGTGTACCATGTTTATAAAGTCTGCAGGAGTGTACAGTAACATTCTAGACCTTCACGTTCACTCACCACTCACTCGCTGACTCACCCAGAGCAACTTCCTGTCCTGTAAGCTCCACTCACGATAAGAGCCCTATAGAGATGTACCATTTTTTTAAACTTTTATACTGCATTTTTACTGTACCTTTTCTGTGTTTAGATATATTTAGATACATAAATACTTAACATTGTTATATTTGCCTACAGTGTTCAGTAGAGTAACATGCTGTACAGGTTTGCAGCCTAGGAGCCATAGACTATACCATCTAGCCTAGACACATGGTAGGCTATACCACCTAGTTTTGTATAAGTTTAGTCTGTGACATTTGCATGATGATGAAATCACCTAACAATTTATGTCTCAGAACATATCTCAGAATATAACTCTGTCATTAAGTGACGCATGACTATATAAACATTCATTACAGTAATTGAGAAATTGCAAGTCTATAAAAGGCTTACAGGAAGTCCTGTAATAAAGCAATCCAGCATTGTTTACCACCCAGGATTTCCCAAACTTATTTTTTCCCTAGTTTAATTTTTCATCCAATACCTATTAAGATGTACACTGTTCTAGACCACCAATCCCTCAATAAAATGCAAATGACACTACTTTCAAATACTCTACTAATGGAAAAACATCTTCTCACATTCTGCTGGGCTCTTAGCTCACTGCTTCCAGGAAGATCTGGTCCAGTTCCAGGAACCAAATGACCAGTCCATACAGCCAGAATGAAATAAGTACAAGCTGGAGAAACCAAACCCCAGGAGCCTCCCTTCATTCTCTGAACCTTCACTTTTGGAGAGGCCAAGTGTGACCCAAATCACAGCATAAAAACATGCATGGGGCACGGTAACATGTAGCACCAGGAGAAGAAAAAGACAATCAGCCCCCCACACATCTTCCTTGCATGTTCTATTTCCTGCATGTTCCCTCTGGGAGTTCAAGTATTTGGGTCACATTATAATTATCCATGAAGATTTACCAAAACACATGACTGAAGTAATAAGTGAATCCATTGTTTGAGAAGAGCCTCCCCCAATGGCTTGTTTCAGGTCCTACAGCATGCCAAGTTCTTTCCTGCCTCAGAAACTTCTTATATACCAATGTCTCAGCCAAGAACACTTTTCTTTGTGCTTTGAATTCCTGGTTCTTCCAGCTTAGATGTCAGCCCTACTGAGAGACTTTCCTCAATCATCCCACATTCTCTTAAGGTTTCCTGTGCTCTGCTCTTTTCCTTTGTGATAATTACATCAAGTTATAATTCCTTGCTGATTTTTTTCCTGTGTTTATTGTCTATCTGGTTTTTTAGACTCCAAGTTCCACAGGACAAGAGTCACATATGTCTCTTATCTACCAGTGTATTCTCAGCCTAGCACAATGCCTGGCAGTGAGCTTAGTTCATTTGGGCTGCTGTAACAAAATGCCATAGACTGGCTAATGCATAAATAATGGAAATGTATTGCTTACAGTTCTGGAGGCTGGAGAGCCCCAGATCAAGGTGCCAGCAGATCTGGTGTCTTTGGAAGGCTTGCTCTCTGCTTCAAAGACAGTGCTTCGTGCTGCATCCTCACATGGTGAGAAGTGCAAACAGCTACTTCACACCTCTTATATAAGGGCACTAATCCCATTCTTGAGGGTTCCATCCTCATAACCTAATCACTTCCTAAAGGCCCACTTCTTAATACTATTATATTGACAACTACCTTTCTATATACGAATTTCAGAGGGACAGATTTAGACTATAGCAGAGGTACTTTAAGAATAATAGGCCAGGCATGGTGGCTCACACCTGTAATCCCAGCACTTTAGGAGGCTGAGGAAGGAGGATCACTTGTATTCAGGAGTTTGAGTCCAGTCTGGGCAACATAGTGAGGCTCTGTCTCTACAAAAAAATAAAAAATTATCTGGGTGTGGTGGAGTGTGCCTATAGTCCCAGATACATGGGACACTGAGGCAGGAGGATTGCCTGAGCCCAGGAGGTTGAGGCTGCAGTGAGTCATGATCATGCCACTGCACTCAGCCTTGGCAACAGAATGAGACCCAATCTCAAAAAATAATAATAATAATAGTTGAACAAATAAATGAAAATTTTGACTCTTTGGAGAGAGTAGGAGTACTGTTTCTCAAGCTTGCTTTGACCTCTCAGAGTCTCCATACAATCACTGATTCATCAGAGGAGCCCCTCTTCTGCTAAACCCAGGTAGACCCTTCCAGAGTCATAATCTGTAGGCCATCCCGCATCAGTTAGCATAATTAATCTGGGGCTTTGCAGCCAGCTTGCATGTTGGTGCTCATTACACAATGAGTGCTGGCTAAATACACAGGCTGAGAATTCTCAGCGGTCTAATTTTTTTTTTAATTCAGCAATGTTCCATGTCATTCCATACCACTTCCTTGTGTACAAGTCATTTAGCTCTAATTCATGTAGCACACAGTCTGTTGTGTGAAAGCAAGAAAAAGCAGAATACATCGAGCTCCTTTTCTGTGGAAGGCATCAGGGTGGGGGACTTGTCAATGTTGTCTCATTTAAATCTCAATCATGAGATGGGTAATATCCAATTTTAAGGATAAGAAACTGAGGCTCAGCCAGAGAAGAGTCACTTGCCCACATGTCCACCAATAGGAGGCACTTGTGTTTTTTCCTGCTACTCCATAGTGTGTGAAACAGAATGACAAGGGCCCAACAAAGCCTTCGTGAGAGAAATAAAGTCTTCAGTTAGGCTCAATTTTGGGAAAAGATATCTGGAAGGTTAATAAAGCAAAGTCTTTTTGACCAGATACAGCTCAGGCTTGATACATCGCATTTCCATGATTTTGAGATATACTTTTTTTTTAGTTTTACAGAGGTTGGTGGATTACCTGATGCCAGGAGTTTGAGATGAGCCTGGACAACATGGTGAAACTCCATCTCTACTAAAAATACAAAAAAAAAAAAAAAATTAGCTGGGCATGGTGGTGAGTGCCTGTTATCCCAGCTACTCAGGAGGCTTAGGCAGGAGAATCACTTGATTCTCTGTGAATCACATATTCTACAACATCTGGGAGGCAGATGTTATAGTGAGGGGAGATCACACCACTGCACTCCAGCCTGGTTGACAGAGTGAAACTTTGTCTCAAAAAAAAACAAACAAAAATACATGCCTTAAAATTAGTTCAATGTGCTAGTGTGTCTTTTTCTCACTAGAAGTCACCATTTTGACAATGGTACTACTAAGCATGACTTGGAATCAAAGAGTCATGGTTTAGCAGAGCCTGTGACGGTGCTAGTAAAAGAGAACCACATATTTTTCCATCTGCTTCTAATCATATTTAAAATATGATTTTACCAGTTACTCACATTACTCAAATTAGTCCTTATTCTATAAATTGTGAGAATGACACTCAAAGAGGTTAATTAACAAGCCCAAAGTCACACAGCATTGACAGTCAAAGCTAGAATTTAAACCCAAATCCACTGGAGCCCCTAAAATCACATTCTTAGTCACAATGATTTCTTAGTTCCCAGTCTAGTAATATAGTATATGAGGCTTTCCACATTTACAGCAGGACACATGGTATTTGCTACATAGTTCTAGCAAATCTAAAAGTAAATTATTATGATGGTGGTTTAAGTTTTCTTCTAACAAGCTATCTATAGCTTCATTAGCACTGTGACACAAAGAAAATAAAACATATAGAGATCGCATGCCTTCCACCACAGTGCAACTGCTCTCTAGCCAGCAATACCAGGGCTGCTGGCAGCACCAGCATTACCAGTCCACAAAACACCAGCAGCCACCAGATATCCCACAAGGACACAAGACCAACTACTGCTTTGGTCTTCCCCAATATCTAGTCACCATGACTGCTAATGGCAATACAGGACGCAGCTAGAAACTCTGCCAATGTCTCTACTTCTTAGTGCCAGAGTTAGCAGAGCAACAAGCTCCATCATTGCTTATGCACAATCAAATTTACCAGGGGAGGTACATGTGCTGCTATTTTTCACCTTTCATGTGGGAGTCCCTGTAGACGTTACTTAATAATCATTTCACTCTTCACAAATCTTCCACCTGAGATTGCCTAAAGTGCCATGGAGCTACTACTGATCCCTCTTCCCTGCAGACAGGAGGCAAGAAAGGTGGTGATTAAGAAAGTGGGCATTTGAGTTGGACTGCTGGCTTGGAGCCCTGGTTCTGCCACATGCCAGCTGGGCAATGTAGCAGTCACTAATGCTGTTAGTTCCTCAGTTTCCTCATCTATAAAATGTTGGTTAATATTGGGTCTGTAATTATCATTACAGTTATCATAATATTACAGTTATAATATTACAGTTATCATAATATTGTCATGGGACTATTAGGAGGAACTAATGAAATGTGATGTGCCCATATAATACCAGACAGAAAGCAATGTTAGATATTATATAAATATTCAAGTGAACTGTCTAGCAATATTACCATGTTTAGTATATTCTTCATTCATATAAGTTGCCCATATAAAGTCCTAAATTATAATTACCTTAACTTTTCATATATGTTTTATATACATATATATAGTACCCTTGTAATAAGTAACTATCCAGATGAGTGGCAAATGCACTCATCCTGACAGCCAGGAAACAACAGAAATTGCCCTACTCAGGACTGGGTAAAACTGGTGAGCCTCTCTGTCTAAGAGGCTAGTTGTTACTCATTCGCATCTGATTATTATTCAGAAAAATGCAAGTCTACTGTTGCTAGAATTTTATATATCTCAAGCAAAAGCAGAAATATAGATTTTTATATGAAATTGTCCAATCTATAGATATTAGCAATAAAACCCAAACTGTTTTCAAGACCAAAGACCAAGTAATATCTGCATGCTTCTGGTATGCAAGTCCCACGCATGACCCCGCAACTTCGGATCTGGCAGCAAGTTTTAATAAACTCTGAATGTTGACCTCTTTCTTCAGAAAGACTCTGCTTTTGGTTCTCTCTACTTCTATTATTCCTTCATCCCCTGTTGATTTATATATTTCTTCTGCAGCCCAGAACAATCTAGAAAGATTTTGAATTTGGGAGTTTCTCATTTTTTCCTATAACAAAACTGAAGTCAATAGCAGCTTGCCCAAAGGAATTTCAGATGCTTAATCGACTACAGACCATATCAGAATAAGTAAATGTTATCAAGATGTGATCATATCCCTTGTGCAACCACTTCAGATTTAGTCTAAGAAAAAAAAACACTGAATTTTCTTCCTTTTCTTCAAATCACCAAGAAGGTAGGAAACTTACAAGGAACTTCCCTAAGATGAAAGTGTAGCATCCTCTCTGGAATGAAAGTGGAAGAAGAAAGTGGAGGGATAGGAATGCATTTTGAGCACCTTATAGATGGAATCTTAACAGGATTCTTTTTCCAAATGTTGAACTATTAAACATCTTCACATGAATTAATATGATTATCAAATAGATTCTAAATCTAAAAGTAAATTATTATTAATCTATGTGTTGAATTAATTATGCTATTGCTCCTTTCATTAGCAGTGATTTTTCATCTTTCAAGGTATGGCCGACTTTAAAGTTTACTACCAGCATCCAGTCTATTTAAAAGCCTGTTTTGTTGACATCTGGGAGAGATGCTATCAACAGCCGATGATCTGCCTAATTACACCTGTGTTGACTTCTCAAGTCTCTCTATTTATCCCATTGTATGGATAAACCATTTGAAACGTAAACACTTCATCAGTTCTTGGCCAGATGAAGAGTAAGAAAAGAGAGAGTAAGCAAATCATCTATCATCTTAAGAGAAGCTAGAGTGAGATGCTGAATTCAGACCCAGATTCAAACCTCTCTCTATGGATGTATAACTTGTGCAAGGGGGATAATAATGGTACTTATCTAGTAGGGAGGTTAACAGGATAAAATTATCTAATGTTCAAAAAAGCATCAGCAGTAGTAGGGTAGTATTAAATCACATATGTACATATCAATTATTGAGGGTTTCCTATGTGGCCAATCAGCATGTGAAACAGCTTACACATGTAAATCATTTAATCCTCACAACAAACCTATGAGTTAAGGATTACTGATTCCCACTTAAGGAAAAGACAAGACTTGGAGAAGTTTCCATTTTAACCATGGGAAGCCAAGGCTCAGCAAATTAAAGTAATTTGCCTGAGATTACACAGCTAATAGGGAGGAAGGGTAGTATTTGAAACCCGGCTGACTAATCAGTCAAAGCCCACACATCTTTGCATGGCAAGGGCATTCAGTGAAGGGCATGATTGACAGAAAGACATCATTTTAGTTAGGAGTGGGTACAGAAGAAGCAGTTTTCAATATTGATTGAAAGACTTCAGCACCAAGGTAGAAGTCAGGGAGTAAGGAATCAGGGCACAATGGGCAAATAGATGCACAGAGGTGTGGCCGCACAGGGTTTGTGGCATTCAAGGCAGAGATAAATCCACCAAGCTGAAGTGGGAGGAATGCAGGAAGGCTTGCCCCAGGGTGGGGGTGAATTCTAAAGAGGCACTGAAAAGCTGGAGGACAGTGTCAGAGCAATAGTGCAGAGGCTGCAAGAAATGAAGTACAAGAATGAAGTACAAGTACAAGAAATGAAGGCTGACCATGACACTCCAAATGCCCTTGCTATGTGGTCTGTTCTCCAACATAATATAGGTGTGGAGTTTGGGTATCCCTGGGCATAGATAATTTGGAAGATGTCCCAGTGTCTTTTTTCTCCTTGCAGATTAATTTCTTCCATCGGGGTATGGGCGCTGCAGTGTTTCTGCCAAACTCAAACTGAAAACCAATCTCTGACATGGGAAATATTTTAAGTCCCTCAAATACTTGCAAACACTTTAAACATGGCATGCTTCCTACATGCGGGAAAATTCCCTAGCTGAAGGGTAAATAAAGAATAATTGTTAACAATTACTTTTTAAATTCTTCCCTTTCACAGAAAGGAAAGCTGTGCCAGATCCTGTGAACATAGGAAATGGTCCCAAATCCTGTTTTTTTTTTTTGTTTTGTTTTGTTTTTTTAAGAAAAAGAAGACTAAGTGTAAAATCATGTTTCAAAACCCCTGATTTACCTCTTTTAACTTAACACTTGAGTTAAGCAGGAGGCTGCAGGAGACCATGTTATTACTAAATTATGCTTTTATTTTCCTTTGATATGCCTGTTGCAGCTTGCTTGCACATACTGGGGTATTTAGTGAATGAACCCTGGGCTCTATTTATTTATTTATTTATTTACCCAATTTCCTTGGCATTATCAAAAGCAAGGAGCAGCTGTGATTTCCCCAGTTCAAGCACACAGCTGAATGTTTAAAAGACCTGCCTTTGCCCAGGATCCTGCATACTGAAGAATTACATTCACTAATGCATGAAAACTGGAGAAAGGATGTCAGAGCAAAGCCTGGGCTTCCAACTGCTGGAAGGTATGTTCTCCAAAACCTTTGAGCTTGTAGTAGACTACTTACTGATAAGCAAATGGAAAAGGCAGCTGCTGTGGTCTTTGGAGCCTAGGAGCCCCAAGACTGTCTCTTCAGTAAGTCAGAGTGAAGAACAAAAAGGGATCCCCATCTCCCCACTATCCCACTGACCTCCTAGGTTTGTGCCTTCTGATTCAGATGATGTTCATGAAATGAGTTTCTAGGAACTGGCCCAGGCTTCATAGCCAGGAGGGAGGCCCAATGGGCAGGCAGATTGTTAAAATATAAACATATTTATCCCATGACTCATCCCAGGGAAGTTACCCTCTTCCCTGAGCTTCACAAATATCTGCACATTGCTCCATTCCTTTTCGCAGACCACCTGGAGTCCTCCATAATCCAGCAATGAATGGGCTAGAACCTGGCCCTGTGGCATCCTGCATAGGGAGATGGCTGATACTTTCGAAGTGGTTGGTGTCTGTGCCATTGAGATTTTAAAATACCTTTATTATTACCTGTTCATTGATCTCATTTAGTACTCCTTGCAGGATTCCAAGACAAATGGGTCTTCTCCCAGATCCCTTTCCATAGCAAACAGAAGAAGATTCCTGTGTATTTAAGGTTTCCTTGTTTTATTAGTTATCTAATAAACTATAGATATGTATAACATACATACCAACTGTAGCTGTATAACAAAATGTCCCAAAATATAATGGCCTAAAGCAACACTTACCATTTCATAGTTTTTGCAGGCCAGAAATCTGAGCATGGCTGAGTTAGATGCTGTCACTCAGGCTCTCTTACAATGCAGTTGAGATGTCAGGTGGTGCTACAGTGATCTCAAAGCTCAAGTGAAGAAAGGTCTGCTTCCAAGCTCACCTCACTGGCAGGGTTCAGTTTCTCATAATCCTCTGGTCAGAGGTTCTCAGCTCTTCCCTGGCTGCTGACCAGAGACCACCCAGACCATCTGTTGGCCAGAGTTCCTTACCCACATGGATCTCTCCATAGGGCAGCCTACAGCATTCATCCAGCTTCATCAGAGCAGGGTGTCGGGAAACAGAGATCACAGTCTTTTATAATTTGATCTTAAAATGGATATCCTATCACTGGCACCATATTCTGTTCATTAGTAGCTAGTCCTCAGTTTCAACCCACACATAAGGAGATTGCATAAGGGAATAAAGACTGGAGGCAGTGATCACTGGGAGCCATTTTAGAAGCAACCTAACCCATCTGTCGATGTAAAAGCTTGTCAATTGTTGAAGGCCAAGTGCTGACCTTAGTATTTACTGGCTATGAGATATTAGGCAAATTACTTAACTTTGCTAAACCTCCACTTCTCTTGGTTAACATGCAAACTTCTCCATGCATTCTTCTTCTTTGCCTTAATTCCTAATTAGTAATCCCTAACGATGGAAACTTGTCCTCCTCTACTACCATGTTCTAAGAACATGTGAAAGAAAAGTCTTCTCATAAAACTTTCAGTTTGGTGATACGCGTTTGCCAGGGAGTCATTCCTGGCAACAGATATTTTTCAAAAAGTCCCTCTTTCTATCTCAAATATATGCTGAAGGATATACTCTCCGCACTAGGTTGCAGAACCAGTGAAAACCCAGCAGATTGGATGTCGGCTAAATCTGGGTCTTGCTGGCAAACTGCTGGCTCCTTGCAGCCTCGTCAATGATTCTGTGAAATCCCAGACAGCCCATGTTGGTAGCAGGATGTAAGGGAAATAAATGTCCATCAATGCTGAAAGGAAGGTGCATTGAGGGAGGACTGCATAAAATTCCAGCATCCCCATTCTCAGCAGCCCATGCAGAGAATTACAGCAAACTTGAGAGGGAGCAAAACAAAGCGGGAAAATGTAGAGATAGACATGAATGTTGTATCTGTCTCAGCTGGGAATTGTGGAGCAGCCATTCTCTCCTTAATTCTACTGTCCCCTTAGGAGGTCAGAAACTCAGAAAGAATCCTTTAAGGCTCATTTAGTCCAGCCCTCCTCTACCTGACCATCCAGTAGGAAACAAATGGTTTATTGCCTATAATAAGGGTACCAAATAGTATCTTCTACACATTACATAAAATCTGAGAATGAAGCAGATCTGGAGTACAATAGCAAAAAAGCTTTTTAATTTCATTCATCTATCCTGACAATTGCCACTTTTCACCAGGCCAAGGACATGAGAATATTGAGGCTCTTTGACTCAGAGCATTCAAGAAGCTGCCATCGGAGCTGGTAATGGGAAAACAATGGGCCGCTTTTAAGAACACATTTATTTTCTATCACCATCACCCCTTTTTTCTCCCTTACTAGAAGAACCCAAGCACTCATTATCCCCACTTCACGCATTGCCCCCTGCCATCCCAGGGAGTGAGAAATTGGAAATGAAACACAACACTATATGCAGATTGGTTTTAATCACCTGGAACAGATGGCGCAGAAAGTGTCAGGTAAGTGCAATTTCGAATTTCCTTTGGATATTTCTTAAAATGCAGAAACAACAAAGAAATTAAATGGACTGTCAAATGTCAGTGTCAGTTCTGGCTTTGAACAGCCAGCCTTCAGCATGTCTATACATAACCCTAATACTATCTAAATCTATTTCTCCACTTTCCTGTTAATCAATTAACATTTGATGGGCTAAATGAAAGCAAATACACCTAGAAACAAAGCAGACATTCTTTCCTCCTTGGCTGTGGGAGAATTGAAGGAAGCCCAGTAAATGCATCTGAGTCCAGCTCACCTGAGCTCTGCACTATAACAGGTAATTGCAATAAATCATCCTTTGCCCCATGATCCCAGCCTAGTGAAGATTAATGGCAGTAGACACTAAAGCTGCCAACTTGGAAGATTTCTGTGGTGGTAGAGAGGAGGCTATGCTTAAGGAACGTGTGATAAAATGCTGTGCTGGGACCATAATAAACGGGCTGAAAGGGAGCTGAGGTCCTCCTCTGTAATGCAGAGACATTAAGACCTGTCTGATTGTGATGACAGACAGGTATTTGACCGAGCACACTGCAGCTATAAAAAAAAAAAATAACTAAAAGCTAATGTCAAGATGTGATGTAGACCTGCCACCTGCCATCAGAAGTAATTATGGTCTGACCACTCGCTCATAAGGAGGGCAGAGGAAACAATATTGTATCTGACTGCAAGGGATCGGCTACATTTGATTTGTGCCCCTGATGGCATGACTGGCCCACTGTCACCCTCCATGATGAAGCAGCAGAGCCAGACATTGGCAACTGTCCTCACTGGAGGGGATTTGAGGGCTGGCTGATTTTCGCTCACTCCACTTAGGAAGAAGCCAGTGAAGAAAGAAAAAGATGGTCTGAAGAGATGACTGAATACTTTGTATTCAAAAAATAAAACAGGTTCAACACATAACTAGAGATGTAGACATCATCAGTCCAGAAGCCCCTTCAGAAACGTGGGTCCCAAGAAAGCAGAGAGACCTGCACTGCGCAGACCAAACACATTTCAGAAAGTGGTGAACTTGTGGACATGGAAGTAAACCTTCCCACCTTCATGGTGACATAATCTTGGGCATAGAATGAGTGGTTGTCCCCTCATGGGCTTTGAACCTTTGAATGCTCTAGAAGAGACAAGAAAAGGGGTTGAGAACTCTACTCGAAGAGACTCTGTATTTGATTATTAAGGAAATTGCCACAAAGTGCCACAAACTGAGTGGCTTAAGCAACAGAAATTTATAGTCTCTCAGTTCTGGGGGCTAGAAGTCTAAAATTAATGTGTCAGCAGGATCTGCTCTTTCTGAGGACTGTGGGAAGGATCCGTTTCTAGGCCTCTCTTTTTAGCTTGTAGGCGGCCATCTTCATGTTCCTGTGGTCTTCCCCCTGTATGTGAGTCTATTTCCAAATTTCCCTTTTTTTTTTTTTTTTGAGACAGAGTTTCACTCTTACTGCCCAGGCTGGAGTGCAATGCCACAATCTCGGCTCACTGCAACCTCCATCTCCCAGGTTCAAATGATTCTCCTACTTCAGCCTTCCAAGCAGCTGGGATTACAGGCATACATCATCACGCCCAGCTAATTTTTGTATTTTTGGTAGAGATGGGATTTTGACATATTGACCAGGCTGGTCTTGAACTCCTGACCTCAGATCTCTTAAAGTGCTGGGATTACAGGCATGAGCCACCACACCTGGCCTAAATTTCCCCTTTTTGTAAGGACACCAGTCATATTGGATTAGGGCCCACCCTCATGACTTCATCCCAACTTGATTATCTCCACAAGGACCCTATCTCTAAAAACACCATATTCAGAGGCCCTAGGGATTAGAACTTGAACACCCAAACTTGGAGGGAAACACAATCTAACCCATAACTGGCCTCTAGAAGAATTCACCAGGTCAAGTGTGCATAGAAATAGTATGTTCTCCCAAGTCAGGAAGGAAATGTCCAGAAACTGCTGCAGTGGAGGAATACTGGGTCAGTACAATGTGGCATGAGGCAGAAACCACCAGGTATGTGAAACAGGTGGATAATTCCCACAGGTATAATGGTGCAGGTGAGGCCAGGCATGAGAGGGCACAAAACTCCAATGGAGCTCAAGGAAAGTGGGCAACAGAATGAAGGGATCACCAGCTGGGAAGATACACTTTGGAGTCCCAGACAGTATTAGTGGACAACCTGGAGCTAGGCTCAGAAATGACACAGAAAGACACAGGAAATCTTTCTGATGGAAAGCATAATATGTAATGCCCTTTGGTCTGTCCCAGCTCAGCTTTTCTTTAGTTGACCCCTTAAAGCAGCTGTCCCAGCTCAGCTTTTCTTTAGTTGACCCCTTAAAGCAGCAGTCGGTCCCCAACTTTCTGGCACCCGGGACTGGTTTTGTGGAAGACCATTTTTCCATGGACCAGGTGGTGGGGATGGTTTCAGGGTGAAATTGTTCCACTTCATATCATCAGGCATTAGATTCTCATAAGGAGCATGCAGCATAGATGCCTCACATGCTCAGTTCACAATAGAGTTCCTGCTCCTATGAGAATCTAATGCCACTGCTGATGTGACAGGAGGCAGAGCTCAGGTAGTAATGCTTGCTGGCCACTCACCTCCTGCTGTGTGACCTAGTTCCTAACAAGCTATGGACAGGTACCAGTCTGCAGCCCAGGGGTGGGGACTTCTGTCTTAAAGGACACAGGATTGGTTGCACATGCCCTGATCCTGCACAGGGGCAGCAAGTCCTCATCTGTCCAGAGTGTTCAAGGTCAGCAACTCTGGCTTTTTAATAGGAACATCTGATCCTCCACGAACTGGGTAGGAAGTTCCTTCAAAATCTTAGGGTTCACTTCATTGAGTTATATGTATTGTGGGCCTGCATGGGCAGAGGACAAAAGACTCATATGTGGATTCTTGACCAGATTTTAATAGCATTATTAATTAGAGGTGATCCACCATAAAAACAATTGATACTCTTACCCTGGAGATCATCTACAAACACTAAAGTGTAGACAGAGAGAGAAAAAATGACTTTGCAATCAAAAGAAAGAAAATGCTATCACCTCACAGAGTTTATTCCCTTTCTGTTTCTATTAAGTATTAATAAATTTGAATATTTTCAGTGATTTTGTCTGAAACATTGTCCTGATAACTCACTAGGAAAATGAGAATATAACAGATATTCACCTTCAAACTCTGTAACTATTACTTCTACACAAGTCTATTGTCCAGGTAAGAAAAAATATGTCAAAAGAATTTTTTTCAGAAAATCAATGGTCCTGTTTTTTATTAACTCCTAACTTTTTTAAATGTTCTTTACATGGCCAGGCGTGGCGGCTCACGCCTATAATCTCAACGCTTTGAGAGGCCAAGGCAGGCAGATCACTTGAGATGAGGAGTTAGAGACCAGCCTGACCAACATGGCAAAACCTTGTCTCTACTGAAAATACATAAATTAGCCAGGCGTGGTGGCAGGTGCCTGTAGTCCCAGCTACTCTGGAGGCTGAGGTGGGAGAATCGCATGAATCTGGGGGGAGTAGGTGGCAATGAGCCGAAGTCATGCCACTGCACTCCAGCCTGGGCAAGACTCCATCTGAAAATAAAATAAAATAAATGTTCTTTATGGCTTAAAAGTTTTTATTGTTGCTTTTTCTCCAAGATATTTTTGGGTTTGAAGATGATATTTGAGCTTAAATAATTTCAGCTGTTAAATATTAAAGAGCTATATACATTTTCTGCTTTTGGTATAAAACGTTCCTTCCAATAGCTCAAGTAACGAAAGCATTTCTAAGGAATGTTACAGAACCTGGAAACTTGCTTATTTATGGTACTCTGTGAAAAAGATATTCTACTCCAGTTTGAAAGTATCAGAGGAAACATTTTTATGATTGCAAATATTATAAGGTGAGTAAGCATGTGAGTCAAGCATTTCTTTACATTTTATATATTTTCTACCCAGGGTTTGATTTATGACACACATGTGGCCTGCAACCAAGCTCTTATTTCTTTGAACAGGAAATGAATAAATGTCTATTAATTTGAAAAGAAAAATCTAGGACAAAAGTAAAATTACTTATCAAGATGGTTCCTCCGACAAAAAGCAACAAAACAAAAAACACTCTTGGCATTGCAAGTCCTCCAAGTAAATTCTAATTTATGCTATTAATTCAACTTTCTATCATGACATTCGAATATTATTATATTTTAAACACCTAATATGAGCTTAATAAGCTTGATGAGCATATTAATAAACTTAATAAACACTGTCACACAACATGATTTCAAGTTTTCATTACAATTACCCTACAAGGTAGATAGCATTATTACCAATTGAAAGATATAATTGAGGCTCAGAGGGTCATGCACCATGACAGGGGTGCTTCATAAGTATGTGATCTGCACAGTCACACAGGCCCCCACACTAGGAAGAACACTGGGCTTGGTTTAATTCTCTGATGCTGTCACCTTAAAATTCTTACTAAAAAGCACATTTTCCACCGAGTCCCACAAATCACTTATCAGACATTATTTTTCCTCCACTTTTTTGGTATTATCTGCAAAAGATATTAAAATAGCCAGTTCCCATCTATCCTACTATCTCCACAAATTACCCTTTGCCTTCACACACTCATGTACAAACTCAGGCAAATGACAGTAGTCTGTGCTTACTATCTGGATAGAGGAAGGCTCAATGGAACATGCATTGAACAAATAAACAAAATGTCATTATGCTTCAAAAAGGAAAAGAGTTCTTAAAATAATCTGATCATCTACCCAAAAAGTTTATCTGATTAATGTTCTGCAATACAAAATAAATAAATTTGCAATCTGCAAATTCTGGTAAAGTTTATCAGCTCTCCTGTGTCTTCCATCTGCCCATCCTCTTTCTCTTCATTCTCAAAAGTTATATACTAGCCTTTTGGTAGAGCATGGTGTTTTGGGACAATGTCTTATGAGGTTATGTTCTATGTTAGGAAAATCATCAGAGATCATCATTCTAGCCTAACTTCTTTCCCAAAGTAGCCATCTTTCAAAATATTCCATTTAGAGAGTATCCAGCCTCTACCAATATAAATTATTTTTATTTTTATATCATCTACATAATATCTCTTTCTCTTCCTCTCTTTTCTCCCCCTTTCTCCCTCTCTCTTTCCCTTTCTCTCTTTCTCTTTCTCTCTCTCTCTCTCTCTCACACACACACACACACACACACACACGGATATACCCACACATTTCACAAATAAGCTTTCAACGCATTTTCTCTAAATTTCTAGCCTCTTACTGTCAATGGGAATTTGCGTCTGGAATTAGGACCATCACCATGAATTCACAAGCAACTAACAAGTTCCCTAAGTCAGCAACTATCAGATCTGTTGCAGAAATCCTACCAGACATGATTTCTGGAGGACAGCCAAGGGGGCTGGGAATCTGTTGTGAGTCAGCCAGACTGTTTTCACTGAGCACATCTGACTCTACAAACACTTAAGATCATGTATCTTCCTCACCCAGAGCTTGCAACTTGCCAGCAGGAATAAATAGGGAGGCATAGGCCCCCAGCCCGAGCCTGAGGGTTATGGTTTCTGGACAGAATCAAATCACGGGCTTTGACTTTCCTTCCTCCTAAAGAATAAAGATGATTCAGACTGAAGCAGCTGACAAATATGGAAACCATTAGCAGGCTAAACTGTACGCAACAACCAAAGTATTAAGAAATATCAGTAAACAAAATAACCAGTACTTCTGATCCCCCAAAGTCCCTGAACTGAGAAACAGGGCCAAGACTCTTGGCTATGCCCTGATCCAACTCTCTCATTCTGCATGTCAAGAGGATACTACTCAAGATTACACAATTGCTTGCAACCAAGCAAAGGCTCTATCTTGATGCCCTCCCTGCTTGCCCAATCATCCCCCCACCACCAAATGCGGGTTCCCTCTTTCCTGCTGTTTCCCAAGACACCACTTCCTTCCTGCCTTGTTCTCCTTTCTATCTTGGCTTCTACCCACAGCCTAATTCCAGGAGTGAGAAGGACACTGTAACCCGAGCCTTCCACGGGACCCATGTGTCATGTAGGGGGAAAGGAGGACCCTAGTTTTCCTACTGCCACTCTCTTCTTCCTCACCATTTTGTTTCACATTACCATTTTAACATTAGTAGTAGCTGCTATATTCACACTACCTTTCAGTTAATCTATTCATATGGAAATGAAGACCCCAGTATCGAAATAAAGACTTAGTCCACTGATCTCAGGGACGATCTATTCTTCTCTACATACCTTAAACCTTTAGACATGCATAAGGATACTTCATTGGTTGCCACAATGAGCACAGGACACGACCAGCACTTCGTGGATGGGAGCCAAAGATCCCAAGCACCTGGAATGCCCAGAACAGTTACTTACAGCAAATCATCCTACTCAAAGTGTCAAGAGCATCCCATTGAGAAATACTGCCAGAGCTGGCTACCTAAGACAGAATCCACTTTCTTCCTCTCTGCTACATGGCTCAGTTGGACTGGAGAGGCAGGGTATAGCAGAAAAAGCATCAGAGTCCAGGCAGAGGGCTAAGCTTCCCAACACAGCACCTCCAGTGACAACTGGACTCAGACAAGTGCTAACTGCTCAAGACTGGTTTTGTTTCTCCCCTCTCATCATAGAATGGGGACACTAACGTCTAATTGCAAGCATTACATGAGAATGTACATAAAATCACAAAACACCTATTAGTGTAAAAATGTACAAAATTTTATTCACCAGATTTCCAGTGGAAGAAAATTAGAGGAGAACGGATGATGCTTCATGAGGAAGCTGCAAGAATGGGGTATCCCAGTGGGGGCAGAAGCTCAGACTTTTAGAAGACTCAGAGCATGTATGCAGTTTTAGGTGTGTGGCGATTAGGAGCAGTAGAAGGAGAAAGAATCAAAAAATATCGACAGCCATGCAATGTAATCCCAATACCTTCAAGAAAAGTACTAGAAAAACATCATACTGTGAGGTTAAATGTCTTGCAGACACTCGCAGAGGGTAAATTTTACATCAAGACAGCTCAGAAACAGAACCTGTATGGTGGCAGGATAAGAAAGTTTGAGGTAGAAACTGGTATTAATTGGATGTAAAATCTTCTGACTCCAACCCAGTTTATCTGAATTTCAAAGCTATAAAGAAATGACAGGTGACAACCAGGTCAAGTAGGTACTGAAAAATATTTTTTAATTAAGGCTAGACTCTCCCACTCCCCTACCCCACTCTGCAAGAGTCCTCAAACTTACAATTGATCAATATTTATTGAGAGCTTTCTCTATAGATAAAGCATTGCAGGGACTAAAAGGATGTTGATAATGTAATCATGTCCTCAGACATGGTAGTTTAAAAAATGGGCTTTGAGGTCAAATACATCTGCATGCAATCCATGTCTGCCTTTTCTCAGCAGCTTAATCACAGCCATTTCAATGTAAGTCTTGACTCCCAATATTCTCATCTGTTAAATGGCAACAAAAATAGCACCTATGTCAGAATGCAGCAAGAGGACATCAGATAATCCCTGTAAATGTGTGCTATTATTAACAGTACCTCATGGGGCATATGACTCCATAAATATCTGCTAAAGTAAAAGGAACTAAAATGAATTGAAACTTCTACATTTTTTGTCCCTTTTGAATTATTAAAGTTGCATGCTGCAGTCACCTACGATGGAGATAAATCTGAATACACCATGAGATATGAAAGACTCATTTTGCAAGCCCATTGATTCCTTGATTTTTTTCCTCTGCAATCCCAACACAATATTTTTTTAGAAATGAGAAGCAGGATTCCATTAAAAGAATGTTTTGCAATCATGTAAATGCACAGAAGTCTACTACTCTTAAGCTACTGAAAACTGTATTCATTCTTCCCTGAGAATTGAGCAGCATCGGTGCTTCCAAATTTGAGTCAGTGTCTGGCGTAACATGGGTACTATATTAATGTTTGCAGAATGGATACTTTGAATGGCTACTCTAGCTAGTGAGATGCTTCATGCTGATGAGCCTGCTTCCTAATGTCTAGATGCTAAATGCTTTCATTTTATTCTGTAGTAAGTATTATAGACAAGTCTGGATAAAATGAGCTGACAATTTGTGGGACTCAAATATGTTATAATATTTCTTCTTTCCTCTAATGGATAGAATTATGCCATTATACCTGAATCCAGTTATTACATTATTTTACTTGAACATAGAAATTTTCCCTTTGCATGAAGAGCATAGAAAGCTAAATAGGAGTTGCAGCATCTAATCAAAGAGTGTTCTCTCAAACTCTGTGTACATACCCATAGGCTTCACCAGTGGTGCTGTCCTAATGAGAGGTGATGGTTTAAAGATGACCAGTATTCTGCAAACAAGGCACCAAAACATCCCCCAGACTCAGTTAATCTTTAGACTATGGAGGGGAGCTATAGACTATGTCTACATTGTTCATTACCATATCCTCAGTGGCCAGCATGATGTCTGCAAAGCAGGACAAGCTCAATCAATATTTTTAGAATAAATGATTCCTGAATGTCAATCTAATTATTTTGAACAGCACCTAGGCAGCTACCCTGGGTGGGGACATGGGCCTCCTCACCAGTGTTTTAGGGGAGCTGCTGCCTAATGTCATTGTTAAGGCATTGAACACTTAAGCTTTGGGAAAGGAACAGCAAAGACCATTTTCTAATCTCACTGCCAAGAACCCTTGACATCTATGAAAGATGAAAAGAAAGTTGAGAAACAGCGAAAAGCAGTGTGAGCACCAAGCAGAAGCTCATCTTTCTGACCAGCTATCTTCATTTACCTCAGTCGAGACTAATTTGTGGAAAGGAACTTCATTCTAACTTTCAGCCAAATTTCATACTGAAAAAATGCTGCAGGCTAGTGAGGATCCACAATGCAGAAAGTCTGTTAGAGAATCAACAACATGGCTGTGCTTTTTATTGCTTATATCACCCCAGGAATATCAATAATCATATGAAACGATGACAGTGGACATTTACAGAGCATTTACCACATTCTGGGAACTCTAAGTCCTTAATATGTATTGTTTCACTTAATACACACTAAAACACCATGACATAGGTACTTGTATTCCCATTTTTCAGTTGCAATAACTCACCATTTAAAGAGCATAAGCGGTTCAACTGGGGTCTTATAAATGTGCTAAGAGAAGAAGTCAGGATTTAGATCCAGGCTTCCTGTTTCCACAGGCTCTTGATGACTAGGGGAATTTCTAGTTTAAATTCACCTAGTTTAAGAATTAATTTAATTCTTAAATTAATACCTCATGACTTGTCTCCACCTTCTCTCTGCAAACTTAGATGAAAATTTTCAAGACATCAGGACATTGCTGTGTCTCTTTTTCTTTATCCATTTCTACAAGTGTTGGCATAACCTAGACTGTGAAAATTTCAGCTATAATGAGGTCACAGGGCCAGTCACACAAGAAGTCTCACACAGGATAGACAGACTAAGATGGGGTAACCATGTTTATAAAGTAAGAGAGTTTCCTTCATCAGCCATTGCTCTAACAGAGCCAATAAGGTATTTACCTTTAAAAGATCTGGCAAGTTATTATTTACCTCTCTGAGTCTCATATGTGGAAGGAGCGTGGGCTTTGGAATCACAGACATATCAGAAGGACTCCTGGGGACCCACCAGGAACAAAAAGAGAGTGAGCTATAATTCATTCTACCTACTGCAATGGAGTCATCAGGTGTTTCTGTATTCGTTCATGAAGTACAGAGATGAACTGCATCTGTGCTGCCCAATACAATAGCCACTAGCGATATTTGGCTGTTTAAATTAATTAAATGTAAATCAAATTAAAAATTCAGTTCTTCAGTTAGCCATTAGCCACATGCGCTTAATCACATTTCAAGCACTTAATAGTGCATGTGGCTAATGGCTACTGTATTGGACAGTACAGATCTAGACCATTTCTAGAACATCCTAATCATCACAGAAAGTAACACTGGACAGCATTGGTCTAGATTTAAAAAAGAGTGAGAGAGAGAGAGAGAGAGAGAGAGAGAGAGCGCAAACCCCTGCTTGGCAAACCACTCCATTATTTAAAGGAAGAGGGGTCCTGTGTTTCAGTGTTGGTTTTAATTTGGGGGTGGTGGTTGTTTTCTAATGGGTTATATTAGTCAGGACTCATTTGATTACAAGGGAAAAAACTCAAAAATAGCCTAAGCAAAACAGTAAATTTGTTTCTATAACTGAAAAATCTAGGAATAAAGCCCAGCTGGATCAGGGGTTCAAATGTATCATTAAAACAGTATCTTTCCATCTCTCAGCTCTACTTGCTATGTGACTTTCTTCTTGGGTTGGCTTTAATCATATGGAGGTAAAGATGGCTTATGATAAACTCAAGCTCATGTGGTTCTTAGTACCCACAATCTCAAATTTGAC
Organism: Sapajus apella; assembly: GCF_009761245.1. Classification (NCBI taxonomy): domain Eukaryota; kingdom Metazoa; phylum Chordata; class Mammalia; order Primates; family Cebidae; genus Sapajus; species Sapajus apella. Next base: position 7,537,189 of record NW_022436943.1, on the reverse strand, counting down.
CTTCTGTTTCAGTTTCTCATTGGTTTGACCCTAATCCATATGGAAATGTTTATTAAAGTACTGCTATTCATCACAGACTTTACTATTATTCCATCATAATAGAAGAGGCATTATCATTACATATTGAGAAGATAACAAGGATTCTAAAACAAACTGGTTCCAATCCAGACTCTTGAATGTATGAGCTGTATGACCTTTGGCATATCTAATCATTTCTCTATGTCTTGATTTTCTCATCTTAAAATTAGGATAAATAATAATGCTAATCTTACAGGATCCACTGTTTTTGTTGTTGTTGTTTTGAGACAAGGTCTCACTCTGTCGCCCAGGCTGGAGTGCAGTGGTACAATCTTGGCTCACTGCAGCCTCCACCTCCTGGTCTCAAGTGATTCTCCTTCTTCAGCTATCTTAATAAACATTTCCATACGGATCAGGGTCAAACCAATCACAAACTAATCTAGAAGGTCAAATTCGAGATTGTGGGTACTAAGAACTATATGAGCATGAGTCTCTCCTGGGTAGTTGGGCCTACAGGCACACCGCCACATCTAGCTAAATTTTGTATGTGTTGTTAAGATGGAGTTTCACCATGTTGCCCAGGTTGGTCTTGAACCCCTGGGCTCAAGCAATTTGCCCTTACGAGGTTTGTTCTGAGGATAAATGGGATAATTCATATGAAGTGCTTAGCACAGTGTGATAGCAATCACACTATCGATGCTAGCTATTATTGTCACTATTATCATTCTTAACCGTACAAAACGGTGCAAAATAAATATCCAAAGAGAAAACACTAAGTGTTCTAGGAATTAGGAAAGTGAGCAACCACTGCAACCTTGTATGTTCAAGAAGGGCTTCATAGAGAGCACAGGACATGAACAGGATTTTGAAGCAGGGGCACACAAGCAGAAGAGAGGGAGGAGAGCTCTTCTCATCACAACACCCAAGAAACTAATGCCTATGTCTCTGGAGCCATGTTTCCTACAAGAGAATAGGAAGCAGGAGATGGCGCAGGCTTTTCTTTACCCATCATCTGCAAAAAAAAAAAAAACAGTTGAGAGGCAGCATGTTTTTCTTAAAACGTTAATAAAAAAGAGCACAGCAAAACTGAATCAGAGAAGCCAGGCGTGTCTCATCTGCCATTCCTGTACCCCTGAGCTCTCAGCGCTGCTGGTGGCTGATGGTGATGAGGTCTTCCCGGAGGGGTGAGCCTGAGCAGACTGTATGGGAAGGCTCAGTGCATCTTCCAAATGCCTCTGACTGTCCAGTGGGGGTGGAGGCCTCCTAACAGCTGCTGCGCTGCTTTGTAAACAAGTGGGGGACACACTTCTTTAACCTGGAATCCTGCAGCTGAAAAATATGTTTACCTCTCCAAGGATTTGGTTGGAAATGCTTCAAAGATTTCTGCTTTTCCCAGAAAGCTGAAGCTCAGTATGAAGCAATGTGCTTCATCTCTGAGAACACTGCTCTCCTTGGGTGAGAAGAACAGAATTTTCCAGCTTGACAGTAAATAACTTTCTGACTTGGGCAAAAGGATGGGACCAGATTACCTCCAAGGTAGATGAAATGCCATTTAGCTCATGTGCAAAGTAATTGTGAAGAAAATGCTCCCATCTGAGGTAAGGGCGGGCATTGTGCAGGAGACAGGCATATTTCCAGAGCATGTTGTGATGATTGGATCAGTTCCAGAGACCACTGCCAAGGCCTGCCTCTGGGCAGCTGCAGCTTTAGGGGGGCCTAATCATCCCTCACCCATGCCCCACTACAGCCTTGTATGTGTGCTTGTGTATGTGTATGTGTACACATGTGTGCACCAGCCAAAAACATTAATTAGCATGTGCTTTATGTATTAGAGCTTAAAAGCCATCAGGGCAGCTGTTGTCTAGAAGCCAAGGAGCTAAATTCAAGTCACAGCTCTGTCATTTGGCCATATGACCTCTGCCGGGTCATCTCAACCCTCTGAGCTTTGAGTTCCTCATTTGTAAAGGAAAATGATAATACCTGAACCAATTAACTCAGGTCTTCAATGAAGATACAAATTAAAATGAGATGACGTACTGGAAAGTCTTCCAGCAACCCTAAAGCCCTACTTCTCAAAGTCTGGATCACAACCTAGCAGCGCTGACTTCCTCTGGGAGCATGTTAGAAATGCAGATTCATGGGCCCAACCTCAGACTTACTGAACCAGACCCTGCATTTTAACACCATCCTCAAGGCAATCAATATGCACTTCTAAGGGGCTCCTCTAAAGCACTGTAAGACAGATTTAGGGAATTGTTCTAAAGCTGAACAAAACCCAAGCCACTCTGGGTTTCCAAAATTTCCACTACGCAACTGTTTTCCTGAGCGAGCACTGCTTCCTCAGTGGATCAGACATTCTCAGAGAGCAGCAACGCTGTCATTCATCAATTCTCTGGGACACCCAGCACAATGTGAGTAAGGCTTACCTTGTAATAGTGTGACAAATAGCATTCTTATACCAGATTGATGGCACTATATATATCTATATCCATTTTAAACTTTATCCTGTCTTGAAAGATGCTACAGGATGACCTGGCCTTCTATTAGACCCCTTTCCCTCCCTCCACCCCTGACACACTGGTCTCCCTGCCTGTCCCCAAATATGCCTGGCAACTAGCAACTCCTCAGGGAGAGCCTTCCACTGCTATTCCCGCTGCCTGGAGTGCTCTTCCCCACAGACCGCAATTTTTCATCTCCTTGAAATCTTGGCTCAAATGTTACCTTGTCAGTGATGCTCTCCCCATCTCCTGTATTTAACATTGCTCCCTTATACTCAAATTTCATTTTCTCCACAGCACTTACCATTTTCTAGCAGACTATATACTTTATTTATTATGCTTTATAATCTTGCCCTTTTCCACTCCAAAACAGAATATAAGGTTTTGAAGGTGGGAATTTTTGTCCATTTTGTTCACTGCTATGTACCCAGCTCCTGGAACAGTCCTAGCATCCAATTGCTTGATATTTATTGAATGAATGAATGTACAGAAAAATGGCTTTGAACATGTACTATGTAATCATATAGATTTGGGCTTGAATTTCAACTCTGTCACTATTAGCTGTCTTACTCTAGGCAAAGAGTGAATGTTAACAGTTCTGGTACAGTGCCCAGCATATAGGAAATGTCTCTCTTTGTTTAGCTATCATTATTAAAACATAATTGCGATTATCACTGAATAAAAGCTGCATTCTTCCAAGACAATGGTGAAAAATTATAATTTATTTTAACTGATAACCAAATTTTTAAGGAATATGCTACATCAATCAAACAGGACTATGGACTGTGATTCATTTGTCAGCAGCCCATTCTTTTTGCAGCAGTTAAAAAAATGGTATGCATGAAAACCGTTCCTGAAAAAAATAAAGCTCCCTATCTTCCTTTTAGGGGAAAAGTTAGGAAATACTGGTTTCTGTTATTTTTCCAAATAAAATATAACATCTGACACTGGACAAGCATAAACTTGAGCTAAACATCAAGGAATCATTTTACAGAAGCATTAGACCATGAAACAAACCAGATGAGGAGGCAGCTCTCCCAAATGATGAGTCACTTAAACATAAAGGAAGAAGAACTGGAAACTTTTTTCTGTATGTCCTCATGTACATTGCAAATATTTATAAAATAAATGGCAAGTATCTTACTATATTAAGTTACCAAGGTGTTTCTCTTAGAGGTAAGAACTAAATATCAGTAGACAGCATTTAATTCTATTGGTTCAACCTTTTGGTTCTGAGCAACACAAATTTTATTTCTAGTAAAATATTTGTGAGGGAAACCTTTCTATGTCTCAGAAATTCAATTCCATTTGCTCTGAAATGGGGGAGTTGGATCAGATATTGTCTAAACCTCCTTCTGGCTCAAACAGGGACTCAATGACCTAGAGAATCTTGTTTTCCCACATCCCCCACTCTGACTGCATCCAATTCATCACAAAGCTCTGGTGATCTGACTCTAAACTATAGTTTATATCAGTCTACCTTTACCATAATCGCTTTGGTATCTACTCACCTGGACTAATTCAAGAGCTTCCTAATTACCTCACTCTGACACGTCTCCAACCTACACACCAACAGAGTCACCAGAGTGGTCCTTTTATAATAAAAAATTGATTATTTCCCTGCTGTATTAGTCCATTTTCATGCTGCTGATAAAGACATACCAAGACTGGGTAAATTATAAAGAAAAAGAGGTTTAATGGACCCACAGTTCCACGTGGCTGGGGAGGCCTCATAATCATGGCAGAAGGCAAAAGGCACGTCTTACATGGAGGCAGACAAGAAACAATAAGAGCCAAGGGAAAATGAAAACCTCTTATAAAATCATTAGGTCTGGTGAGACTTATTCACTACCACACGAACAGTATGGGGGAAACTGCTCCCATGATTCAATTGTCTCCCACCAGGTTCCTCCCACAACACGGAATTATTCAAGAAGAGATTTGGGTGGGGACATAGCCAAACCATATCACCTCCATAAAACCTTCTGATAGTTTCTTTTTACCCTTAATTTAACATCTCAAATTCTTCATATGGATAATAGATGAGAAACCATCTGGCAAAGGCCCTCCCTGCCTCCATTCTCCACCTCATTTTGTAAACTCTCTCCCCTCCTTGCCATCAGGCCACACTCTGCTTTGCAGGTTCTCAGCTGCATTCTAATTATTCACATGCATTGATTCATCTGCATGCCTAACTCTTACCCCTCAACCTCACAAAAAATGTCTCTTTCTTAAAGAGGCCTTCTTGGATTCCTCACTGTAAATTGCATTCCTCCCATTATTTCACTTCATGACACTTGTCATGATCTCCAGATATGCATCCCTTTATGTGTCTCTTTGCTCCTGTCTCTATCTCTTTTAATATGCTAAGCTCTTGGAGGACAAGGGTTATGCCTGATTTGTTCATCACTGTATAACCAGCACCCAGCAGAGCTCCTAGCATACAGTTGGCAATCAACAAATATTTGTGGAATAAAGGAATAGATGAATGAAGAGTATTAGCAACTCTATGAAGGGAAGGCAAGAATATGCAAGAATATGAGTGTTCTTTACATTACCATCCTATGAAGTAATTCTAATTAACATACACAATGCAATTTGAATTCATAAGTAAATTATTAAACCCAAGGCATCATGTTTTGCTTTTACATAATTAAAAATCATTGTTCATAGATTAACCCACCAGTAGCATTTTACTAGGACAAAAATATTGTGAAGTTCTCCTTAAGGTTTTACACAATAATGGATGTATGAACCAAATGATAAACTTAGTATTTAAAAATATGGATTCATGTTTTGTGACTGAAACACTATGATCATAGTGTTATTTACCCTGTGACATTAACCAAGCCATTTAGTAAACAACTGTGTGCTTAATAATCATCTAGCATAATTTGGTAAACAGTGATTGAGGCTATATCAAACATGTATATTTCCTGTTTTATTGTAGTTAACAAAGAGAAGACTATACACTAGATTATTTGAAATGAATATACCAAAAAAAAAGATGTCCATAGTTTTATGGTACCTTTAAGTATTTGTTAAAGGAGAGAATTTAACTAGTATTATACTTATTAGCAAGAAACTGACCTCAAATATATTTCTTCCTTTTTTTCACCTTTTCTATTTCCCCTCCAGTTAGGTTTCCTGAATTCTAGAATGAGTTAGAAAATGCCTGTTTCATGCCTGTAATCCCAGCACTTTGGGAGGCTGAGGCGGGCAGATCACGAGGTCAGGAGTTAGAGACCAGCCTGGCCAACATAGTGAAACCCTGTCTCTACTAAAAACACAAAAAATTAATCAGGCATGGTGGCAGGTGCCTGTAATCCCAGCTACTCAGGAGGCTGAGGCAGAGGATTGCTTGAACCCAGGAGGCAGAGGTTGCAGTGAGCTAAGATTGCATCCTAGCCCAGGCTATAGTCTGGGACTCTGTCAAAAAAAAAAAAAATAGAAAGAAAGAAAATGACTAAGTTACAAAATTTTCTCAGATAAGGTTGGGAATGTGTTATGACAAACAGAAGGAAAGAAAACCAAGCCAAGGCCTGGAGACTAAATGAGGTGAAGAAGGTGTGGAAATCCACTCAGAAGTAAGCTTCACAAGACATGAGGATGCAGCCATAGGGCATCCTATGGCAATGAGGATAAATTGGTAGCACATTTCCATGCCCAGATATCTGAAAAATAGAGATAATGATCCCTGGCCCTAGCCACCAATGAGGAATATTGTGAGAATAAATTAGATACAGTTTTCCTTTGGAGGAAAAGCACTATATAATTTATGATATTGTTATTATAATCATTAGTCATCCTTGCCTAGATTTATGGAGTGACTCATCCTAAATTAAGCCTTTGGAACAATGAGAAGAGGGAAATTTATGAGACCTACAATGATTTTCTAGTCTCATAAAAGATTGTAGTACTTGATTCTTGAGATGTTGAAATATCTCTGCCTCTTAACAGGACGCTACAAGGACCGTTCTTTGATTCATTTATTTGATAAGTCTTTCAAGTCCCATCCTCTTGCTCCTCTGGGGCTAATAATTCAGCTAGCATTTTAACACTCACCTTGACTGTCAATAAATTATTTTAACTTACCTTTAGAGTATCTGCTTTTTCTCTCCTTTTCCTATGAGAATAATAATTGTTACATTTTTTACTCCCCATAATTTATCTATATATTCAGTAAATATTTTAAGCACTTATAATAGTCAAGGCAATGAGTTAGGCACAGAGATGTAAGGGGAGTGAGATTCTGCCCACATCTCATGGAGCTAGTTAGAGAATATAACTAAGGACCAGATCTGAGGAATATCTTAAGAAAGAATTATCAGATCACAAAGACTGATAAGATACAGGGTATGAAAGAGAGGGGAGAATAGAGATGCCAAATTTTCTCTCCAGGCAGACTGGATGGAGAATGGCATCATTAAAAGATAGGAAACAGGTTGGAGAAAAAGACAATCAACTCTGTTTGAGGCTTGTTAAGCTGAGGTTGAATAAGACACCCAGGAATAAGCTTAAGCCATAGGTCTGAGGCTTAGGAAAGAGGCCAGGATGGGAGAGAGAGGTCTGGAATTCATCTAAAGAGAGATCCTGGGAAGAGGGGAGTACTCATTGAGAGAATATAAAACAAGAATGATAGACCAGGGGCACCTGGTGATAAAAACTGAAAGGAAGGAAGGGAGTGAGAGAGGGAGACAAAAAGAGAAAGGCAGCAAGGAAGGAAGGAAGAGAGGGAGAGAGGGAGGGAGGGAGGGACAAGTAGGTAATTTGTGGAAGAGATAAACAGGGTACAAAGGGCTCATGAAAAGAAAATAAAGGACAGGAATAGATACAAAATGGCAGAGAGATGGAAGAGAAAGGAGTAAAGTTCCAGAGTCATGGCCAAGGGCAACACATTGGAAGGGTTAGCCTTGGAAAGGAGCCTCTGTCTCTCTCTCCCTCTCTCTCTCTCTCAGGAGACAGTGAAGAGGGAACAAATACTGATATATATTTTAGATAGGATACAGTAGACTTCAAAGGAGGAACGGTTGATTGGGAGTATGAAAAGTTGGGTTAGAAAAGGTTGTGATGTTCTGAGAAAACAACAACATGTAGAGAAGAACCTGGGCTGTGGAATGAGACCAGACCTAGACTCAAATTGCAGCTTTTACACTTGGTATCACTGTGACCTTGGGCAAGTACTTTTTATCTAATTGAGCTTCAGTTTAGTCTTCTATAGAAATGGCAAGTAACACGAACTATTCCGTAAGGCTGTTTCCAGGACTAAGAAAGACATTGCATGCGGAAGCACCTAGCTCTTGGCTGGACTTCCTTGAGGAATAAATGCTGAGGATAAAGTGGACCAAAAGATGGCAGTGGTTCTCAGCCTGGATGTGCATTGGAATCAGCTGGAGAGCTCCTCTAAACACAGGTTTTAGGCCTCACCCAGAATCACTTTCTGATTCAGTAGATCTGGGGTGAGGGTTGAAAATCTGTATTTCTAGTAAGTTCCCAAGCAACACTGACACTGCTGGTCCACAAAGCACTCTTAGAGGATCCCTGATGTAGAGAAATCATCCAAGGGAAAAGCTCAAAGGGTAAGAGACTTTTTGGCCCTAGAATACAGTTCCCAAAAGAAGATGACCACGTCTCTTTTCAGAGTTTATTTTCCTTTCATTTGCTTTGTTCATCATTTTTCTCTAGAACCTTTGCCATCCTATCTTAAGAGCAGACACTCTTAACCCAGATTTCTAAGAACCTGATATAGGAGCTGAAATTTAACAGGAACTCAACCAGCTGAACAGCTGGAGCAGTGAATGCAGAAAGAGAACTCCAAATTGCCTGATGAGAGAGGTACACAAGAGGTTAGTGGTGCCCAGTGTCTCCCCAAAAGGAGTTGAGCAAGGGCCACCAGGAAGTGGCAGGAGTTTGGGAGTCAGCCTGAGGAAACATGGTTTTGTTTGTTTTTGTTTTGTAGAAGCGGGTCTTGCCATCGTGCCCATGCTGGTCTCAAACCCCTGGGCTCAAGTAATCCTCCTGCTTCAGCCTCCCCAAATGCTGGTATTATAACCGCATTCGGCCAGGAAACATGGCTTTAAAAACAAGTGGAAATTGTCAGAATTTATATATTATTTTAACTTTGCTCTGTCTTTTCAATATTGCATGGTGCAAGTGTTATATTTCACGTTTCTGGATTTTTTATTTTAAATCACTTTTTATTTCTCGTGTTCTTTTCCCTGGCAATATCTTTATTGCTAAATAGTAGTGTATAACTCTTTGCCATGGATCAGATTATCTTTGAGCACTTACTTTTCCCTGTTTTGCTCCTAATTCCTTCCCATTGTGTTATTCAATTATTCTATTCTGTTGTATCCATTATTCACTACTTTTTTTTTTTTTTTCAAAAAATTGATTCTACAGAAATCGAACACCCTCATTTTTCATTTCTTGGAGTTACTTTGTAGAAACTCAACTAGATTATGGCTCCTAATGCACTAATGCTCTGCTGAGTGCATGTTGCCCCGCATTTTTATAAGTTCTGAATATAAAGTCTAAACCCATTCCTTTTCAAGATTCTCCTTTCATATATCGTTTAAGAAAATTGCTCAACCATCTAGCTTGCTTCTACTTAGTCCCTGACTCATTTCCTCACTGCTGAATACCCCATCATCCTTCCTACATTTATATTTTTAGAGCCAAGTTAACTTGATATTTAGTTGCCCAGTGTCACTGCAGCTGTGCTCTGCGGCAGGGACTGGGGAGAGCAGAGGCACGAGGACAACCCTGGTCAGGACATTAGTCCAGTATCAACCCTTTTCCCCTCTCTGCATCCAGCTTCTTACTACACCACACCTGTGGTCTCTTTCATTAACACATTTTTGACGTATTTTTCAGTTTTCTTAAACATACAGTCCTTAATGTCTTGCTTTGTGCATGTTGAATACTCAAAGCCCTGATTATAGAAATGACTAAATGGCAAGCGGATGAAACACAGACCCATCACAGCTTGATCCTGTCCAATTGCTTAGCTACTGTCTCATTGTAACTCAGGACACCTTGCAGTTCCCTGCATTTGCCATGCTCCCTCATATCTGCAAATCATTGCACAGGTCACTCCCTTCCCATTCTGCTTTCTCTGACTAGCTTTGGCATTGCTTCCTTCTTTAGAAAATCACCCCTACCCCCCTCCCTGGGGTGGGTAGCCCTCTCATATACTAAAAACATCCTGACTTCTTTGCTCTAAAATCATATTTCCACTGTCAGCTTGCTTGTGCTGCTCCTTAACTAGACTGTGAGCAACTGAAAAGCCGGGGCTGTTTCTCTTGCACAGTTGCAATCCCAGCTCCTACCTTGATGCCCAAATGGTAGTGTTTGCAATAATGAGGCTATGCTGAAAGGCAGGGGTATATTAGTCCATTCCCACACTGATAATAAAGACAATCCTGAGACTCAGTAATTTATAAAGAAAATGAGGTTTAATGGACTCACAGTTCCACATGGCTGGGGAGGCATCACAATCATGGCAGAAAGCAAAGGAGGAGCAAAGCCATGTCTTACATGGTGGCAGGCAAGAGATCATGTGCAGGAGAACTCCGCTTTATAAAACCATCAGTCAGATCTCGAGATTTATTAATTATCACAAGAATAGCATGAGAAAGACCCACCCTCATAATTCAATTACTTCCCACCAGGTCCCTCCCATGACACATGAGAATTATGAGAGCCGCAATTTGAGATTTGAGTGGGTACACAGCCAAACCATATCAATGTGTTTCTATCACTGATAGCTGCCATGGGCGTGGAGAAGCGTGGTAAGGTGTGAGATACTACAGAAAGAAAATGGGGTGGCTCATGAGACACAGGGCAATGGAAGGGGAGAAGTCAAACATGGCAGCCAGGACCTGGGGGATGGCTTCCCACCTGCCACGATGATTACAGGTACCCATCACCTTAACAGAGGCTGAGAAATTTAAGTTTTGTGAACAGAACACAAGTATTCCTATACCAGATAGCTTATTTTGCAGTGTTTTTAATAGAGAAAACTACTATTTATTGGAACACAATAAAAATGGCTAAATTAACTTTTATAAAATTGTGACTAATACAAAGCAATAAATAGGTGGTTAAAAAACAATTCTGGAACCAAAGAAGGAGGGCACATAATGCCATTCATACTGAGGCAGGTGTCCTCATTCATCTTCCTTCGCCTTTCTCCTAGCTACAGCCCAGCATAAGCACCTTTATCTGGGCTTCTTTCCAGCTGTTAATCAGTGGGATCACATGTGCAAAACACTGGTGTGGCACTGTCCTAGGCCTTCTGAGAATATCAATGTCTCAACTCTTAAAATCTCAAGACTTAATTCCTCCTTTTTGGAGTAATTAGGCCTCCTCCCCACTCCTCCCACCCGCTTCCTCTCCCTGTCTCTGTCTCTCTCTGTGTCTGTCTCTCTTTTTCATCTTCCTCCTTGTCCTCCTTTCCTTCTTTTCCTGTCTCTCTCTCTCTCACACACACACCTGCACACACACTATGTTTCTTCCTGCCATATGAGCTTTACATGGATGAAAATGTATTCTCAAGCAGTCCCTAGTTCTCTCCCCTCCCATCGTATTTTGGTGAAAACACCCTGTGACTTAACACTTACAAAACAGAATTTAACACTGATTCCTAATTACATCAAAATCTGACATGGGCTAGAAGAATTTAAAACCAATGCATTGTTCCATGACCTTTCCTTTTTCCAATGTGTACATCCTGCCTTTCCTTCCAGATCCAGCATCCAATCCATGCCATTTGGGGAACCTTTCCCAAGTCCCAGCCCTCAGCTAACAAATTCTCCTCTTAGTTCTTATTGCATGTATTTTCTATAACAATAGAAACTAAGCACTTGTTTCTTAAATATTTTTAATGGATTGTTCCTTAGAAAAGGCACTAATTAGTCTTTCCTTTAGGATTCCCTTGCTCCTAGCAGTGTCCAGGACCAGACAGCACTCAATACACTCAATAACTACTTGTTACATTTAACAAACTGCCTTTATGTTTCAAGCCACAACTTAGTTCCCTTTTTGGAATAAATGTTTGGTGATGCTTCTGAGAACATTTCATGAGAGATAGACATTAGTCCCACACACAAAAGTTGCTTCTTACCATATAGTTTTGACTCAAATTCTGGTCCTTGCTAGAGAGCCAAGTGGTCTGTGTTTTCTCATCTTGCTGTGTAAGACATCCCCATTACTCTTCATCTAAGAAGCCTTCATGCACTCCCAGGAGCCCAGTACATTAGGAGGCAACCTCCAGGTAAGCAAAGACTCTGCCTCTCACCCTGTCTGCCCAAGTCCCTTGCTGCACACTTCTCCGCAGGAAGAAATCAGTCCTGAGCCAGCAGAGAGAGAGGGAGGGAGGGAGGACCAGGGTGAAGCGCTGTGGTGGAGCCCTCCCTCTATCCATCCACTGCTCTGCGCGGGAGCGAAGTGCAGGTGCATGAGGGCTGGTGCCTGCCAGCCTGATTACCCTCATCATGGAAGCTGCCAGACAACTTCAGCACATTCTGTGGCATGGAAACTGCCGAGAAAGAACACTGTCAGCAGTGGCATTTCTAACACAGGGAAACAATGTATGAAGCAGAAGAAAAAGACAAAAGCCCCTCCACCCACACACTCGGGCTATACCCAAAACATCCTGGCAGGAATATGACTCCTGACTCCCTGTGAAAGGAAGATGTCCCAGAGGGGCCCTGAGACTAGCACTCTTTGACACTGGTGACTAAAGATTACAAAAAAGTAGAAACCATGTCATTATCAAAGCCTGACACTCTAGATAGGTGTTACACAACTCCATCTACTTCCTAACTCCTGTCTTTGATTTTTGTCCATGCAGTTCCATGTTTCTTGTAGATATTTACATTCATATCTATCCAATCCATATATTTATAGGTATAATATATAGTATATATTTATAGATATACTATATATAGTATATATTTTTATATATAGTATATACGGATGAATAATATGTAATCCATATATTCATATGTGTAACATATAGTAGAAAATATATACTATATAACATATAGTATATGTAATATATAGTAGAAAATATGTACTATATAACATAGTATATATAGTTATTACATAGTAATATATTGTAATATATATACTATACATGTAATATATAGTATTTTGTATATATACATAGTTTATATATAGGTAATATATAGTAAAAAAATACTATATACATGTATGAATATATGGATTACATGTCATTCATCTGTATATATCATTCATCCAGAGTTTTTGTGCTACATTCGGTTACCTTTTTTCCTTTCTTCTTTTTTTTTTTTTTTATAGAGACAGGGTCTTCCTCTGTCACCCAGGCTGGAGTGCAGTGGTGCAACTGTAGCTAACTGCAGTCACATATGCCTAGACTCAAATGATATTCTCACCTCAGCCTCCTGAAGTGTTAAGATTATTACAGGCATGAGCCACCATGCCTGGCCAGTTTGTTTGTTTTAATTCAGCTATTTTACAGTAAAAAAAAAAAAATCACTTTGGTAAAAGAGACTTGCTAAACTTTACAAATGTTTTGAGGTCATGGAAACTTTATTTTTTTAAACAACAAAAAAGCAGGAAATTGATAAAAGTTAGAATAATGTGTATGTGAATATATATGCACACACAGACAAAATGTGGCAAATAATAAAATGCATCCCATGGTGTAGCCCTTTCCATCTAAACAAACACTCCTGTATCTTGAACTTCCTCAGAGGACACACCTTTTGCTGCCCATCTTCACTGAGATCTGGCTTTTACAGGAGGAACCCCACATCCCCTGTGGTCTTTTCAGACTCATGTGTCCACTCTCCCACATTCCACATGCCTTAGAATATGTCAGGAAGTGAGCTTCCTACCCTTCCTCCTCCCTCACTGTCCTTCACTCTCTGTCAGCAAAACTGTCCCCTGTTAATAGCACTTCTGGAGCAAGATATATCCTCAGAGTATCTTTCTGCTTATATTGGGGAAGAATGGGAACTCTCCCCTCTCCTCTCTGATTTTCATTCTCTAAAAACTCTGTTATTCCAATTCTTGGATTAATGAACTTTGTTTTTCTTTCCTAAACATATTCTTCTGATCTTGATCTTATTGTACTGTTTTTTCTAGTAACGAAAGCACGCCTCTCTTTTTCAAAAAAAAAAAAAAATGACACATGCATTGCCTATGCAAAGGCAGTTGCATATTGCTTGTAGGAAGCTTTCTTATTACTATTTGAATGTTATTGGAAAGAAATTGGATTTTCTGTGCATGCCTGATTCCCCTGCATGCATGCTTTTGTCAAAATTTTGACATAGTAAATACAGACCTCCTCCATGTGGACTCCAATTGATTAATTAAAGGGGAGATTCACTGCTAAATTGTCAGCAGCTGTTGGCTAGAACAGAGGCTGGGGAGTCATACACCAAAAAGGCTAGCAATGGAAAAGGACTATTTCTAGAGAACTCGGTGGAAAATAAATTCTGCTTAATCTGAACCTTTTATGGTTCATAGACTAGGGTATTTCATTTATTTTCTATTTAAAGACAAGCAACTCACATTAAACACTTTTTTTTTTGGAGACGGAGTTTTGCTCTTGTTGCCCAGGCTAAAGTACAATGGTACGATCTCAGCTCACTGCAACCTCCACCTCCCAGGTTTAAGAAATTCTCCTGCCTTAGCCTCCTGAGCAGCTGGGATTACAGGCATGTGCCACCACGCCTGGCTTATTTTATATTTTTAGTAGAGACGGGATTTCATCATGTTGATCAGGCTGGTCTCGAACTGCTGGCCTCAGGTGATCCACCTGCCTCAACCTCCCAAAGTGCAGGGATTACAGGTCTGAGCTACTGTGCTCATTAAACACTTTTTTTTTTATTATACTTTAAGTTCTGGGACACATGTGCAGAATGTGCAGGTTTGTTACATAGGTATACACATGCCATGGTAGTTTGCTGCACCCATCAACCTGTCATTTACATTAGATATTCCTCCCCAGCCCCCCCGGCCCCTCAACCCACAAAAGGCCCTGGTGTGTGATGTTCCCCTCCCTGTGTCCATGTGTTCTCATTGTTCAAGTCCCACTTATGAGTGAGAACATGCAGTGTTTAGTTTTCTGTTCCTATAAACACTTTTTTTCCCCTTTCTTTTTTTTTGGACCAAGGGTTAAGAAATGCATGGAAAGACATATTGTTCAATACAAAAGACATTTCATTAGCATTGAAAGGCACAGCCAAGAAATGCAATTCACTTGGTATAAGACCATGATAAAGACCACTGAGGAAGAAAAAGCTAAGACAACTTCAATTTGCAAGCTCTCTGAATGATGCAATCCCATATTCTGAGTTGTGTCATTAACAGGGAATGTGCATGACCATGTGGAATTTCAGATCTGTTCAGGATGGTAGACAGAAGAAGAAACTTCTAACTAATATCAAGAGCAGAGGATGTCAAGAATAAGTGTTTGATCCATAGGCATAGTTACTGATTGTAAGGGGGAATAAGAAAAGAAGAAAGGAAAGAAGTCAGCAGCCAAGGAGAGATTCATGGAAGAAAGGGTTCAGAAGGATAGAACTCCCTAATAATTCATGTCAGTGACAATTCCTAAAGGTAATTCCTGATCCTCTCACAAAAGCTGAAATTGACATTTTCTCCATCTGCATTCAGTCTTGCCAGGAGCTCGTAAATTTGGGGCCACACCAGGGTTCTGACCTAACCATGATGGAGAACTCAATTGGGAGAACAGGTTATCCTCTGAGCTGCTGCACACAGCACCAAGGGCCACCTGTGAGTCACAGCCTATGGGAGGTTGGGGAACATCTGGTCAAGTTCATCTCTTGCCAGCACCAAGGGTCTGACTCTGATACTGGTGTCTGTTTTAAGTGTACCTCTCTCTCCAACACAGCATCTTTGGAACATCAGGATGTTGCATAATGACTGGGTGGAATCCAAAAACCAAGCCACACATGTAGAACTATGAGAAACCACATGTGGAAGAGAAAAATAACCTCAGCTTGAATGTTTTTTTATTCTCAAAGCAGTAAATGTGTTGGAGGCCACGTTGAATATTTGATACAGACTGAGAATGGATGAGTATGTGCTGTGCTGATAAACTCCTGCACTAAAGAGACTTAGGAGTATTTTCAAAATAACCTTATTAGCTACCATTCATGCCATATACCTTATAGACATTATCTCTGATTATCCAATACACCACAAAGTGGCTATTATTATTATTCTTTTTCCAATTAGAAAACTAACCACTGAACCAACAACTGTCTCACAAAGCTTCCACAGCTGGTAAATCAAAAAGGTAAGTTTGGACACAATTTCCTTTGTCTCTGAAGCTTACAGTCCTCCTACTCATTATGCTTTCTTCGCTATCTAACTACAAATGCAAAGTTGCAAAAGGGAAGACTCCTTGAGCTTGCTGCTTAACTCCAAAAAGTAGCAGAGGGTAGCCAGTGCTGTGCAGTTCCATGTGCCACTAATGTGTTCCCCACCTCTGAGAAGAGAAGTAGCAGACCCTGAATCCCTTACCACTAGGCAATCTCATTTTGGTGTGGGTGTCAAATAAGGCACAGAAGATTTTCCACATCCTATGTCCATCATTATGTGGATGAAATCACATTAAGATAAACATTTCTGGCTCTACTTAAAAGATGCTAAAGAAAGACCAAGAGTGGGGACTAAAAAGGGAAGGGGAAGACAGTAGTATGCACGTTGCCTTGATGCCACGGTAACAGTAACTACTAAGAGTCAGAAGGACCTGGGTTTCTTATGAATTGTTCATTGTAAGTAAAAAGTCCATTACAGACTAATTGGGTGACCCTGAAACAAGAGCCTAAGCTCTCCATACCACCATTTCCACATATATTTTGTGTATATACTAATAAGCACCTACTTTGTACCCAGCCTCCCCACATATTTTTCGATATTGTAAAAATCTTACTTTAATTTTTGCCCAATTATTTCAAATATTTTCTAATGTACGGAAAAATTGAAAGAATAGTACAATATGCCCTTCTGCTAGATTTACCAGTTGTTAACATTTTGACACATTTGCTTTATTCTGCATGTATGTGTGTATTATTTTGGAAAAGCATTTGAAAGTTAGGCACAGATATCAGGCCACTTCATCCCTAACTACTTCAGCAAATAACTCCTAGGAATGAGATGTTAAGAAGCAGAGATATTTCAGCCGGGTGAGGTGGCTCATGCCTGTAATCCCAGCACTTTGGGAGCCTAAGGCGGGCAGATCACAAGGTCAGGAGGTTGAGACCATCCTGGCCCACATGATGAAACCCTGTCTCTACTAAAAATACAAAAATTAGTTGGGCGTGGTGGCGTGTGCCTGTAATCCCTGCTATTTGGGAGGCTGAGGCAGAAGAATCACTTGAACCAGGTAGTCAGAGGTTGCAGTGAGCAGAGATGGTGCCATTGCATTCCAGCCTGGCAATGGAATGAGACTTACCACTTACCACTAGGCAATCTCATTTTGGTGTGTCTAAAATAAATAAATAAATAAAAATAAGCAGAGATATTTCACATCAAGAGGTTGTTCCACTCTTGATGATGCCTATCCTCCTCACTTTTTAAGTTATAACCTGTGCCTTTGCCACAACATTGAGTGGCCTTTGTTTCCAAATCACACAGCAAATCCAATATCTGAGACCTAACAGCAGGAAATAGGCTGTGACTATTTTAATTTAACCACATATTAAGCCCTTGTTATGTGCTCATCTGCCAAGCACAATATGTTTTATACACATATGCATGAACACATACAGATATGTACATATCCATTATACATGTAAGAGAACGTCAGGCTGAAATTGATTGGGGACTGCAAAGCTGATGCTGACAAAAAGTCAGATCCAAAAATGCTTAGACTGGAGAACTTATAAACAACACAAATTTACTGCTCATGGTTCTATAGGCTGGGAAATCCAAGATCATGGTACCAACAAATTCAGTGAGGGCACATTCCTCACAAATGACATCTTGTTGTATTCTCACATGACAGAAGGAGCAAAAACCTCCCTCAAACCTCTTTTAAAAGGGTACTCATCCCGTTCATGAGGGTGGAGCCTTCGTGGCCTAATCACTTTCCAAAGGCTTGACCTCCTAATACCACCACCTTGGGGTCAAGTTTCAACATATGAAACACTTTCTTGCCCCTTCCTGCTCTTCTTCTTCACCTTGTTCCAACCCTCAAAGGCTCAGAAATCACAGCTGGCAAGACCACGAAGGGTAAACAACACACAGAGGAAAGAGAAAAGAACTAAACAACTACATTGTAAATTTCAAAGCTAGTTTCTGTCTCTTGTAGATCTAAATCACAAATGTCCTGGAACCACGTGGAAAGGGTCTCTGAAGTGTGGTTCAGTCTGTTTGCTACCTCTCAGGGCTATTTTAGGATAGAATTGGTTGGGTACTGAACAGCACTGCATCTGAAGGAGAAATAAACCTAGATCTAAAGGCAAAGTCTAAGATTGTCCTGATCTTCCAGAGGTTCTCTGTAGTTTCTTTACAACACTTACCACATGTAATTATTTGTTCAATTTCTGTTTTCCACACTACAACATAAACTCCAAGGAGGCAGGAACAGTGTCTGTCTTGTTTGACACTAACCCCAACATCTAGAAAGTTCTTCAGTATGTAGCAGGTGTTCAACAAATGTTTTTATGACAAATGAATAAAATCTGTATTGTTTTTTCTAAATTATCTATGAAAAATTAGAAAAAGGTATTGAATGTTTCACAGAATATGTGATCAGGTCCCAAAGAGAAAGCCTGATCCAAAGCTGGAAGGGCCACAAGCACAGGGTCCTCTCAGTCCTGCACACTGCAGTGCACCAGCTTGGGGCACAGTGCTTGGCATAGTAGAGGCACTCAGCAAATATATGTCGCAACAGTGAACTAGAATAAGCAGGGAAGAGATGCAAGGCTCTTGTCTATGCAGACCTTTCCCACAGGGTGGCAAGAGACAAAAGGGAGGTGTGGTAGTTTGAATTTTAGAGAGGGCTTGTAGGTTTCAGAGTGAGTGTAGCTTTGCCCAGCTGAAAACACAACCTGGGGTTCCTGGTATTTATTTCTATGGTAAAGCCATTACTTCTCTCTATATCTCTTTCTCCCTCTTTCTTCCTCCCTTCCTGCCTCCTTGTCTCTCTTTTGACTCTTTCTCTCCCTTCCTCCCTCCCTCCATATGCCCCTGTGCTCCTCTCTCTTTCCCTCTCTCCCCACACTGCCCCTCACCCTGTTCACAGTTGGCCAAAGCTCTATTCATCTACGTTTCAGCCATCTTCCTTGAACACCACAGGACTTCAGAATCTTGCAGTCCATCTATCAAAGACTGTTTTTTTAATTCCTTTTTACTGTCCCACCCCGATGTTTTCATCATGTGAAATGTTCAGAATCATAACTTTCACAACAGAACAAGGGCAGTCAGTGGCATACACACTTCTGCTCTGGGAATCAGGGAAGTACATGGTGGGAGGCCTGAAAATGAGTAAATACAAGCTTCATAACTTGGCCTTATACAGCAAAATGAATGTGCATAAACCACCATTTATCACAATCACCTTGGAGACCACCTAGCGCACTGTCCTTATTTTGCCAGTAAGGAAAAGCAAGTCCAGACAGACAAAATGATCATAAAGTATCGGAACTCACATGAGATTCCAAGAGCCATCTGGGGAGCAAGAGAAACATTTCCTCTGTGGCTACACTGTAACTCAACAGATGGCTCCTTCCTCTCAGCCTGTAAATAAACAAAAGTCTACCTAATATTGAAAAAGTAGTACAGAAAGATGAAAACCTTGACCTAGCTTCTGCTTCTACCATCCTATCTATTCTTCCACAAATAACCAAAATAAAGACATAGAAGCCAGCATGTGCTGATTTTATTTTCTCCCCTCCATCTGGGGTCCTATATAGGAATGCCTACTCAAAAACTTCCCTTCCTCTCCCAGCTCTCGTCCAGCTACTTAGAGATTCGCTCCAGAACTAGGCATTGAACCTATTCCCTTTCCTCCAGTGTATCTGGATTCACCTTTCTTCTTGCAAATTTGCCAAAAGCCTAAGAAATAATCCAAACAACCTCTCAATTAAGTTATTGTTTATTACTCTTAACCTAAAGGACATGTTTCAATAGGAATATAATTTTACATCCACACTGATGGGGGCCCAGATGATGGAACCAGCACATAGGTGGAACCTTGAGAGAATCACCTTCTTCCTGACGTTTGTATGGGCCTGCTCTCCAGCCACATGCAGCCAAGGAAAGTAAGTCAGAACCTGGTGCTCTAGTGAGGAGGTGGACTGGGGATTTTGCATTTTTGTTCCAAAATAAACAGCAATGTCTTTATCCAAGTTAGTTTTCTAACTTTTGCATAACAGGCAGATTATCAGTCAAAATGAATCCCAGCCAGCTATTCAGGCCATGAAAATTGTGCGGTGTTGTTGCCCTATTAATTCCCCTGAAGTTGGGAAGGAGATGACAGATCAGCTATTGGCTACAAAAGTCTGAGCTTTGCTGTTGGTATTACCAAAATAACCAGCAACCTAGGTGGACATGGGAGATAAACAAATGTCTCAGCCTGTGTTCTGTTGAAAATGGGGCTGGTCAGGGTGCTTTATTTGAAAGGTGGAGTCCCAAGGTAGTGAGAGAGAAAAAAGGAAGAGCAACAGGGAGGGGGGAAAGCCCCACTTGCTGAGTCATTGCACTGGCCACTGCTTTACCATGAACCTCAAAGACACACAGCTGCTCATTCAGCAGGTGCAGCCATTCAGCCACCTGGGATATCTCCAGACAGGCTGTTCAGAGAAACAGCTCAAAGCAGTTCCTTCAAAAAGGAAGCAGGGAGAATTTATCTGTACGGTTTCCTACCATCTCTCAGTTCCTAGCTTCACCACAGAGTGAGTTACTTCCCAACAAATTCCAGGTCATGACATCCAACTCCCACAACAGCTGCTGAAAAAGCCCATCCCAGTGCTGCAGTTTTTCTGGGCATCCAAGGCTAGAAGTGGCCAAAGGAGTTCGAGACCCCCAGGAGTACAGCCTCAGATGACAAAATTGCACGTGCCTCCATATAACTAATCAGTCTCCATGGCAGCCAAGGGCCTGGGAAGCAGATGGAGCTTAGAAAATCCGATGAAATGTATAAGATTATAGCATACAATAGGAGTTACGATTAAAATCATATCCACAGCACAGGAGTATATCTTCCTTCTTTAACTTTTGCCAGATATCTCTTTGTGCTGAGAATCTAGACTATGTCCCTAACTACAAAAGTATAGTAGACTTGCCAGCCTAGGCATTCCAAAGTCTGGAGTCAAAATTATATTTTATATATATATGTATACATAGACCTAAATACACATGTATATGTGTGTATATACGTACACACACATATCTGGGTGTGGAACAGGGTTTGTGTGGATTCTATATCCTTGAAAAGGCCTGTGATTTACTAAAAAGGCCACCAGTGAGCTACTAATCACCAAAGCCAATGAGTACCTCTCACTGTTTATTTAGCTTGATGCCTGTACACCGTTAGCAACCCAGCGATTACTTCTTCTTTATTACGTTATTTCTTCCTTTCTTTTCGTGCCTTCCCCTTCCCATGCCTCACCTGCTCTCCTCTTCCCAAGGCTAAAATTGTAGACAGCAGGCAAGGAAAAAGGAGGCAGGTAGAGATAGAGTGGGAAACATGCAGATAGAAATGGTTCCTATCTTTCCTCAACTCAAAACTACAGGTACCTGAACAATCTGGCATTTGGAATTGAGAACCACTCTCCACCTTTGTTGTCACCTCCAAGTGTGTTACTGTCACCTCCCATGAGTGCAGAATGAGACATGGTAGGTAAACAGGCCTCGAAGAATCGCAGGAGTTAAAGGCTTTCGTATTTGTTTCCTACGGCTTCTGTCACAAGTTTCAACAAACTGGGCAACTTAAAACAATAGAAATGTATTCACTCACAGTTATGGGGGCTGTTAAGTCCAAAATCAAGGTGTCAGCCAGGCCAGCCTCTTTGTCAGGACCTCCTATAGGTGAATCCTTCCTTGCCTCTTCCAGCTTCTGATAGCTGCTGGCATATCTCGGCTTCCTTTCCTTGTGGCTGCATTATTGTCTCTTCTGTGTCTCCATATGGCTTTACTTACTTACTCTCTCTGTCTGCCTGTCTGTCTGTCTGTCTGTCTGTCTCTCTCTCTCTCTCTCTCTCTCTCTCTTTCTCTCTCTCTCTCCCTCTGTAGAGATGGGGTCTCACTATGTTGACCCGTCTGGTCTCAAACTTTTGACCTCAAGCAATTCTCCCACCTTGGCATACCAAAGTGCTGGGAATACCAGTGTGGGCCACTGCGCCTGGTATGCCTTTCTCTTATAAGACATTTGTCACTGGACTTCGGGCCCACCCAGAAAATCCAAGGGCATGTCTTCATCTGAAAATCCCTAACTGAACTGCAAATACCCTTTCTTCAAATAAGGTAATACCCACAGATTCTAGCAATTCAGATGTAAATATATCTTTTGGGAGGCCACCATTGAAAGCACTACAATGCCCACATAGAGCTAACTTTCATGACGACTACCAGAGTCTAGCCTCAGAGAGTCAACCACTCTCCCAAGTCAACCAATGCCCACAATTATGGGTTCAATTCTAAGTCAAAACACTAAGCTGGTTAGTGTGTCTTTACAAGAAAAACAAATGGCAATCTGCTCTTATTTGAGAATTAGGCATAGGCTATGAAACATCTGATAAATTCATTCAGCAGGGGATTGAACACTAGAATTTAGGTACTGTATTTACATACTATCTAGAAACTATTCTAACATGTTCAGGCTATTGTTGGGATAAAGATTTGAAATAAAATATGCTCAAAATGGTAACATGTTACCTCTAAAATGACAGAATCCTTTGCTTTCATGTATAGCACATTTCAAAAGAAGGTAGATATTACGGTGTCTTGCACCAAATGCCCTTAAGATTTTTTTTGTAATATAAGACATCTTATTCTCTGGTTCTAATCCAATTTCTTTGAGTGATGTGTAAACCTTAAAATTGTTTGTAGCTCTGTGTCTGTATCCATTACGTTTGAAATGACCCCTACATTTCATACTTTATATAACATTTTCCTGTCTTCTCTGAGAATTGCAGAAGATCCTTCATCGACACACTAATTGCTTGTGACACCTGCAGTCCTTTTGAACACTGGCATTTTCTTGATGAATCAGTAAATACTCTGTTGTTTGGACAGGACATTGTTGCAAAACACTTTCCCTGAATCTTGCTTTCCACTTAAACATCATAATCACACGAGGCTGAGTTATACCTTCACTGCCACCCTGTGAACATTGTGTTCAGCATGGATTTGGTATTACAGTAGCTTCAGAAACAATTCTTTCTGTCAAAGTACCAGTAATGATTTCTTTTGTGAGTATATTAATCTCACAGAAACTAAGCATTACATTTTAGACAATAAAGTTTACAAAAGACCTGCCAAATCTATGTTTTTTAAATGCTTTATATTACATTCTTCCAAAACACATCCCACTCCATTGACCTTTAAGCACATTAACCTCTGCAGGGAAATTTCTTAAATCCATATTATGAACATAAAGTGTCTAATTCAGCATTTAGTGGGGAAAATAGATTGTAGTTGGTGCTAAAATGTCAGCAAATCATCCACTCCTGACAGTAGATTTGGAGAATGACAAAGAATAGCATTAAATTTGTCTTTTTTAAAAAAATGCTATATGGTTAGAAACACTGGTAGATCAAAGGCAAATGTTCAAACAATAGGCATACTTGAACATTACCAATATCTGATCTAAAAAAAATTGCTAAATAGAAATTATAGGTTGTAATGTGTCACCAGCACCAAGCACATTGCTGCACTCTTCTATACTAGTTCTTCCTTTCTGCCTACAAGATAAATACCCTTATTTTTCCAACCTCTCCTTCTCATCCTTGCCTTTCCCTCTCACTACTGGTTGAATTTCAGACAAGTTTTCTTTCTTAAGTAACCACATACTCTTGTCTCCTTCCATCCCGTTTCTCTTCCCAACCCTTCTTCACATGCCCTTTCTTCTCCCCTTTACATTGTTCTATTTATGAGTCAAATAAAATGACTATAATCATGACTGAGAGGCCTAAGCATAGCATTTATGACACCACTGAATCCAGGGAAAAGAAAGCCACACTCTTGGAAGTGGCTTTATTATGCCTTATTATGCCATAATAAGGACCCAGCCCCTCGACCACTGCTGCCTCTCCAAAACGTCTACAAAGTCTTCTCCCTCTAACTTTATGTCATATGTGGCTCTGGTTTGACAAGTTTGCTTCAAGTGCTGACATTCAATATAAAATTCAAAACATCGTACCCACTTTTAGGCTTTCTGCTTTATTTACTAGCATTATACTAGTATTCTTTTCTGTTTCATTTTTTAAATTTTAAATAGAGTGACTAGTTTTGCTGAGCTAATAAGAATGTGCGAGATTCCAATTAGTTCCATCTCATTTGGAGTCTCTGCCCTATCAATATATTTGATCAAGATGCAAATGAATGACTGAATTGTGACCTTCCTAAGTTGATGACTCTAGTATTCAGTGTTTTCCCATAAACAAACCTCATATATTCAGTGGTGTATCTAAAACCAGGATTTGTTCACTTTTCTGTCTAGTTTTTCTGCCCAAACTATGGGAAGAGTTAATGATTTCGAACTAAGATTCAGTACTTCCTAAACCCCTTTCAACTTATCTTCTCTTTGCCATATCCATGCAAGCAAACCAGATGCTCTAGATCTATTAAAAGATAATACGTAACCAGAAATGTTGGCATTTGAAGGAGGTGAGAAAAGTTTATGGCTAATTTCGTGAACCTAAAATTTTCCATTCTCTTTTCCAATTTTTTCATTTTATTAATAAGAAATATGTTCTATTCAACATGTTTCTTGTTCACTTATATGCTTATTTTGTCTGTCTTTCCTACTAAGCAGTGAGCTCCAACAATCTTTCTCTCATTTTCCCCAGTGTCCCCAGTACCTACAACTGGCATAAAGTTGTTCAAAAGACAGTTGTTGAATGAATAAAATATTTAATTAACCAGTTTATAATTTTAATTCTTTAGATTCTGGTTGGTTCTTCTTTGCTTGCTCATCATTTCAAAAAGAAAAAGAAAAGCTGAGCAGATATGTATGGTAGATGTCAAATCCTAGAAATTAAACCTAGAAGGGATCCTAGAAATTACATCACTCAGAATATTATTTTTGTAGCTGAGGGAGCCTAGCATTTTAATAGCCTAATTAATATTATGCCCAAAGTTCATCACAGCTCATCAGTGGCCAAGCTGTTGTCCTAATCCTTAAATTGCTCACACCCCTCAATAGTAGGCTTCCTGTGGGAAAGAGAACTTATCCTGCCCATAAGGAACTCTAGGTATGATCTTTTTGTCTCACCAGAATATATGTAGGTCTCCACTATCAAAATGAAACAAACAAAAAATGAAATAAAGGACCCCATGACAGAAGTAGAAGATTATCCCACACTATTTTCATGAGACAACAAACTTTTTTTTCTTTTTTTTTTGAGACAGACTCTCTCTCTGTCACCAAGCTGGAGTGCAGTGGCATGATCTAGGCTCACTGCAATCTCTGCCTCCTGGGTTCAAGCGATTCTCCTGCCTCAGACTCCCAAGTAACTGGGACTATAGGAGCGCATCACCACACCCTGCTAATTTTTGCATTTTTAGTAGAGACGAGGTTTCACCATGTTGGCCAGGATGGTCTTGATCTCTTGACCTCGTGATCTGCTTCCTTCGGTATCCCAAAGTGCTGGGATTACAGGTATAAGCCACCAGCCCCAGCCAACAAACTTTTTTCCTAAACAGGGCTCACTCTAGAGCCTCAAACTCCTGGGCTCAAGTTTGAGCCCTTCCACCTCAGCCTCCCAAGTAGCTGGGACTACAGGCACATGCTACCACTCCTGGCTTTAGACAACAAACTTTTATATCCAGGGGGCAACAGCTTGTGGGACAATCAGAAGGAAGAAGCAAAAGCAGTAGTGCAAAGCTGCAAGAGCAGCACCATGTTACTGGCCTTGACCATGTCTGGATCTTAGCCACAAACTGAACTTGGGGCTCAACCATGTATACATAGCGTATTCTAGTAAACAAACTGTTTTCATACTCAGTATTTCAATTCACCCTTACAACCACTCTCTAAGATCCCAGGAAAGAAGGTATGCTAAAGTAGTTAGATAAAGTGCCTGAGGCCATACACGTAGTTGATGATAAGAAAGAACTAAGTCCTTCCACTCATGAAAGTTCAGAGCATTGTTTTCACCATTCAAATGCATGATCTTTCTTGGTCTGAAATTGATACATTTTCCTGAATTTGTTGAATTTAAACCTATTTTTCTATCTGCCTTTCCCTCCTGTCCCCAGATGAGAATCTGAGCTCTTAAGACGTTTACATGTTACCTCTTCAGCTTTGTCTAAAAAATGATAATAACGTGCTTGCCTTAGCACTCTTCACAGGAAATGCATTTTTCTTCTTATAGGTATTTGAAAGGTTAATTGACAAATAACATAAACTCCAAAAGAACGTTCAGCCTCATGATTCTGTGGTTTTATGGTATCCACTGCAGAATATTCACTGTGCTTCCCTACCCCCATCTCTGGCAAACACGCGCATACACACACAGCAATAATGACACCACACCCTCCTTCCACCTGAAATTTCCATCATTAGTGGACTGGACCATGGCAAGGACAACAAAAGCCATTTATGGGTGATGGCTGGATCATGGAGGGGAGGACACTGCCAGAAAAGGAAGAACTAAACAGGAGGAGCCAAAGAGATACTGAAACAGGAAACAAGTTGCCAAGACTAGGACTAGGTAGAACAATTGGTGGCATTACTTTACTCCTTGTTGCCTCTGATAATGTCACCAATAAAATGTCAAGTGGGTAATTCAGTTCCTGCAGAAAACAATTAGAGAATACTGGTGAGAATGCAAATTGTGTCTTCCGTCCATTTTTAGGGACCCAAGACTCAGACAGCACATCCATCTTCTGGTGTAAGTGTGGCCAGGGTTGGCTGTGGCAGCAAGTTAGAGGCTCCCTAACTGTGTAGGCAGCCCCAGTTTTCCGGTCTACCTATCCCGGGTCATTTGGCCCCCCTGTAGGGCTGGGATGCATGCTGTGGAAACCCACCCCACATGACTAAGCCCCATTCTTCCCCAGTGGTCACTGTTCCCTATAAGCAACCACCCTCTGGCTACTACTTAGACCTATGTGTGCACACATCCACAGCATCACAGTCCACTTTGGGAAGGATGAGCTGTGACCTTGAATGTCAACCTGCAGGTTTGAGCAGTATTTTTAAGGTCCCGAGTCCCTGGAGCATGGTTTAGAACGGACTACTCTGGGTGGGCACATCCCCCTGGCTTACTCCACTGTCCCCAGGAAGGGCAGCCAGAAGATGTCTATGAGCAGCATGGGACCAAGGAGTGCCCTGGCTGCTCAGGTCTAAGGATTACATTGAAGCTTGGAGCTATGTGGGCAATAAACACCAATAGGAAATTTTACAAGTTCAGAAATCCTAAAGTCAGCTTCACGAAACCATTGTTCTGACTGCAGGATTTCTGACCCTGCCCAGCTTCCTATTGACATCATGAGGAAAAAAAAAAGCAACAAACAAATTGTGTAGGTCGTAGTTAACCTGTGAACAAGTATGTATCTTCTGGACCTAGACATACAACAGGGCATGAGTCTATTCCCAGAATTAAAATAGGTGTTTGGGCAAATCACGGCCTGGACTAAACAATGTCCCCAGCTTGATTATCTTATGCTTCTATTTTATATTAATTTGAGGAGAAATCTTCAAGTTTGCATTATAGAACAATTATAAGGACAATAGATACTTCTCTTGGCTCTTCCCTGAAGGTACAAGCATAAAGGCCTAGCTTTAAAAGACCTATTTAATTTGTTGTTAGTAGGGGGAATGGAGGTTAATTAATCTAGTTTTGGAAAAGCTAGATAATATCTAACTTCAGTTGCTTGTACATTATGCTGTCCAATTAATTCCTCCCAAGGACTTTTATACAAGACGATTCAGCTCAAAACTTCGTGCCTGAAAACTTTTCAAGGTCTTTGGGGTGACCATTAAAGAAGAACAAGCTTCAGAAACTATCACCTTCCTTTACTCTTTCATCCTGGTAGGGAGCTGTGCTCTTCTCAAAGGTTAACGAGGTTGCAAAACCTTCAGGGAACGTGGCCAGGCCTACCCATTTCAATTGCTCTCACGTGCTGCTCTTGTTTAATTCTTGGAAGCACAGTCTGGAGCCTGTGTCAAGATGCACAGTCAAGATGCCTGCCATTCAGCCCACCAGGGTTTCTTTCAGTAGTTGGCTGGGCCCAGAAATAGTCAGATGCCCCTGGAATCCTTAAACGCTTTTCTGACAGAAGGTTTGGCCATTTCTTCTCCCGGTGCTCATTTTAAAGTTAAGCACATGAACACACATTTTTTGAATCCCAAAGAAGACTTTTAATTGATTCCCTGAATATTTTAAGGTCTATTAATTCCATTGATGTTGCAAACACTGCAATTCATTCCAGCTGCTGTTCTAATCACATTCATTAACAGGCTTATTTTTACCTGCCAGCTAATATTTTACGTTGCATCAATAAATCTTCAGCTTTCTAGCCAAATCGTGTAAAAATAAAGTGAATTGCCCAGCCTCCTGATTGTTCCACAGGGGCTGGGCTAGCCATCATTCCTCCTTCTGAGGAGGGTTCATTGGGCATGATTAGAAAGGTGATAAAGAATGCATGTGCTACTCATTCGTGACATTACAAATATAACATTGGATTGTCTTAAGCACAAGTTTTTCTTGCATATTCTACCCATTTTAATTTTTATTTTATAGTATAAGAAGTCAAAAAGGAGCATAATTAGGCGCTCAGATGTAGAAAAAACATTTTATAATAGATTAAAATAACATGCACCAGTGTCCTCTATGGGGCATGAGCTTTTTTTTTTTTCAGTAATGGTGTTCAATTTAGATTGACCCATCCATGACGTCTTTCTCCATCCTTATGGCCTGGCAATGGGCACTTATGAAACAAATGCCCAGAACTAGGTAGGTAGTGTGTGGCAAGTAAAACCTACAGCATAGATCCATGTTATAAACCAAGGGTCTCGGGACTGGTTGCCAGTGCTGGTGCTGTGTATACTGAAAGGAGAGCAAGTGGACAAGGCCATCCAAAGAGTTCAGAGCTAGATCTCTCCAGATGAACTGTTAAATTTTCTGCCATTAAATGACAAAGAGAGTCAGAAAAATACGGAATTGTTGCTAACAGACCACACGGACTTTACTCCTACCTTTGCTACATATAAGCTGTGAGCTTGCATAAGTTAATTAACCTGTGTGAAACCCCTATTCTTCTTATCCATTGACTGTTAAATAAAATCCTGCATGTAATGTCCTTAATACAGTGCCTCGTCTAAATTAATTCTTTTTAAAAAATGTAAGCGAAAAGAAAAAAAAAGGTTGTATTTTACATTCAACTTCTATAATTTCTCTCAAATTGGGTTTTATGTTATAATAATAAGTCAAAATCCTTCTACAAGGCCTTAGTGTCTTTCCTCTACTCTCACCTTGCTACCTCATAATAAAAACCTCACTATCCCTCTAACGTCATCCACTAATATTTGCCACATTCATTTAACTCCACCCACACGGGTCTCCTGGCTGACCACGGATTTGTCAATAACTGCATAGCTACCAACCTGATATTGATGGGGATGTTTATGTTTAATGTTAATCTATCACAAAAAAAAAAAAAACAGGCAAGAAAGAAGAAAAATATGCATAAAACAGGTTAGGTAAATTGAATACAGACATAAAATGAAAGATTTAAACCCAAATATGTCAATAATCATATGTTCCTATTAAAAGACAAAGATGGTCAGACTGAAATTTTAAAACATAATATATGCTGCTTCTAAACAACA
The DNA here is from genome assembly GCF_009761245.1 of Sapajus apella. Lineage (NCBI taxonomy): Eukaryota > Metazoa > Chordata > Mammalia > Primates > Cebidae > Sapajus > Sapajus apella. The sequence continues at coordinate 7,507,648 of NW_022436943.1, read as the reverse complement.
CATCTCAAGATAAAGAAACAAAAAGTTTAAAATAAAAGGATAAAAAAAAATCCAACATGTAAACACCCTTAACCAAAAAAAAAAAAAAAAATGCTGTTTAAACTGTATTATTATCAGGTAAAGTATACAAAAATAAATAAATAACTGGAGACAAAGAGGGAAACTTCACAGGAAAGGGTCAATCCATCTTAATCCATTCCCAGTTTGTATTCAGCTAATATCACAGCCTCAAAGTAAAGAGAGCAAACACTGACAGAACTACAAGGAGAAATAGAAAAGCCAGTCATCACAGTGGAAGACATAGCCAAAACTCTCTTAGCAAACGATAGCAGTATAGAAAGATCAGTAAATGTTTAGAAGATTTCAACAACACGATCAACATACTTAAGCTAATTGACTTATAGAAAACAGTACCCAAAAACTGCAGAATACATATTCTTTTCAAACACATACTGAGCATTGACAAAAATTAACCATATGTTGAGCCATCAAGAAAGCTCAACAAATTCCAGAAGATTTAAGTTATCAAAATATGTTCCCTGACCACAGCTTTATTAAGCTTAAAATCACTAGCAAAACAATAACTGGAAAGCCTCCATATATGTAGAAATTAATAAACACAATTCTTATTTTGATTGACTATGGTAAAATACTGTAGGATGTAATTGGACCGATTCTCAGAGGGAAAATGTCCAATATCCATCACAAAAGAAGAAAAGCTGAAAATCAATGAGTTAAGCATCCATCTCTGGAAGTTAGAAGTAGAACAATAAAATAAGCCTAAGTAGAAGGAAGGAACTCTGAAGATAAGAATAGAAACTAATAAAACACAAAGCAAATACACAATTGAGAGGATTGACAAGGCCAAAAGTTGCTTCATTATTTTAAAAATCAATAAATTTGATAACCTGACACCCATGAGATGCATCAAGAAAGAAAAGGGAAAAGGTACTATCCCTAACTATATTAGGAATAAAGTGGGAAACATCATGAGACACTGAAAAATCCTAAGAAGGTATTGTTAAAAAAAAAAAAAAATCTTAAAAAGTTATTGTTGAAATGTAATGAAATACACAAGTCCTAAGAAACAAAAATAACTAAGAAGAAATAGAAAAGTCAGAATAGTCCTATAATTATTATATACACACACACACACATATATATATACACATATATAATTTCATTGCATTTTAGGTTCTAGGGTACATGTGAAGAACATGCAGGATTGTTGCACAGGTACACACATGGCAATGTGGTTTGCTGCCTCCATCCCCCGTCACCTACATCTGGCATTTCTCCCCATGTTATCCCTCCCCAACTCCCTACCCCCCACTGTCCCTCCCCTAGTACCCCCAATAGACCTTACTGTGTGATGCTCCCTGCCCTGTGTCTGTGTTCTCATTGTTCAACACCTGACTATGAGTGAGAACATGAGGTGTTTGATTATCTGTTCTTGTGTCAGCTTGCTGAGGATGATGGTTTCCAGGTTCATCCATGTCCCTACAAAGGACACAAATTCATCATTTTTTATGGCTGCATAGTATTCGATGGTGTATATGTGCCATATTTTCCCTATCTATCATCGATGGGCATTTGGGTTGGTTCCAAGTCTTTGCTATTGTAAACAGTGCCACAATGAGCATACGTGCGCATGTATCCTTATAATAAAACAATTGATAATCCTTTGGATATATACCCAGTAATGGGATTGCTGGGTCAAATGGGATTTCTATTTCTAGGTCCTTGAGGAATCGCCACACTGTCTTCCACAATGGTTGAACTAATTTATACTCCCACCAACAGTGTAAAAGTGTTCCATTTCTCCACATCCTCTCCAGCATCTGTTGTCTCTAGATTTTTTAATAATCACCATTCTAACTGGCATGAGATGGTATCTCAATGTAGTTTTGACTTGCATTTCTCAAATGACCAGTGATGATGAGCATTTTTTCATGTTTCTTGACCTCATATATGTCTTCTTTTGAGAAGTGTCTGTTCATATCCTTCGCCCACTTTTGAATGGGTTCTTTGTTTTTTTTCTTATAAATCTGCTTTAGTTCTTTGCAGATTTTGAATATAAGTCTTTTGTCAGATGGGTAGATTGCAAAATATTTTTCCCATTCTATTGGTTGCCAGTTCACTCTAATGATTGTTTCTTTTGCTGTGCAGAAGCTTTGGAGTTTAATTAGACACCATTTGTCTATTTTGGCTTTTGGTGCCAATGCTTTTGGTGTTTTAGTCATGAAGTCCTTGCCTATGCCTATGTCCTGAACAGTTTTGCCTAGGTTTTCTTCCAGGGTTTTTATGGTGTTAGGTCTTATGTTTAAGTCTTCAATCCAACTGGAGTTAATTTTAGTGTAAGGTGTCAGGAAGGGGTTCAGATTCTGCTTTCTACACGTGGCTAGCCAGTTTTTCCAACACCATTTATTAAACAGGTAATCCTTTCCCCATTGCTTGTTTTTGTCAGTTTTGCCAAAAAGCAGATGATTGTAGATGTGTGGCATTGCCTCTGGGCCTCTGTTCTGTTCCATTGGTCTATATCTCTGTTTTGGTACCAGTACCATGCTATTTTGATTACTGTAGCCTTGTAGTATAGTTTGAAGTCAGGTAGCATGATGCCTCCAGCTTTGTTCTTTTTGCTTAGAATTGACTTGGCTATGTGGGCTCTCTTTTGGTTCCACATGAAGTTTAAGGTGGCTTTTTCCAGTTCCGTGAAGAAGGTCATTGGTAGCTTGATGGGGACAGCATTGAATCTGTAAATTACTTTGGGCAGTATAGCCATTTTCATGATATTGATTCTTCCTAACCATGAGCATGGAGTGCTTCTCCATCTGTTTCTGTCCTCTCCTATTTCTTTCAGCAGTGGTTTGCAGTTCTCCTTGAAGAGGTCCTTTACATCCCTTGTTAGTTTGTATTCCTAGGTATTTTATTCTCTTTGTAGCCATTGTGAAAGGCAGTTCATCATCGATTTGGCTCTCTCTAAGTCTGTTATTGGTGTATAGGACTGCTTGTGATTTTTGAACATTGATTTTGTATCCTGAGACTTTGCTGAAGTTGCTTATCAGCTTAAGGAAATTTGGGGCTGAGATGATAGGGTCTTCTAAGTATACAACCATGTCATCTGCAAATAGAGACAATTTGACTTCCTCCATTCCTAATTGAATACCCTTTATTTCTTTTTCTTACCTGATTGCTCTGGCTAGAACTTTCAATACTATATTGAATAGGAGTGTTGAGAGAGGGCATCCCTGTCTAGTGCCAGATTTCAAAGGGAATGCTTCCAGATTTTGCCCATTCAGTATGATATTGGCTGTGGGTTTGTCATAAATAGCTTATATTATTTTGAGATACATTTCATCGATACCTATTTTATTGAGAGTTTTTAGCATAAAGGGCTGTTGAATTTTGCTGAAGGCTGCCTCTGCATCTATTGCATCTATTGAGATAATCGTGGTTTTTGTCTTTGGTTCTGTTTATGTGGTGAATTATGTTTCTAGACTTGCATATGTTGTACCAGCCTTGCATCCCCGGATGAAGCCTACATGATGGTGATGGATAAGCTTTTTGATGTGCTGTTGCAATCGGATTGACAGTATTTCATTGAAGATTTTGCATCTATGTTCATCATAGATATTGGCCTGAAGTTTTCTTTTCTTGTTGAGTCTCTGCCGGGTTTTATGATCAGGATGATGTTAGTCTCATAAAATGATTTGGGGAGGATTCCCTCTTTTTGGATTGTTTGGAATAGTTTCAGGAGTGATACCAGCTCCTCTTTGTATGTCTGGTAGAATTCGGCTGTGAACCAACCTGGACCTGGGCTTTTTTTGGTTGGTAGGCTATTAATTGCTGCCTCAACTTCACCCCTTGTTATTGGTCTACTCAGGGTTTTGACTTCTTCCTGGTTTAGGTTTGGGAGGGTGCAAGTGTCCAGGAATTTATCCATTTCTTCCAGGTTTACTGGTTTATGTGCATAGAGTTGTTTGTAGTAATCTCTGATAGTGGTTTGTATTTCTGTGGAATTGGTGGTGATATCCCCTTTATCATTTTTTATTGCATCTATTTGATTCTTCTCTCTTTTCTTTTTTAGTAATCTGGCTAGTGGTCTGTCTATTTTGTTGATCTTTTCAAAAAACCAGTTCCTGGATTTATTGATTTTTTGAAAGGTTTTTTGTGTCTCTATCTCCTTCAGTTCTGCTCTGATCTTAGCTATTTCTGGTCTTCTGCTAGCATTTGAGGTTTTTTTTATCTTGCTCCTGAAGCTCTTTCAATTTTGACGATAAGGTGTCAATTTTAGATCTTTCCTTGCTACTCATGTGGGCATTTATTGCTATAAATTTTCCTCTAGACACTGCTTTAAATGTGTCCCAGAGATTCTGGTATGTTGTGTCTTCGTTCTCATTGGTTTCGAAGAACATCTTTATTTCTGCCTTCATTTCATTGTGAAATGAAATGAGCCAGTTGTTTCATTTCCATGAAGTTGTGCAATTCTGAGTTACTTTCTGAATTCTGAGTTGTAATTTGATTGCACTGTGGTCTGAGAGACTGTTTGTTATGATTTCCATTCTTTTGCATTTGCTGAGGAGTGATTTACTTCCAATTATTTGGTCCATCTTAGAGTAGGTGTGATGTGGTGCTGAGAAGAGTGTACACTCTGTGGATTTGGGGTGGAGAGTTCTGTAAATGTCTATTAGGCTTGCTTGGTCCCAGTATGAGTCCATGTCCTGGATATCCTTGTTAATTTTCTGTCTCGTTGATCTGTTTAATATTGACAGTGGAGTGTTAAAGTCTCCCACCATTATTGTGTGGGAGTCTAAGTCTCTTTGTAGGTCATTAAGAACTTGCTTTATGTATCTGGGTGCTCCTGTATTGGGCACGTAAATATTTAGGATCATTAGCTCTTCCTGTTGCATTGATCCTTTTACCATCATGCAATGCCCTGCTTTGTCTCTTTCATTCTTTGTTGGTTTAAAGTCTATTTTATCAGAGACTAGGACTGCAACTCCTGCTTTTTTTTGCTCTCCATTCGCTTGGTAGATCTTCCTCCACCCCTTTATTTTGAGCCTATGTGTATCCTTGCATGTGAGATGGGTTTCCTGGATACAGCACACTGATGGGTTTTGACTTTTTATCCAATTTGCCAGTCTGTGTCTTTTGATTGGGGCATTTAGCCCATTTACATTAAGGTTAATATTGTTATGTGTGAATTTTATTCTGCCATTTTGATGCTAGCTGGTTGTTTTGCCCATTAGTTGATGCAGTTTCTTCATTGTGTCGATGCTCTTTACCATTTGGTACATCTTTGGAGTGGCTGGTACTGGTTGTTCCTTTCTATGTTTAATGCTTCTTTCAGGAGCTCTTGTAACGCAGGCCTGGTGGTGATGCAATCCCTGAGCAATTGCTTGTTCATAAAGGATTTTATTTCTCCTTTGCTTATGAAGCTTAGTTTGGCTGGATATGAAATTCTAGGTTGAAAGTTCTTTTCTTTAAGGATGTTGAATAGTGGCCCCCACTCTCTTCTGGCTTGTAGGGTTTCCACTGAGAGATCCGCTGTGAGTCTGATGGGCTTCCCTTTGTGAGTAACCTGACCTTTCTCTCCGGCTGCCTTTAGCATTTTTTCCTTCATTTCAACCCTGGTGAATCTGACAATTATATGCCTTGGGGTTGCTCTTCTTGAGAAATATCTTTGTGGTGTTCTTTGTATTTCATGGACTTGAATGTTGGCCTACCTTGCTAGGTTGGGGAAGTTCTCCTGGATAATATCCTGAAGAGTGTTTTCCAGCTTGGATTCATTCTGTCACATTCAGGTATACCTATCAAACGTAGATTAAGTCTTTTCACATAATCCCATATTTCTTGGAGGCTTTTTTCATTTCTTTTTACTCTTTTTTCTCTTTTTTAATCTTGCCTTCTCATTTTATTTCATTGAGTTGATCTTCAATCTCTGATATCCTTTCTTCTGCTTGGTCGTTTCAGCTATTGAAACTCGTGTATGCTTCGCAAAGTTCTCTTGTGTTTTTCAGCACCATCAATTCATTTATATTCCTCTCTAAGCTGTTTATTCTCATTAACATTTTGTCAAACCTTTTTTCATGTTTCTTAGTTTCTTTGCATTGAGTTAGAACATGATCTTTTAGCTCAAAGAAGTTTGTTGTTACCCACTTTCTGAAGCCTGATTCTGTCAATTCATTGGATTCATTTTCTATCCAGCCTTGTTTCCTTGCTGGTGACGAGTTGTGATCCCATGGAGGAGGACAGGTGTTCTGGTTTTGGGGTTTTCATCCTTTTTGCACTGGTTTCTTCCCATCTTTGTGGATTTATCTACCTGTGGTCTTTGTGGTTGGTGACTTTCAGACAGGGTCTCTGAGTGGACGTCCTTTTTGTTGCTGATGAAGTTATTTCTTTCTGTTTCTTAGTTTTCCTTCTAACGGTAAGTCCCCTTGCTGTAGGACTGCTGGAAGTCCACTCCAGACCCTGCTTGTCTGAGGATCACCTGCAGCAGCCTTTGAGTTTTCACTGGGATCTGCAATCCAGAGCCGTTCCTATTCGGCCATCTTGGATCATCCCCAGTCCTATAATTATTAAATTCATGAAATCTGTAAATCAAAACCTTTCTACCAAGAAAACTTGAGGCTCCGGTTTTATCGATTAAGAAATAGGTATAATTCTATACAAACTCTTCAGAGAATATATAAAAATATTTCATTTTTATGAGACTATAATAATCCTGATGCCAAAACCTGTCAAAACTATTACAAAAAAGAAGAATTATGGGCCAATCTTACAGATAAACATAGGATTACAATAATACACATAGATAGCAAGACTCAGTACAAAGATATCAGTTTTCCCTCAGGTTTTCTACAGATTGTCAAAGAAATCTTATTAAAAACCCCAACATTAGCAGGGCACAGTGGTTCACTCCTGTAATCCCACCACTTTGGGAGGCTGAGGTAGGAGGATTGCTTGAGGCCTGGAGTTTAAGACTACCCTGGGCAACAAAGAGAGACCCCATCTCTATCAAAAAAAAAAAAATTAACCAGGTGCTGTAGCCTCACCTGTGGTCCCAGTACTCAGGAGGCTAAGGTGGGGGACCACTTAAGCCCAGGAGTTCAAGACTGTGGTAAGCTATGATAGTGCCACTTCACTCCAGCCTGGGAAATCTCAAAATCCTGTCTCTACAAAACTAAAACAAAACTCCAACATTTATTCATGAGGAAATCAACAAGCCAATTCTAAAATTATATGGAAATGCAAGTGGCTAAGAATATGCAAAGTTTCTTAAAGAGCAAAGTGAGAGAATTTGCTCCACTAGATAGCAAGACTTGCTAGAAAGCAACTGTAATTAAGAAATGTAATATTGGTTTAAGGTCATACTACCCTGAATGCACCTGATCTCATCTGATCTCGGAAGTTAAGCAGCATCAGGTCTGGTTAGTATTTGGATAGAAGAAATTCAATATTGTTGCAAGGTTTGATAAATAAACCAATGAAATAAAACAAAGTCCAGAAATAGAACCACAAATATATGGATATTTATAACAACATAATAACGCAATTTGGAGGCAAAAGGATACTCTTTTCAGTAAGTTATGCTGAATCAGTTGGATATCTTTATGGGAAAAATGACGTAACTCCTATCTCACACCACACACAAAAATAAATTCCAAGTAAGTAGAAGCAAACAGTAGCACTTTATGATGCAGGAGAATATCTTCACTATGGTAAGGTAAGGAAATATTTCTTAAGCAACACATGTGCCACAAGAAAAAGAATCAACATGGAGGGAAAGTTTGTAAGTTGAATTACAAAACCTAGGGAATTTTAATCAAAAGACCGCATTACAAATGTGAAAGAGCAAGCCATAAGTTGGGAAAAAAATGTTGTCATATCTATTAAACCAACAAAGGGCTTCTATCCAGAATATATAAAACACTCTCATGGTTCTTAACAACCTTATAGGCAAAAAACTTCTACAGGCCCTTCAGAAAGAGTATATCTAAATAAGGAAACACATTCAACTTATTTTGTAATAAAAAAAATATGAATTAAAGCTCCAATGATATTACTATGAAATTACCATAATGCTTAAAACAAACAAAATAAATTGGCTGGGCACGGCAGCTCATGCCTGTAATCCTAGCACTTTGGGAGGCCAAGGCAGGCAGATCACTTGAGTTCGGGAGTTCAAGACCAGCCTGGTCAACATGGCTGAAACCCCATCTCTACTAAAAATACAAAAAAAAAAAAAAAAGTAGTTTGGCAAGGTAATGCACATCGGTAATCTTAGCTATTTGGGAGGCTAAGGCATGGGAATCCTGTGAACAAGGGAGGCAGAGGTTGCAGTGAGTCATTGCCCTCCAGCCTGGGTGACAGAGTAAGACTCTGTCTAAAAAAAAAAAAAAAAAAAAAAAAAATTTAAGAGTGATATTTGCATGAATGTGAAGCAATAGGAATTCTTATACATACTGGTATGAATACAAATTTGGCAAACAGTTTGGCATTATATAGTAAAGTCAAACATACATAGAACCTCTGATCCAACAACCCCACTTCTGAGGGTATATACCCAATGGCAGTGCCAATGACAGTGAATATTTACCCTTAGAAGTGGGATTGTTGGATCATTGCAGCATTATTCCAAATAGCCAAATTAGGAAACAACCCAGAAGACTGGATAAATGCACTGTGATATATCCATTGAATAGAATAGTATACACCAGGGAAAATGGCCTATCTCCCGTTACATGAAACAACATGAACAATCCTCACAAACACAATGAGAAATAAAAGAAGCAAGGCACACAAATTACACACTGTGTAAATCAATTACAGAAACTTCAAAAGCATGAAAACCTAAACTGCAATATTAAAGTAAAGGAAGTAGAGAAGCAAAATAGGTAAAAACCAGAAGGGCACAGGAAGGCACCTTCTGGGGTCTTGGCAACAATCTCTTTCTTGACCTACGCAGTAATTACACAGGTGTTCCATGTGCAATCCACTGAGCCAGCACATATATCTTTGTCCTCCTTTCTTAAGTGTGTTTATTTCACATATGAAGAAATTAAAATTTTGTAATAATATCCTTAAATCAGAAATTTTATTTCTGGAAATTTTACTATTTAGATATGATGCATAAGTGTATTAAAAATTAGGTTCAAGCATTTTTCATGAAAGCAAAAGACTGAAAACTACTTGAATACCTATCAGTATGGGTATTCAATGTCCCTGGAAGAGTAGGTAAAAAATACAACTCAGTAGGCTGTCTCTGAAGTGGGAAACTAGAGGTCCTGGGTGGAAAGAGAGCTTTTTTTTCTTAATGGTGTTTGTTGCCTTCATGTAAACTTAATCATGTGCATGTTACTTTTTCAAAATAATAAATTAAAAGATGATATATTTTTTAATAAGTTGAAATGATTTTGTGAGCCCAGCTCCCAAAAATTGTTTGTTACAATGGAATAAATATATATATATATATATATATATATATATATATATATATATATATCTCAAACCGTCCTTTCTTGGAGAAACTGATATGGCCTGGAGTAGAGGCTGGGAAACAAGTGCCCATGAGCTGTAACAAGGGCAGCTGAAAGCCAAGAGGCAAGCAGAGACAAGTTCATGAAAGGAGGGCACAAGTACAGATGGTTACCAGCCTGAACAGAGCCAGCAGCAGGAATGATGAAGCCAGATAAGAAGCCAAGAAGTACAGGTCAGAGAAACTAGACAAAAGTGAATGCATAAGCTATAAAGGACCTGCAGAAGGAAGATGGCCCAGGAAAGAAAACGCTGTTGATATTCACAGCTTGCAATCAGGAGCCTGACATTACCAGCAGAGTTTAAAGGGCCAAGGACGGAAGACATCATGTTCTTACTAGTCTATTTGTATTGATCCAAAATCTGATCAGCCCCAGAATGAAGTCTTTGTCTCCTCCACAGTACCTGTTTATAGTCCGTGCACACAATGGTCTTTAAAAGAGAGTTGTTGATTCACCCAGTTTCCTAAAACATAAACAAACACATAACCTTTCCTTCAAGTAGCTTAATAAGTTTTCACATGGTAAGCCCTGCAGTGGGCCTGGGCCACTGGCTGATGGGGAAACAAGCACATAAAAAGACTATAGCCTTTGATTATCTTTGCTGTGTCCCTGATCTAGTCACTGCACTAAGCTTTCAATCACATAACTGAAGTATTTCCCTTAAACAGATTTATCCTGTTAACAAACATCATGCCAACATTTTACCTTTAAAATTTGCTGAAGGGGTACAGCTTTGGAAGGGTATATTCCAGGACATCAGATGCTATGCTAAGCACTCCGCTGCATTGGTCTCCAGGACCCTAAAGACACCCACAAGGGAAGAAAATCACGCGAGGGGAACAAACTGAACAGATGGACAGTGCCAAGGCCACCAATTTGAAGGAGATCCATTTTCCAAATTATCTTCCAGCCAACAGAGTCCTTTTGTCATTTAACACATCTATAGCTTCTGTACATTGATGCCAAGTTTATTCTCCATGCAGTTTTTTGTAAATCACATCCAAAATATAATTTGGAAAAAAAATGCACCTTCTTATGAGCCCACTGTGTACTTGAAAGACCCAGTGCACAAATCATTTGCACCTGTACCATTTTCATCCAGTTCTAAGCTAATTTTAAAAAGACTCTGAAAGCTTGCCAACAGCACATGTGCACAGAAGATAAAATGTAATAGCAATTAATCCAATCATCTCTGATTTAACGTTAATTTAACCCAGTGGATTATGCCTTGTTTTGTGTGCAACTGTGTTGATCCTGCTACATTTCAGAGAGCCCCCAAATCAATCAAGTCACAATCCTTAATTGCAGTCAAAATGGGGAATTCCACTCAGCAGGGCCCTTCTCTAGAGTATCTATTCCTCCCAAGGAAGAAAGGGAAGTCAAAGAAAGAGGCGTTTCTAATAGCAGGCTGCTCACATTGCAGCTGATGGTGTCAGGACTAGCACGAGGAGTGGCCTACTGTTTGCTGGCAGATTCAATTGCATCAGGGCTTCTTGCCAGAATGAACAGGAAACGGCTATCAGAGAAAAGCCAATGGAAGTGTAGCTGCTGTTTAAACTAGAAACAAACACAACAAAAATTTCTGAGGCACGATGTTTTCCTTTCCCTTATTTGCAATATGGATTGAATGACTACAGCAGTTGAAGATTTGAATTAGGACAGTCATAATTGAAAACTAATACCATGCTACCTCCCACCCCCAGATCTCATTTAACTGGGTTAGAGTGTCTGCCTTCTTGGAACCAAAGGCTGATTGTGGAACATTTGTATTATAATTTGCAAGGAACAGAGAAAGTTTCAGGTTGCTAATTCCTCCTAGTTAGGTTTTATTGAGAATGAAAATCATAAAAGGTGTTACCTGGGCTGGGGACAGCCCCAGAAGTTCAATTGTAGTTCAGCCTTAGTTAAGGATTAGTTAATAGATACTTCACATAAAGTGCTACCATGTTCTTTTTCATAATTTTTCTCTCCCCTCCTCCCTTCCTTTGCAGCTGAGAATAATTAACTGTTCTTTTGTGAGTGTCATTTGTTCTCAAGGAATTAAATGCCACCTTATTTCCCAGAACAAGAATTCAACTGTCATAATTATAGCTTCATTTCAGAAGCAAAAAAAAAAAAAAATCATAATTTATTACAGATTGTTCAGCATGTGAGATAGGTTTAAATGTCATTGGAAGTAAATTGTGGCATGTCATGAAGGGGTTTTAGCCACCACTGTAATTGATTTATAATTTCACATTTAAAATGAACAACATTCACCCATTGTTCTTGTATTATATAACTCTGACAGCAATCCCTTGAGAATGAGGCATTCAACTTGGCCAATACACAATAATAATAACAATAATAACAATAACAATGATATGCCAATTTTAAAGATAAGCAGTGAATTTGCATAAGCACTAAGAACATATGTGTTAAAAATGGGAGCTCAATCTCTATAATAGAAGGTAAAAATGTATTTCAGAAAGAATGCATTTGGATATTAGCATTGAACTCCATCAAATTAAATGACTCCCAGGGGTTTTAGTGTAACTCATAAAATTAAGAACTATCAGAATTAAGGTTTAAACTATTCTCTACCCAGAGTTATAAGGAAAGATACAATAATTGGAGAAGGTGGAGATGAATTTTTCCATTTCTAATTTCAAGCAGACTAAAAATCAATTCCACTTTGAGCAGTAATTTACTAGGTTTACAGTGTGACCCTAGTACCCTAAGATTGCACAGGGATAATAGGTGGTGTGGCAGAGGGACTACATAAATACTTGATTAGACCATTAAGTGCCTACAGATCCATTTTGTGCAAGATGAAGTGAGTTCTATGATGGTTCTCATATCAAAATCATAATGATGTATATATGCCACTTAGATTTGCATATAGAAGCAAACACAAGCTCACAGTGACAGAGACAATCTATACTGGTGGCAACCAAACCACATGAGCCACAATTCAGAGGCAAAATCAGAACCTTCCTGCCCTACTCTCTACCCTCAAAAACCCATAGTCTTTTGAAACGCCTTATTTTTCCTTTCTGGGAAAGTCAATGTTTTTTAAAAGTCAGTATGATAGTCTGGATACAGAAAAGCTTTTTGAAAGACAAGGTGTGATGAGCTGAATAATGGCACCCCAAGATGTCCATGCCCTCATCCCTGGAACCTCTGAATGTTATATGGCAATGGGACTTTCCAGATATGATTAAGTGTAAGAGTTTTGTGATAGGGAGATTATCCTGGATCATCTGGGCAGGGCTGAATGTAAATCACAAAAGGTTGAAAGAGTTTTGACTACTGTAGAGAAGGCGGCCATGTAACTCCAGAAGCATAGGTTGGAGTGATGCGGCCAGAAGCCAGGGAATGCTGGCAGCTTCTAGACATGGAAGAGCAACGAACAGATTCTCCCCTGGAGCCTCTGGAAGAAACCCAGCTCTGCTAGCATCTTGATTTTAACCCTGTAAGACTCATTTCAGACTTCTGACATCCAGAACTGTAAGAGAATGCCATTGTGTTGTCTTAAGCCACTAAATTTGTAGCAATTTGCTACAGTGGCAACAAAAAACTAATACCCAGGGCATAGAAAAAGAACCTGATTTGCTAAAATGTTTATCAAGTTATCTCCACATTTAGCACCAACCAAGAGGCCATGTCGCACTCTAGCATTGGGTTGAGGCTTCCAGCCTTGCCAGAATCTGGGCTCTTCCTTTGCTGGTGCTCATACAGTTCCTAGGTTGTCCTCATTGGAGGGACAGTCATCCAAGAATTTGACAACATTCCAATTTAATAAAGTAGTTAACACTTAGCTTGATTTACAAGTCACTTTTTGGATTGTTAAATGAACATAGTGCTTTAAGATGAGCTGTGATTCTATTTATGGCTTATAAAAAATAAAGTGTACTTATTTTAAAGCACTAGTATCTTACAAGATTTCCAAAATATGTTGCTTGTGATTTTTCATTTCAGTATTTTCATTACCCGGTAAACTACTGCTCTGGAGTTGCCACTTAGCATTTGATAAATGCCTTCAGTGAGTCAAGGATTTGCAAGGCAAATTTTAGACCCAGTTTTTGAAATAATTATATATTCAATCTGCAATAATTTGAAGAAAAAAAGACACTTTTAGTAAACTATTGGAGTGGTACATACAATGGTTTTATCTGGGGTCATTGAACAGTAATTTCCTATTGCAAGTATGTTAGGAGAATATTTCATTCCACTTTCTTTGCTCCTCCACCAGAAGACATCTTCTAAGTGTTTTTGTAATGGTTTCCATCTCTCTCTCCACCCTACCACTGGATCTGGGAAAGCCACCACTGGGCCTAAGTTATTAGAAATCTTGGCAATGAGCCGAAAAAAGAAGCCAGGAAAAAGAAGCAAGTCTCAGTCTAACATCATTAATTTCACTGCGAGTTGAGCTTATGGTCTTCTTGCCAGCATCATTCTCTTCGCTCATTCATTCAATCAACAAATATCTATATGGTACCTACTCTGTGCAATGTTCCTGAGGGGGACAGAAAGGGGAAGCAGAGAAATCCTATCTAGTAAATACATAACTATATTGGGTAATGACTACCAAAGTGATAAATCACTTTATATAACTTATCAAATATCTCCTATGAGAATATATATCATATGAGGATATATCCTATGAAACAATCATTATTAACCTCTAGTTATAAATGAGGCAATTGAGACTCAGAAGATAGGAAATTCACCCAACTTTTAAGAAGTAGTTCAGTGGCAGACCCTTAGTTCAAATTCAATTTTAACTATACATAGCCTGTGGTCTTAACCTGCTCAACAAGATGAAACAAATAACTTCTAAAAGAATATAAAGAGCGTGGAGACTGGGCACAGTGGCTTATGCCTGTAATCTTAGCCCATTGGGAGGCTGAGGCGGGAGGACTGCTTGAGCTCACAAGCTGAAGACCAGCCTGAGCAACATAGGAAGGCCCTGTCCCTACAATAAAAAATTAGCTGGGTGTGGTGGTACAGGCCTGTAGTCCCAGTTACTCAGGAGGTTGAGGCAGGAAGATCACTCGAGCAAGAGGTCGAGGCTACAGTAAACCATGTTCACACAACTATACTCCAGCCTGGGTGGCAGAGCAAGACTGTCTCTAACAAACAAGAGCGTGGAATGTAGATGTTGATTACATCCCCTAAGTGATCAGGGGACGACTTTGTGAAAGAAGACTGGGAAAGAATTGAACATATGCAGATGGGAAGATGGATCATCCCTGAAAAAGGAAACAGCCAAATAAAAGACACTAAAGTGGTGCTCTGACTGAACATTTGTGTCCCCCAAAAATTCATATGTTGAAGCCCTAAACTCCAAGATGATGGCATTAGGAGGTGGCATCTTTGGGAGGTGATAAGGTCATGAAGGCAGAGCCCTCATGGATGAGACTAGTGCCCTTATAAAAGAGACCCCAGAGAGCTCCCTCACTCTTTTTCTACCATATGAGGACACAGCAAGAAGATGGCTGTCTCTGAACCAGAAAGCAGACCCTTACGAGACATTGAATCCACCAATGCCTTGATCTTGGACTTCCCAGCCTCCAGAGCCATGGGAAATGAACTGTTTAAGCTATTCAGTGTATGACGTTTTTGTCATAGCAGCTCAAATGGACCAAGATAGGT
The DNA here is from genome assembly GCF_009761245.1 of Sapajus apella. Taxonomy (NCBI): domain Eukaryota; kingdom Metazoa; phylum Chordata; class Mammalia; order Primates; family Cebidae; genus Sapajus; species Sapajus apella. The sequence continues at coordinate 7,492,472 of NW_022436943.1, read as the reverse complement.
GAGAAAGTATGGAACACACAGAAAGAAATGAGTGGCTACACACAGCGGGAAGCAGGGATCAGCACAAGCAATGAGAATGTGCAGGTTACATGAGCACCAGAGAGTCAGGGATGGAAGAGTCCTGCCCCCAAGGGGCTCAGCATCTGGTGAAATAACAGGCCAAAGCCACACAACAACAGAGCTAAAGGACCCAAATGAGTACATGGAGCATAAAGGAGAGAGGTATATTGGATCCTGGTAATGGGAAGGTATGGATGGAGTATCAAAATGAGGTAAACCCTAAACTTGTTGTTGAAGGAAAAGAAAGGAATTAACTAGGCAAAAGAAAGTGGAGGGAGGGACTATCACTTCCAAAAGCACAGAGCAGCAGGGGAGCTTGGCTTCCCAGGAAACTGCAGTTGGTGGTCAGAAGGAGTGAGACAAGAGGGTGCAGCATTAGAGAAAGGGAAGGTCAAGAAAGGCCTTGTGAACCACATGAAGAAGTTTGGATTTTATTCTAACAGGAACTGGGTTCCACTGAAAGGTTTTAAACTGAGAAGTGGCATGATCAGATTTGCATTTTGCAAAGATTTCTCTGGCCACTCATGGATCAGAGAAGTTAAAGAGCTCTCACCATAATCCCAATGTTTCTCATCAAAATTTGAGAAACTCTGTTTGAGAAATAGAGCTTCTCAAATACATTTAAGAAGGGAATTAGCTCATAGCTAGTGAGCTGCAAAGCCAGCAAGGAAGCACTGAAAGATTCCTTGATTCTGCTCTGCCTCATGAAAAAGCTTTGAATTTCTTTGATTCACATTGTATCTTTTGTAATTAAGTTGCAAACTCAACTTGATTAGGTAAAAAGAATTAATCTTCTACCCTTTCCTCTTCCTAGGCCCTTTCTTCCATTCACACAGGCATGTAAATGTGATCCGAACAAGTGTGTCTATATATTTACTCATTTATTCACTTCACAAATATTTATTGCATACCCATTATGTGGCAAACGCTGTGCTAGGGTGCATAGGATGAACAAAACACTGTTGTTTCCTTATGAAACTGGCAGTCTTATGGGGAGACACATAATAAATACATAAACAAGTAAAACTCTAGAATAGCAGCTATATATGTGTACACATAGAAAGGTCCCAGGAGACTAACCCAGAGAAGTCAGTCAGTCAGTTGAGATGGGAGTGTGATATGGCCTGACTCTGTGTCCCCCTCCCCAAAGTGTCATCTCAAATTGTAATTCCCACATGCCAAAGGAGGGACATGTAATCCCCATATGTCAAAGGAGGGAGGTGATTGGATTATGCGGGTGGTTTCTACCATGCTGTTATCATGATAGTGAGTGAGTCCTCATGAGATCTGATGGTTTTATAAGTGTTTGGAAGTTCCTCCTTCATGCTTCCTTCTCCTGCCACCATGTAATACATGCCTGCTTACACCTCTGCCTGATTGTAAGTTTCCTGAGGCCTCTCCAGCCATGTGGAACTGTGAATCAACTAAACCTCCTTTGTTTATAAATTACCCAGTCGTGGGTAGTATCTTTATAGCAATGTGAAAACTAATATAAAGTGTGAATATATTGACATTTAATTTATATGAGTATCATTCTAGGGAAGCAGTATTGGTACATCTAGGCTGGTGCTATTACTCAAACACACTAACATTTAAAATATAAGGTCACAGTCTTCAAACAGTAAATAAGGCTTACAGTTGCAGGCACAAAGAGTAAAAGGTTCAGTATAAGGAAGTCTACCCTACAAGGAAATTTGTTTTCTGTCTCTGGGCTTAATGAGGCCCATAAAATCTCCAGGAGATCTCTGGGAGAGGCTCATTGGAGCACTTCAATATTGATTCAGCCCCTCAAGTAGGTCTTGCTTGAGGCCACAGCTAGGGTAGACCTGGTCGGGTTGATGTACTTAAGTCTGAGTTCTGAAATTGGGCTAACTTGCAGAACTGCAGCTTGTTTTCATGACACCAAACCAAAATCCTTATTAATACTTTCTTTCTCAAATGTTACAAGTTAAATAAAAATTGAGTTCTGCAGTAGTTAAAATTTCCTCTTCTTGACAACTCAAAGATTGAAATCTTCAGATCACATTTCTAGTATTGGGCCCTCTTTTTCTTTTTTTTTAAGAGATGGGGTCTTACCCTGTCACCCAGACTGAAGTGCAGTGACACCATCATAGCTCATTGCAGCCTCAAACTTCCAGGCTCAAGGGATCCTCTGGTTTCAGCCTCTGGAGTTGCTGGGATTACAAGGTGCCCGCCAGCCTGCCAGCAAATGTTGGGTCCTTTTGAAGCAGACTTTTCAGAGTCACTCCTGTCACCTAAAGGATAAGGAGAGGAGCATCTGTGAGACAGCTAAGCCCAGTTCTGTCTGGGGTCTCACTGGACTAAGGGCCTTGCCACCAACTGTGGGGTCAGCTGACAACTAGGTTCTGACCACCTGTCCACAACTAGCAGGACAGTAATCACTTTCAGCCACCAGCCAACATGGTTGGATTTAAGTCACTGATCAATAGGCCAAAGGTCCTTTACTTCATCATGGCTCTACCATGCCATCCACTCATCTGTTATAATTTCCCAAAACCTAATAATCTGATAAAAAGAGATTTGATTAAGTGCAAGATTTACAAGGTTCCACACTGACACAAATTGTAATTCAATATAAGCCCATCCTAGGAAACGGTCTAGAATATGAACCAAATTCTCTTTTATCTACACACACAAACACACACACAATGTGCCCACACATACTATTTGGCAACTTGTCACTCAGAAAGACTGATAACCATTACTCACTTTGAGCATTTGGCAGATATAATGAAATACTACTTTGTCAGTAATCAAAAATCATCTTCCTTTATGGTTATTAATCAAAAATTTATTTCCCATTGACTAACCCCAGGAAAAGGTTATCATCTACTTCAGTCTGTACTTATTTTGCTACTAACAAAAGAATCTTTTCTCTCCTATCCTCAGCAATGCAGAATTACCATCATTCCCAAGGCCTCTTTGGGTTCCTTGACCAGAAGAGGCGTTTAGCTATGTCATCCATGATGTATTGCACATTTAATTGCACTATGCAGCTATTCAAAAAGCATTCAGAAGTAATCATTTAACATTAATATCCCAGGGCAATCCAAGGTCACAGTACATTAAAAACTAATTCACAGTGGTTCAAGAATGCATTTTTCATATATGGAGTAACATAATTCTTTTATGATAAAAGTGATAGTGGTATTACAGGGTGATGAGATACAGGATATTCTGAATATCCATCATTGGACCTATTGTAAAAATGGCAAAGTCAGACCTTTGTTCTTCTCATAACTCAACACGCCACTAATCTGTATTAAACACTACTGACCACGTTAACCTTTTATATGACTGACCATGTTTTAAGGAGCAACAGCCCTCATTTGTTATCATAGACAATACAAGCATTTAATGCTTATTGTGGTCATTTCATTCTCAAATTTTACTATCTGCTATTTTTCCTGGTCCTTCTATCATCTGAAATTATAATCTCTCTATGGATAACTAAAGGCTTCTTGGTGAAAAATCATGCACACGCCTCCGTGTGTGTGTGTCTGTGCGCACACGCGTGTGTGTGTGTGTGTCTCCATCAACTTCCTTCCAAGAATTCTGTGGGAGATAAAATTATTACAACTTGAATCAAACATCTATCATACTGAAATAATAGTATACCAAGTCAGCAGGACCTCTGTACAATGTAGAATGGGCAGGCTACACCCTCAAGAACCTATCACCTCTCACAAAGGGTTATCATTGGCAACCCTGTACCACAATTTGGTGCCATCCAGTGAGAAATATATCAAGAGTTATTTCAGCAGTTTACAGGCAATATGTCAGATTTGTTAATACGCTAAACTCTGCATTTAAAGGGACCACGTTGCATTGCCAAACACTGTTTTCTTTTCTTTCTTTACTTTTGTGCTTCACATCTCAAAATCTAGTTTCCCAAAAAGTCCATGTAAATTAGCAGAGGTCAAAAGTGTCCAGTTCAATGGGTCATTTGAGATGACTAATAAGTATGGCTGTAACTCTGTGTTCATGGCACTGTTCTAGGTGCTGGATGTGAGATCAGATTGTGCATACCTGGAATGGAGGCAAAGTATCAGGCCAGAAAACACAAATAAAATATAAATTTGGCTGGTGATAACAGAAAACTGGAAAGGCTTTGACACAGGACTAGTTGTCAATGAGTTCCGCAGGTGTTCAGGTGCTGAGTTCAGAAGCAATGACGTTACTGGTCTCCACCCATCCTTTCCCCCTCAGCCTCCAGGACAGCCCAGAATATGTCCTGGTGCTTAGGACATATGTTCATGGCTCACCACGTAAGCTGCTTTTCGCCACATCCCTGAGAACTTCTATTTCCAGAAGGGAAAGGAAAAGGGAGAGCCTTATGGATTTGATGATTAAGGGGAAGGTGTGAGATCTGGGAAACCACCCTCAAGGTGAGCAAAGAGATAGATGACCTAAACTATTAGAAATCACCATTTTCCAAACAATTTCTAACATAAAATGCCAGCTTTGGATAAATTAGGGGAGCAAGTCATTCTGATTGTAATTTTAAAATAGAACGCTCTTTGCATCTATTTAATTGACTATCAGCTTTCCTAGGTATAGTCCGTAAATCCACACGCCAATGGAACCTGGGGAATCCTTTAAACACATAAACAAGGTGCTTTGACATCTCAGCCTCTTGATGATGATGACTGAAGCATTTCTCTCTCCCTCCCTTTCCTCCTTCCTTTTTCTGTTTTTTCTCCTATTATCCAATTCCTCATGAGTGCAAGACTTTGAGTACTAGGAAGTTATAACAAATTCACAAAGGAAAAAGTTAAAAGAAATGAAATAAAAGATGGCTGGTTATCTCAAAATCTCTCAAAGGAGACATTTCTACATTAAATGAATTGCCCACATTGCTTCTAAGTGGCCAGCCCCTCTATCACAGATCCTTGGGAAAGCCAGGTAGATGGACTGATAAATAGAGAATCATATGAATCTAAGATTAGCATTGATTGGAGCCCACATGTGAGCATTTCTCATTTAAAGAATATGTTGGCCAGGCACAGTGGCTCGCACCTGTAATCACAAAACTTTGGGATGCTGAGCAGGAAGATCACCTGAGGTCAGGAGTTCGAAACCAGCTTGGCCAACATGGTGAAACCCCGTCTCTACTAAAAAAAAAAAAAAATACAAAACAAATTAGCCAGGCGGGGTGACAGGTGCCTGTAATCCCAGTTACTTGGGAGGCTGAGGCAGGAGAGCCACTCGAACCCATGAGGCAGAGGTTGCAGTGGGCCGAGATCGTACTACTGCACTCCAGCCTGTGCAACAGAGTGAGATTATGTCTCAAAAAAAAAAGAGTATGTTAAAGGTGCATACCCTACCTTTCCCGCCTTGTTGACTAGAAGTCTGAAGACAAATCACATATATTGGCCTCTTAAATGGAACAAGGGAACCAAGACTTCCTAACAAAATAAATTACTTCCAAAATAAAGTAATTCTTCTATATTTCCTAAGGTACACTTATTGTTATTTTTACCCCATCATCAGCATTGCCATCATCAACATCTATGTGTCTGTATCCCCAACAAATGATAAAGAGAGGTAAGAAAAGAGATCTGGGTAAAAGTTGTCAATCCTGAGTTCTAGTGTTTGTCACTACTGAGTTTAAAGTCATTTGAACATTCCAGGCATTGGTTTCATCTTCTCTAAAAGGGTTGGACAAGCTCTTCTATATCCTTTCTAGACTTAATTTTGTACAATTTTTAAATTCTAACTTAAAACATCATTCAAGGATAAAATCTATCCATTTGGGCAGAGCTGATTATGGAGAAGTTGATCTAGAGACAAATTCTTAAAGACTAAGAGGATAGTTAGTCTTCCTTTACAGATGAAGAAACTGAAGTACTGAATGGTTAAATTACTACTTTCCCAAAGTCAATAAATTTGTGAGTGGTAGTGTCAGTAACCAAACCTTGATATGGATGAGCAGAGCCTGTAGGGTCAAGTCTGGACCTTAGTTTGCTGTGTGACTTTGGGCAAGTTGCCTAAAGTCTCTGAACATTGATTTTCTTGTCAATGTAACAGAGAATAATATAATACCTACATCTCAGGACTGTCATGACTTAACACATGAAAAATAACTGGTTAGTGCTTTATATGTAATAGGAGATCAGTAAGTGTTAGTTTGTTTTCTTAGCCACACCACGCTGCCCATGATATGCCAAAGGGAAGGTGGTAACGATTTGATCTAACACTGAGTAGGTGATAGCAACCTTTGTTAGTCATAGCATCTAGTTAAGTAGGTTTTAATCTCTGTGTCCTACTGCCCTCTTCTGGATATTAAATATCAGATCAGCCTGTGAATTCAGTTTATTGGTCCTAATTAAGCAAACTCTGGATGTGACTCAATAATGCCTACTTCAGAGAGGCAAGGGGGGCAATTAGTGGATGCAGCAAGTGGACATTTACAAAAGAATCAAGAGCTAGAAATAATAAAGCGATTACTAACTGCCATATCTATCCAGTAGCTCTAAGCTATGAGGAAGTGGCTTAAAGCAGCAGTCCCCAACCTTTTTTGTACCAGGGACCAGTTTCGTGGAAGACAATTTTTCCACGGACAGGGGCAGGGAGAGGAGGGGGTGGTTGAAGTGGCAGATGGTCTCTGGATGATTCAAGTGCATTGCATTTATTGTGCACTTTACTTCTATTATTACTGCAAGGTAATAGATAATGAAATAATTATAGGACTCACCATAATGTAGAATCACTGGGAGCCCTGAGCTTGTTTTCCTGCAACGAGATGGTCCCATTTGGGGGTGATGGAAGGCAGTGACAGATCATCAGGCATTAGATTCTCATAAGGAGCATGCAACCTGGATCCCTCACATGCACAGTTCACAACAGGGTTCGAGTTCCCATGAGAATCTAATGCTGCCACTGATCTGACAGAGCTCAGGAGGTAATGCTCACTCACCCACTGCTCACCTCCAGTTGTGCAGCCTGGTTCCTAACAAGCCATGGACTGGTACTGGTCTATGGACCAGGGGTTGGGGACCCCTAGTTTAAAGTACAGTTTCTGACATGGGTGTTCCAGGTGGTCTAACACCGATTGAGAGTTCCAAACTAGTCACAAATACAAATACTGACTAAACATGTAGATACACAGATATAAATAACCAAAAAAAAAAAAAAAAAAAAAAAAAAAAAACACTTTATGAAGGACTTGGAAAGGGATCCAAACCTATTTGAGGTTAGTCACATCTCCTAGGCTATCTCTCTAGCAATTCAATTTTAGCACATATTTTTCTCCAAGCTTTTAAAACATTAATTGCATTTATTCACAAAAATAAAATCCGCCTGTTTCTAATTCATTTACACCTTTTATAACAAACTGATGTTTGTACCAAGTTGATGTCCAAAATGCCAAAGATATCCTTATAAATGTTAAGATGGTTAGAAGTTTTTCTTAGGGTAAACATGTTGAATGTACTAAATGAATTATAAAATATTTAAAATCCAAGTAGCAGACATGTTAAATAATATATGGACATTTGAAATATTGGAGAGTAACATTTACTTCAGGCAAAGAGTGAAATTCAAATTTCCATCTAAAAATTAATAGAAAAGAGATAATTTGTTGTATTACCTTATGATTTACCAATGGTATAAATATATGGGCGCCCAGGTGCAGTGGCTCACTCCTGTAATCCCAGCACATTGGGAGGCCAAGGCAGGTGGATCACTTGAGGTCAAGAGTTCAAAGCCAGCCTGGCCAACATGGTGAAACCCTGTCTCTACTAAAAATACAAAAATTAACTGGGCATTGTGGTGGGCGCATGTAATCCCAGCTACTCAGGAGGCTGAGAAGGAGACTTGCTTGAACCCGGGAGGTGGAGGTTACAGTTAGTCAAGATCATACCATGACACTCTGGCCTGGGTGACAGAAGGAGACTCTGCCTCAAACAAACAAACAAACAAAAAAGATATGGGTGATCCAAATTTTATTTTTGAGAAAAATTAAAAATTCCGGACAACTAGACAATACCTTAGACTTTTTGGCCCTTGAGATTAATTAAGTTTGTTGTGCTCAGTATATTACCACTTTAGGAAAAAATGAATAACCCTTGGCTTGCAATAGATAAATACATTAGTGAGTGGGTGATGAATAAGTGATTCAACAGAAGAAATGCCGTTAGAGTTTAAAAAATTCAACATGTTTTTCTTTCCTATTGCTTCTAGGATCTATACATTTCTAACATGTTATTTTTCCCTAGTACTTCAAACACTTGTTTTATGATCCATACCATGTAATTGGAGATTTCTATTTCTTTAAAAGCAAGACATGTATAAGGAGAGATTTGGGGAAGTCAAATTACATTTGAAATGTACTAAAGAGAAATTATAAACATTCTGAAAATAAATTATTCTATGAAGAATGGTTTTTACGTGTATAATAACAAAATTATTTTTGTTTTATAAATCTCTATTATCACACACTGAGTTGGTTAAAGCAGAATTTGCAAAGCAGTATTATTTATTAGAAAACACCAAGAACTGCCCTTGTTTAGACTTTAGGTTCATTGATTAGAAATAATGTTCCCAACATTACCCAGCAAAGGAGGGAAGGAACAGGAGTCAACTTCAGGACTGCAAGATACTAGCTATCTGCTGTTTCCTTCAGGAACACATGCACGCCTTCAAGCATGCAGACACACAGTTAATACGCCCATGCATTCATTCAGCAAACACTAATGCCCTACAATCAAGACCCAGTACAAAAAACATCTTTAAAAATCCCCAACATACCCCTACAGAAGGAATGACCTGTCTCTGCTTCCTGCTGACTTGTTCGCTTTTCTATTGCCTTTATTACATGATGTTATTATTTATACGTGTGTCATTTATCTAGACTATGAACTCAATAAAAGTTTAGCTTCTGTGTCTCATTCATATTTTTATCTCTAGCACCTAACCTGATGCCTGGAACATAGTAGATATTTCAACAAATATTACCACAAATATGGAGAATTTATCTGAAATTTTGATTGGTTTCTCTGAGTGTCAAACACTAAATTTCTGAGTCAGCTGACCTCTACAACACTTCTCTGCCCACAGACAGCATCCATCTCCCAGTTAATTCAGTAGTAGTGAGTTTTCAGTCACAACTGGTATTCAATATCTGACCTGGGAACAACTTGGTGGGAATTAAAGTATTAAATGGAGATAGGAATAGATAACTTCTAAGGCTTCTTCCAAACATGGCCTCCTGTAAGTCTAATGGGAGATGACTGTTTTCTTGCTCCCTTATTCTCCCTCTTCTTACTTTGCAAGAGCTGCTAAGGCAATGATACTCAATTCCTGAATACCTGGGAAGTTTTGCAAATATATAACTAGAAAAACTCAGCTGGACTAGTATGGTAAATCCTCTCCCTATAAGTCATCCAGGGAATTTGGTTAGACTATCTCCACTCTCTGTAGGCCTCCTAAGTTCTAAGGTTATTCATTACTTCCTACTGATTTTGATTCATATGTCCTGTCACATTTTCCAGGTGGGGCCATTTCTCTGTCACTTCTATCAGCATTTCCTTGTGCACTGACTCTCCCACCAGTATTTTTTTCTTTTTTTTTTTTTTTTACTTTTAAGTTCAGGAGTACATGTGCAGCTTTGTTATACAGACTCATGTCACAGGGGTTTGCTGTGTAGATTATTTCATTACCCAAGTACTAGGCCTAGTACTCAATAGATATTATTTTTCTGATCCTCTCCCTCCTCCCACCCTCCACCCTCAAGTGGGCCTCAATGTCTGTTGTTCTCTTCTTTGCGGTCCTATGTCATCATTTAGCTCTCACTTATAAAGTGAGAATATGCATTATTTGGTTTACTGTTCCTACGTTAGTTTGCTGAGGATAATGGCCTCCAGCTCCATTCATGTTCCTGACAAGGAAATGATCTTGTCCATTTTTATTGCTGCATAGTATCCCATGGTGAATATGTACCACATTTTCTTTATCCAGTCTGCCATTGATGAGCATTTAGGTTGATTCCATGTCTTTGCTGTTATAAACAGTGCTGCAATGAACATAGAAATGCATGTCTCTTTATGGTAAACAATTTATATTTCTTTGAGTATTCACCCAGTAATGGGATTGCTGAATCTAATGGTGGTCTATTTTTAGCTCTTTGAGTAATTGTCATACTGCTTTCCACAACGGTTGAACTAATTTACACTCCCACCAACAATGTATAAACATTCCCTTTTCTCCACCTTGCCAGCATCTGTTATTTTTTTTTTTTTACTTTTTAGGAATGGCCATTCTGACTAGTGTGAGATGGTATCTCATTGTCTCCCACCAGTTTTAACTACAGCTGACACAAGCACTGCCATGTATAAGGATTGTGCTGGACACTTTACATCTATTGTGTCATTATCCTCCTAAGAGCATAATTTTTATTTCCATGTTAAAGGACCTCAGAGCTGAAACTGAGTAACCTGCCCAATTGCTGCCATTAGAGATTAGTGGAGCCACAGTTGAAACCCATGTCCTTCCTACTCCAAGGTGTATGTGCTTAACCACTCAGCTAGTGCTTCTCAAATTTTACTATACATACGAATTATCTAGGGTCATGATTAAAAGCTGATCCTGATTCAGTCAAACTGTAGAGGGGTTTGAAATTCTGCATTTGTAACAAGCTTTCAGAATCAAAGATCTGTTAGTCCTTCGATTACTCTGAGTAGCAAGGCTTTATGCCATCCACCCTTTCTACATTCTTCTTTGCCTTCAGGCTTTGAACAGTTAGTTCTTCTTGGTTTCACCCTAGATTTGGAGATGATCAAGAAAACAGTAGGAAAGCATGAGGAGGTGAGTTAACCACTCCTGGCACATGCATTGTAACCCATGCAGTTACCTACCCAACAGCTAACCAGCACCATAATTGACCACACAGCAGCCAGGTATACTAACGTACATGCAAGCATCTTCATTCCACTGGAAAAGAGAAAGACAGTCTTATAACTCATTTCCTCTCTCAGCTAAACCCACCGGAATTTAAATTTAACTGTCAAAAACAAATAAGTAAATCATGCATTGAGCTATTGAACAATATATTATCTACAAATAGCTACTTTTTAAAGCAAGATACTAAAATGTAAGGGCTTTTTTAAAACTAAACAAGAATACTGACAGCAAAGGAAGATCAGGACAAGCAAATTTAATGACTTAATGTTGCACAATATAAAATCATTCCAGTTGAATAACTTTTAATTCATTATAATGCATATATGCCAATTATGCCTGATTTATTAAGAGTAGTTCAGCAGCGCTAGGTCCTGATATATAACACTGGTTGCCATGACATCCAGCCTTTCCAAGGACATCTTAAGGATCATGAAAGTGTCAAGGTGATAAGTTTGACACTGCATGGGTTTAATGATAGATGACCAAATTGCTGCATTGTTGTGCCAAACACAACACCTCAGACGCCAGGTAGAAGAATAAAGGTTTTATATATATGCAGCCTCTTGTTTTACTGGAGATAGTTTAAAAGCAGCCAGAAGAAACTGGTGTCATTTAAATACAGGATTATTTGTTTGTGTGCATGTATATGTATGTCTGTATGTATGTATGCGTGTGTGTGTGTGTGTGTGTGCATACACAGTTATGTGTCACTTAACAACAGAGCTATGTCCTGAGAAAGGCATTGCTAGGCAATTTCATCATTGTTCAAACATCATGGAGTGTACTTACACAAACATCAGTGGCACAGCCTACTACACAGTTAGGCTATATGGACAGCCTAGGACTCCTAGGCTACAAACCTGTACAGCATGTTACTGTGCTGAGTACCGTAGGCAGTTGTAACATAGTGGTAAGTATTTATATATCTAAATATATGTAAACATAGAAAAGGTACAGTAAAATATATTATAAAATATTTTTTTAAATGGTATATCTGCATAGGGGCCACTTACCATGAATGGAGGTTGCAGAATTGGAAGTTGCTCTGGGTGGACAGTGAATGGTAAGTGACTGTGAAGGCCTAGGACATTACTGTACACTACCACAGACTTTATAAACACTGTACACTTAGGTCACACTAAATGTATTTTTTAATACATTTACAGAACAGAGGCCTCAGAGATAACACCACACATCTACAACCATCTGATCTTTGACAACCCTGACAAAAACAAGCAATGGGGAAAGGACTCCCTATTTAATAAATGGTTTTGGGAAAACTGGCTAGCCATATGCAGAAAACTGAAATCGGATCCCTTTCTTACACCTCATGCAAAACTTAACTCAAGATGGATTAAAGATTTAAACATAAGACCTCACACTATAAAAGCCCTAGAAGAAAACCTAGGCAATATCATTTAGGACATAGGTATCCACAAAGACTTCATGAGTAAAACACCAAAAATAATTGCAACAAAATCCAAAATTGACAAATGGGATCTAATTAAACTGAAGAGCTTCTGCACAGCAAAAGAAACTATCATCAGAGTAAACAGGCAACATACAGAACAGGAGAAAATTTTTGCAATCAATCCATCTCACAAAGGTCTAATATCCAGAATCTACAAGGAACTTAAACAAATGTATAAGAAAAAAACAACCCCATCAGAAAGTGGGCAAAGGATATGAACAGACACTTCTCAAAAGGAGACATTTATGCAGCCAACAAACATATGAAAAAATGCTCATCATCACCAGTCATTAGAGAAATGCAAATCAAAACCACAATGAGATACCACCTCACACTAGATAGAATGGTGATCATCAAAAAGTCAGGAGACAACAGATGCTGGAGAGGCTGTGGAGAAATAGAAACACTTTTACACTGTTGATGGGAGTGTAAATTAGTTCAACCATTGTGGAAGACAGTGTGGCAATTGCTCGAGGATCTAGAACTAGAAATACCATTTGACCCAGCAATCCCATTACTAGGTATATACTCAAAAGATTATAAATCATTGTACTATAAAGACACATACACACATATGTTTATTACATTACTATTCACAATAGCAAAGACTTGGAACCAACCCAAATGCCCATCAATGATAGACTAGATAAAGAAAATGTGACACAAATATATCATGGAATACTATGCGGCCATAAAAAAGGATGAGTTCATGTCCTTTGCTTGGTCATGGATGAAGCTGGAAACCATCATTCTCAGCAAACTAACACAGAAACAGAAAACCAAATACCACATGTTATCACTCACAAGTGAGAGTTAAACAATGAGAACATATGGGCAGAGGGAGGGGAATATCACACACTGGGGCCTGTTGGGAGGTGGAGAACAAGGGGAGGGATAGCATTAGGAGAAACTCCTAACATAGATGACGAGTTGATGTGTGCACCAACCACCATGGCACATGTATACCTATGTAACAAACCTTCACATTCTGTACATGTATCTCAGAACTTAAAGTATAATAATAATAAATATATATTTTAATAATGAGTTTGTGTCCTTTGCAGGGACATGGATGAATATGGAAACCATCATTCTCAGAAAACTGACACAAGAACAGAAAATCAAACACCGCATGTTCTCACTCATAGGTAGGTAGGTTGAACAATGAGAACACATGGACACAGGGAGGGGAGCATCACACACTGGGGTCTGTTGGGGGAGGCTAGGGGAGGGACAGCGGAGGTTGGGGAGGTTGGGGAGAGGTAACATGGGGACAAATGCCAGATATAGGTGATGGGGGGATAGAGGCAGCAAACTACCTTGCCATGTATGTACCTATGCAACAGTCCTGCATGATCTGCACATGTACCCCAGAACCTAAATACAATGAAAACAAACTTCCAAAAAATAAATAAATAAAAATTTTAAATATATAAATTTTTTTCTTCAATAATAAATTAGCTTATTTAACACTTAGCTTAAAACACATACACATTATAAAGTTATACAAAAACTTTTTCTTTATATCTTTATCCTACAAGTTTTCTAGCTTAAAATTTTTATTTTTTACTTTTTAAATTTTTTTGTCAAAAACTACTACACAAATACACACATTAGCTGAGGCCTACATAGGGTCAGAATCATCAGTGTCACTGTCTTTCTCCTCCATATCTTGTCCCACTAGAAGGTCTGCAGGGGAAATACACACGGAGCTGCCATCTCCTATGATGCCTTCCTCTGGAATACCTGCTGAAGAACCTGCCTGAGGCTGTTTTACCATTAACTTTTTAAATAAGTAGAAGTAGTGCACTCTTCAATAAGAATTAAATGAACAGTATAGTAAACATGTAAACTAGTAACATGGTCTTTTATGATCCTTATCAAGTATTATGTACTGGACATAATTGTATATGCTATACTTTTACATGCTTGGCAGCCCAGTAGATTCGTTTACATCTGCATCACCACAAACATGTGAGTAATACATTGGTCTACAACTTTGTAAATGGCTAGGACATCACTAAAAACAGGAATCTTTCAGCTCTATTATAATCTTATGAGACAATCATCATATATATAGTCCATCATTGACCAAAATGTCATTATGCAGTGCATGATTAATCACATAAACACACACACACATATTCATATATCACATATACAAATGTACATTGAATTGACTCTTCCATTAGCTACTATATTCAATTAAAAAATAAATCCTGGGGTAGTGATGAATATGTTAGGCATGGAGATTGTTAAGGCAGTAAAAACTATTCTGTTACTACAATGGTAGATACATGAAATATACATGACATTATGCATTCACCAAAATGCATAGAATGGTACAACACAAAGAGTGAAACTTAATGTAAACTATGGCTTCTAGTTAATAACAATGTATCAATATTTCTTTACTAATTGTAGCAAATGTACTACATAATACAAGGGAACTGGGAGGTGGGGAGGTGAAGCAAGAATCTCTACTCCCTGCTCAATTTTTCTACAAATCTATTTTTCTCTAAATCCAAAACTAGCCTAAAAATAAAGTTTATTATTATATGCAATATTATATACAGTTAAATTATATACAAAGTATATAGAGAGGGATATAAATATAGATTAAAACTCATAGAGGAACTACTAGAGATAAATTAATATGGCATGGTCAGGAAATAAGTGGCACTACCAGGTAAGAAAAATTTTAAAGTTGTGAAGTTGAAAACATCTACCTTCAAGTCTCACAATGCCACCTTCTCTGTTTGTCACCTCCTGTGTGTAGTCCCCACACACGCATGCACACACAGCAGCCTCACACAAGCCTGTGCCTGACCAGTGCTCTCCGTTATTGCCACTGGGTCCTGACAAAAGTCCATGTATGTTATAGACATCAGCTTATCTGACCCCTGCTCCACCTCCCCAGGGCTTCTCTCCTCACAGAGATGATGCTGAAGAGGAAAAGGAAGTGTTCTGGGCCACAGTGGACTTAACACAAGCACTCATTCCCACCAGAGAATTAACTTCTTGCCTTGGCTTCATCTAAGATGCATGTCTCAGCAGGCACTCAAGAAATCATTTTAATAACAAAAAAAGTATTTTTCAGATCCAGAGAACAAAGCTGGAGAGGGAATATTTTGATGCATGGGATCCATTTGGTACTCCAAACCCTACCATAACCACTGCAGGAGCTGCTTGCTCCACCCTTTACTAAGGAAAAAGAAGGAAGATCTACATTTTGTGCCAAGCTTAGCACAAATCAAGCAAGATTATCAGTGAAGAGTAGACACCCACTCTACATAAGTGTCTATTTCATCATGGCCATCTTGCCTTCACCATTGTCTTTCCTTGGCTACTTCCAAGAAATAGAAAGTTCACATGTTCCTAGAGACAGATCCATTTTGGTGTTAACCTAGGGACAGTTCCTGGGGTTCGGGGGGTTGCAGAGACAGAGAAGCAGAGGTTTGGTGCTGTCAAAAGGGAAAAAGAAAAAAAAGTAACCCAGGAGTTCATGAACTCCTCAACATATTTCCTGTATGGTCTTCTTACCCTTTAAAACAAAATCCTTCTCTCAAGTATTTTCTTTCTGTCCACATTTTCTTTCCCCTTAAGTTCCAGTTGACTATCTCTGAACTTTATAGCAAGCATTGGGTTCAGTGTTACACAGTATTGTTCTGTTTCACTTCAACAAGGAGGCCTGGGAAACACAATCTGTGAAAGAATGATCTTCTGTCTGCAATTATTATTATAAATGTTCCTCTAGAACTCACTAGTGGCTGTATGGTCTTTAGTTTTATTTGAGAACATTCCTGGCTTGTTTTCTATTAAAGGCAAGGCAGGCAGAGAGCATAGTAAATGAAAAGATATTTCCAGCCAGGTTCTCAGTGAGATTTACTTTTCAGTAAATAAAGTACCCCTGGGAATAAACTGTTCATCCTTTGAGATGTATTACTATAGTTCCTATCATATCTGTCAATTCAGGAAAAGAGACAATTTGCTAAGTATCCTGTTTCCCTGGAAATTAATTCTTCTGTGAACTGCTTCAACCACTTTGTGCTTTTACCTCCTAGATCAAATATAGATTCTTGGCCTCCTCTTCAAAGCTGCCCACCACTCCATCTCCTCTCTCAGAGCCTCTTTTGCCCTCTTGACAGGCTGCACTATGGCCAGCACATCAGCTGCTTGCTGGCTTTGCTGCCATGCATGTGACAGCCTCAGACTCATTGGAAATGCTGACTGTCTCATCCATTAGCTGATTCCCTCCTAGAAAATGACCCAAACTGATTAAACACAAATGTTTATTCTTTGCCATAACACCCGACTAGCTCCTTTTATTGTCTGCCTTAATAGTGGGTAAATCATCTATTTTCTATACTTAGAATAGTCTTATCAAAAATGGATGAACAACAAAATCTACTTACACTATCAAGTCCTACCTGCCCCAGTCCTGCCTACCATCAAGTATTGAAGTTGGCAAAGCCTTCCCTTTAGCCAATGTTGGAGTTTGGGATTGCTAAGCAATTACCTTTCCCTTTCCAGGTTTTTAACCATTTGAAAGTGGATGCTAGCAACCATGGGGAGGGAGGATCAGAATAACTGATTAGATTCTTTATGTTAGGAGCTGGATAAGAGAATATGGCAAGACTTCTATTCTTTCTCTCCCCAAACTGGGAGCTAACTGTTCCTGGCTTAAGCAGCCTACAGCCAATGGAGAAGCTGGAACCAAATGAGCAGAGGTCTGGTTGGGCCTGACAGAAATGTAAATTGCTTGATCTGTTTACCATGAGAGACTGGAAACATAAGCTTTTATGATGCCTGACCTCAAACAGGTCTAGAAGATCAAAGTGCAAAGAAGGAAGAGGCAGGTACCAACTGCTCCATCCTTTTGCTGATCCCATTCTACAGGTTATGCCATGGTAACAATCCCAAATCTCAGGGCCTCACGAATGCCATGTTTATTTCTTACTCATGTAACAGTTGGGTCCATTGCAATTCACTTCTATGCCATCTTCACTCCAGAACCAGGCTGATTTTACCTGGAATATTGCCAGCCAGGTGACAGAGGGGAATGAGATGTTCCAAATAAAAAGATCTATCATGATAGTTCAGGTAAAAAGAATTCAAAAGACAAATGAAAGTGGCATCAGAGTGATGACAAGGCAGCACTGGAAATGGTAGGACACAATCAAAATCAACAAGACTTGATGGTTGATTCGATGTGAGAGTAACAGAGTTCAAAGAAGAATCGCTTTCACATTTGTAGATAGTTGGTGATATTCACTAAGAATAATGGGATTGGAAATAAATGTTTTAATATTGGACATATCAAGTTTGAGGATCATCCATGAAGAGATATTCGGTTAGATTACATTGATCTAGAACTCAATAGAGAGATTACAGCTAGAATGAGAGATTTAGAATTCATCTCCCTATGGGGGCAGGTGAGTGAATGATATCACCACAGCATTTCTAAAATATCAAATGGGGAGGCAGAGGATAGAATCCCAGGGCAATATTTTCCAGGCTTTTTCATGTCAGGGAATGTGGACATTGATAGTGTTTGTGCAGTCCACTGAAATAAAAGGACAAGGCAGCTCAAGTCTGTGGGCAAAGAGCCCTGGATCTCTGGCTACTACAAGAACCAAGGGGATCATTATTTGGGGCTGATTGGGAAGCAAATTCCTGTGAAACATCTACATTCAGGCAGCTGGAAAACAAAAGAAACTGAGGCATAGCCACAAAGGAAGGAAATCAGGAAAAATGCCATCATGGAGGACAGAAAAAGAATTTTTAAAAAGAAACTTCAGAGAGTTTACAATAAAACTGAAAGGTAGCTACTTTTGACAAACAGTCACGAATGAACTCAGAGAAGCATTCTGTGCAGAAGTGGTGTAGAATCAAGATTTTAGGTGGCTGAGATAAAAAATTAATATCAAAAGTATAGAGAATGAGTTTACACCACCCTAGATATGGACTATAAAGTAAAACAGTTTGTCATCAGGTTTGGGGGGAAGTTATTTTAAGATCAGCAGGGCTTTGGCCTTTCTCAAAGCTGAAGAAAAATAACCAATGGAAAAAGGTAAAGTTTGTAATTTAAAAAAGGGCTGGACGATTTATAAACATAGACACTCTGAGGAGGTGAGCCAGAACTCAGACTAGCAGGAAGAAGGCCAAATCTTGCCTTGAGGTATAAAGGGGCATTCATTCAGGCAGATGCAGTTAAGTCGTAGGTGGTAGGTAACAGCATGATAGACTCTTTTCTTTCTGAAGCGATGATACTTCCATTGACAGGTGATGCAGGCATAGGTAGGGCCAGGCTTCAGGAAATATTCTAAGCAAAGGTGCACACAGGGCTTCAGAGCAGTGCACCATTAAGCTGGGCACGTACAAAACATTATACGATGGACTCTTTCCTTGTACCTTTTGTGTATCCATGTCCAAATGAAATAAATAGAGCTTACTCCCAGAAAAAAAAACTATGCTCTTTTCCTCCATCACAAGAATATCTTCTGATTCACCTCCTCCATTTTCTACCTACTTCATTCCTTTCCAGATACACTGGCCTTCTTGCTGTTCCTTGAAAAATCAGCATGCTCCTGACTCAGGGTCTTGCTCAAGCTATTCTCTCTGTATAAGATCTTTTTTTTTTTTTCATCTATTGGCATGGCATTATTCCTCAGTTGCTTTATATCTCTACTATAACCTCATCTTCTACAGTATTCCCTGTTCAATTATTTCAAATAGCACCCTTCTATTACTCTCCCACTGACATATTTTTCACTGGATTGTTTGTTTACTGTCTGTCCCCTCCTCTAGCCCCTAGGGAACCTAGTCTCTTTGGTAACCTATTATACTTCTTTGTCTAGAAGAGCACCTGGCAAACAGAGTGGTCGAGTGCTCAATATTTGCTGATTGAATGTCATTGCTTTTTTCTACCCTGTGTCTTCTTTAGTAAAGATCCCTCCCCCTTTCCAGTGCCCATGCCTTTTAACTTTCCCTTCTTTCCATCGGATCAGGAAAGGATTGGCTATCAGGTCAGCGAACCATAATCACTTGAGTTCTCTTCAGTGTGATAAATTTTGGTCAATGTATTTTCTTAAATATTAATTTATCATTCAAACTTGGATTCCTTATTGTGGAGTAAAAGGATTTTCTCTATATTAAAATAAATTCCAGCATCATAAGTTAACACCAGAAATATTGTTAAGCATAGTCATTTTCGGTTGACTAAGGAATGGGGACCCACTGGGAAAGAGCTCTCTGCTAACTAATCCTGCCCTGTTATGTACTGTTTCAGATCCCTTTGGCCTCACAGTCCCTTGTTCCAGCCACCACCGCAACAACCAGCTCCACATGGCTCCAAAAAACTTCACATAGGCACGATGTGACAAAGCCTGGCCTCATGCCACTGTGGGCCTCCCACCTCATCCAGGGCTTCCTCCTGCATGCTGGTGGGCCCCACTGAGCACCTGGTATGATGGTTAATACTCAGTGTCAACTTCATTGGACAAAAGGATACAAAGTATTGATCCTGGGTGTGTCTGTGAGGGTGTTGCCAAAGGAGATTAACATTTAAATCAGTGGATTGGGAAAGGCAGACCACTCCACCCTTAATCTGGGTGGGCACAATCTAATCAGTTGCCAGAGTGGCTAGAATATAAGCAGGTAGAAAAATGTGAAAAGAGAGACTGGCCTACATCTTGCTCCTGTGCTGGATGCTTCCTGCCCTCAAACACTGGACTTCAAGCTCTCCAGTTTTGGAACTCAGACTGGCTCTCCTTGCTCCTTAGCCAGCAGACAGCCTATTGTGGGACCTTGTGATTGTGTGAGTTAATACTTAATAAACTCACATATATATATATAAACATACATACATACATACATACATATATGTGTGTATATAACCTGGAAATAAAATATGAGTTTATACCTGGAGATGAACTTTGGGACAAGGAGAGATTGATGCCTATGGATAAATCCTTCCTCTTCTTCTCTCCTACTATGGAATTTCGCCTCAGCATGAATTATACCTTGAATCTCATCTACATCTGATTTAGATATTTAGATAAAGCTTTGGACATTAGACTTTAGAATTGATGCTGGACTGCATTTAGACTTTTGGGGCTGTTGGAATAAAATAAATGCATTTTTACAAATTTAGGGGATTTACAGGAGATTGCTGTAAACCAAATAGTTTCCCCAAAACTTATATGTTGAAGCTGTAACCCCTAATGTGACTGTATTTAGAGATAGGGCTTGTGAGGTGATGATAGTGGTTAAAACAGGTCATAAGGGTGGGGCCCTAATCTGATGGGGCTGCTGTCCTCATAGGAAGAAAGAGAGACCCCAGAGTGCTCTGGCCACCCTATGAGAACACAGCAAAGAGGCAACCATCCTCAAGCCAGGTACAGAGTCCTCACTGGAACTCAGCCAAGCTGGCACCTTGATCTTAGACTTGCAGCCTCCAGAACTGCAAGAAAATAAATTTGTGTTGTTTGTCACCCAGATTATGGTATTTTATTATGGCAGCTTGAGCTGACCAATACAGCCCCAAGCAACTTGTCCTAAAATGTACTTTAAGTAATTTCTTGTACAACAGCCCCATGAGATCAGTCAGTCTCATCTTGAGGCAGCGAGGCTGATAACACGTTTCATTTTGGCTGCCTCTCCTTCCCCACCTCATTCCCCTTGGCCCTCTCTTCTACTCTCTGCGATTGCACCTCCTACTATCATCAAGCTCTGCTCTCTGAGAAACTCAGGCTAAGACACCATCTATATGCCAATGACATTCAAATTTATGTCTAAAATCCAGACCTCTCTTCAGAACTCCAGATTTGTATATCCAACTGATACTCAACATTGCCATTTGGATGTCTAATAGACATCTCAAACTCAATATGTCCAAAACTGAACTCCTGATCTTCCCCCTAAAACTTTCTACACCCACAGCCTTCCTCATCTCAATACATAGCTTCTTTCTGCAGTTGCTGAGGCCAAAATCTGTGAAATTATCTTTAACTCTCCTTTTTCTCTCATATCTTACGACAAATCCCTCAGAAAATCTTGACTTTGTCTTAAAATACATCCAAAATCCAGTCACTTCCTACTACTAGCATCCTGATCTGAGCCACCATCACCTATTGCCTCGATTATTACAAGAGTCTCTTTAATTGAGTCCCCATTTTGACCTTTATTTCCATCCCTTAAAGTTTTATTTACACAGTAGCCAGAGGAATCCTGTTAAAGAATATGTTAATTATGTCACTCCTCTGCTCAAAATCCTGCAATGGCTCATTTTACTTACAGTAAAAGCACAAGGGCCTTAATGACTCCCAGGACAAGTGAGGCAGAAAATATCTTTTTCTATTGGGTTATTAGAGGAGGATTCACTTTATAAAGTGATATTTGAAGAGGGGCCTGAAAGAAGTGAAAGAAAAGTACCCCGGGCACAGGGTCATCAAGTGCAAAGGTGTCTGAGGAATGATCTTACTTGACATTTACCAAAGCACAAGGACACCAGTGTGGCTGGAGGGAATGTATGGAAAGGGTGGCAAGTATAGGAAATGAAGTCAGCGGGGTATCAGGGAGCCAGATCAGGCAGACTATACTGTAGCATCTTGCAGGTCAATGTAAGGACTTTGGCTTTTGCTCTGAGACAACATCTTTGGAAGGTTATGAACAGTAGAGTGACATGATCTGATTTGGGATTTAAATCAATCACTCAGAGTGCTGTGCTGTGAATGACCCATGGAGGACAAAGGTGAAAGCAAGGAGACTATTTAGAAGACTGGTGCTGTGATCCCGACATGAGATGCTGACTTGAACCCAGTGGATGTAGGTTTAAAAAACATAGTTTTCAGATTCTGAAGTTATTTTGAGAAGGAACCAACAGAATTTGTGGGGAAAGGCCATGCCTGCCTTGTTCACCAGGGTATTTCTAGTGCCTGGCATATGTAAGTGATCAGTCAAGTCGGACACCTCTGAGCAGACTAGAATTTTACATAGGATCAACGTCAGCCTTATTTTCTGAAAATTCAGGCAACTTCTTTCATCTCTGGCATTCTGGCATTCTGCCATCTCCCTCATATTTTAATTTATCCTCAATTGCTTGCAGCAAATCTGAGACAACATCTAAATATCTTCAAGTTTACATGTCTACAAGAAAATATTTATAGTTTCTCTGGGTTGTCAAGAATTGAATTCCTTTTAAATGTAGGTGATGTCATTTTATTTTCCTTGTTTACTTTGAACTTGTGTTTACTCTTAATGAGGTTATTTACTTTTCCTACTTGAATTCAGAATGGAAACCATCTGTGACAGTGTTTATATTAACATGACTTTACTATCCACCTGTCTGAATTATTTTTTTATGAGACAAGGTCTCACTCTGTTGTCCAGGCTAAAGTGGCATAATCACAGCTCACTGCATCCTCAACCTCCAGGCTCAAGTGACCCTCCTACCTCAGCCTCCTGAATAGCTGGGACCACAGGCATGTGCCATCATACCTGGCTAAGTCATTTTTATTTTTTGTAGAGACAAGATCTTGTTATGTTGCCCAAGCTGATCTCAAATGCCTAGGCTCATGCAATCCTCTTACCTCAGCCTCCCACGGAGTTTGGACTATAGGTACATATCACCATGCCCGGTTAATTTTTTATTTTTTGTAGAAATGGGTTCTCACTATATTGCCCAGGCTGGCCTCAAACTCCTAAGCTCAAGTGATCCTCCCACCTGAACCTCCCAAAGTGTTGGGATTATAGATATCAATCACCACACCTGGCTTGTCCACAACAATCTTACTTTAATATTCCATGAAAGTTTTACCAGAAAGTTTTCCAAGAAAATAAAACTACATTGCCTGTTGTTTCTGGAACTTTTCAAAAATCCATTTCTTCAAAGAACAACTCTGCTACCCTCATCAAAGTTAACAGCCCCTTCAACCAATGATACATCTCCCAACTAGACTCATCATAACACTTGTTTATCCTTCAAACTCTCCTTGCCATCAATCCAAAACAATTACATCATGAACTTCACCTAGTCCCAATCAGGCCACCATATTGAAAGACCTGCTTAGACCAGACCCCTAAAAACCTACTAAATACATGACTTTCATTGTTTTTCCTCTGAAATGGTCATCTCTGTTACTGCTTTGATTTATCAAAGGTATCTTTTAGTATCTTTTCAGGGAATCCACAGTTGATGGATTTTTGTTCCTTTTTACAAAATACAGAGGCCAAGCAGGACTATAATAATTTCTATTTCCCTCTATCATTTTAACATTAAATCCTCCAATAATGGGCCTATTTGTTCTCTTTTTTGTTCCAAACATGGAAAATAATCTTTTCAGTTTTCTTTAGCACTTTTTTCCTAATCTTAGCACATTTAGAACTTTTTAATCTTCCACACATTGTTTCTTCCTTCACCTCTAAGCCTCCATATCCTCACCTTTCAATGAGAGCAAATACCTCCTGCTCCACAGGAAAATGGGGAGATTAAGCGAAATAATGTTTGTGAATACATTTTGCTGTTCAATTATCAAGGACAGAGTCCTCCTTCATTTTCTCATAGCTTTTTGAATTTATCTCTATTTTAGTCCCTACATATGGCTCTCTTTCTTTCACTGTAAACTCTGAAACAGTAGGAATTTCCATCTTTTTATCTATCTCAAAATGTTGTCCAGGGTGTGTCCACAGTTAGTTCTCTGAAACACAGGAGGGAGAGGAGGAAGGCCAGACTGGGCAAACATGTGCAGGTACCCTAAAGAGCGTGTCTAAGCTCTGACAAAGTTGCAGACCTGACAGCAAGTGGGCAGCTGCCAAACCAAGGTTAAAAGCAAAAGTTCCAGTCTCCCATGCAGAGGCAAGTGCCACTAATTGACTGTGGTTTTTTAAGGGATACCTTTGTCACTGTTGGATCTTTCTGGTCAGGACCATCCTTGCATCTTTTTTTTTTTTTTTTTTTTTTTTGAGACAGAGTTTGGCTGGAGTGCAATGGTGCAATCTCAGCTTACTGCAACCTCTGCCTCCAGGGTTCAAGCAATTCTCCTGTCTCAGCCTCCTGAGTAGCTGGAATTACAGGCATGCACCACCATGCCCAGCTAATTTTGTATTTTTAGTAGAGATGGGTTTCTCCGTGTTGGTCAGGCTGGTTGCCGACCTCAGGTGATCTGCCCGCCTCAACCTCCCAAAGTGCTGGGATTATAGGCCTGAACCACCATGCCCTGCCACATCCTTGTCTTAAAGGTGCCGAGTCCCCACACAGAGCAGATGTTTCTGAATTGTTTTACCATGGACATGGTTCATATTTCATTTTATAGCTCCCTTCCCCTCTTGAATGCTATTTCTTTGTATGGTCTGTGGCTTAATAGCAACCATGAAGTAAACTCTTAAAAATTATCTTTTCAACCTTACTACCATGATAGGCACTTTCCAACGTTTTTTCCCTTTACCATTAGGGACCCCAAGATAACCAAGTCACTTGCTGAGACCATCTCGCAATAGGTGGTTGGAAAAGAAATCAGACTTATCCATAGCCTCTGTGGAGCAAAATGACCGTGTCTAACAAGTATTTAATGGACAGATGTCTACATAGTAAGTCTGAATCTTATCACTCACTCAGAGGACACTCACTCCAGCTAGTGTTCAAAATTCTCCTTCTGCTTTTTTATCTAAGTGGCACTGTAGTATCCTCAGATCAGAAGAGTGAATTTATATAATCCAAGCATTGTGGTCTAAATGCTCATGTCTCCCCACATTCATATGTTGAAATCCCAACCCCCAAAATGATGATAGTAAGAGGTGGGGAGGAGGAGACTGGATCATGAGAGTAGAGTCCTTATGAATGAAATGAGTGTCCTTATAAAAGAGGCCTGAGAGAGACCTCTCACCTCTTCCACCACATGAGGACACAGTGAGAAGACACCATCTGTGAACCAGGAAATGTGCCCTCACCAGAAAATAGAGGCCAAGTAGGATGATAATAATTTCTATTTCCCTCTATCATTTTAACTCTGGGAGGCCAACTGGCTCCCAAATCTGTCAATGCTTTGTTCTTGGACTCCTCAGCCTCCAGAACTGTGAGAAATAAATTTCTGTAATTCATAAGCTACCCAGTCTACAGAATTTTGTTACAGAAGTGTAAACAGCCTAAGACACCAAGGATGCACACATTTTCAGAGCAATGCCAGCTTTCTGCTGGCTGATGCCCTCTGACTTATTTTTTCAGCACAGTAAATGGCAAGAAGACTACATAATTTAAAAGGGGAAGGAGGAGTTTGTTTTTGCTGCTATTGTTGTTTTTCTTTTTTTACTACCAGACACAGAGAAATGTAGTACACAGAATTTGTCTTATTTTCAGTTGGGATACTCATTTAACTATATTATTTTGAAATCTGGAAGCTAGCAGCAAAAATTAATTTTATACATATATATGAATTTTATAATTTTAAATATATAATAAATGTATATATAATTTTACATATATGAACTTTATATATATATATATGAATAAACACATGCCTATCCAAGCTCCTTAAAACACTCATCTAAAACTTCTGATCAAGGGTTACAAATTCCAATGCCTCTAAGAATAAGACAGGTAAAATGTTAACCAACAGGGAGTAGAGTGAGGACTATGGCAAACCTGAGAGTTCATGCCCTCCCTGAAAATATCCAAATTTATTTTTTAAAAATACTCTTTTTGCTAATTAAAGCTATCTGTGGGCCAAATTCCACTCTGAGGCCCCTCTTTGTGATCTCTCCAAAAACTTCTGTTAAAACTCCATATACAGCCGGGTGTGGGTGGCTCACGCCTGTAATCCCAGCACTTTGGGAGGCCAAGGCAGGTGGGTCACAAGCTCAGGAGTTCAAGACCAGCCTGGCCAAGATGGTGAAACCTCATCTCTACTAAACCTACAAAAATTAGTCAGGTATGCTGGCAGGTGCCTGAAATCCCAGCTACTCCAGAGACTCAAGCAGAAGAATAGCTTGAACCTGAGCAGCAGAGGTTGCAGTGGGCCAAGATCACACCACTGCACTCCAGCCTGGGCAAGAGTGAGACTCTGTCTCAAAAAAAAAAAAAAAAAAAAACCTTCATATACAAGCAATCATATCTTTCACTATCTCAGTTGCTGCTCTACATACTCTGAAAACAGCTTACTTTTGGTTTTACATATTACAAGATCTTATTAGAGACACAACAGTACAATCTGAATTCTATTCTCTGTTCTATTCTCCAGTTGTACCACTAGAACCAGTTGGCTTCCCAAATATTTCCTGGACATATACTTATGTTAGCCAACTGGTTGCTGGTATTGGTGCTAGTGATGATGAAGAGTAACTATTATTAAGTGCTTATGACACACTAAACATGAAATTGTTGCTCTCCTTATATTTAATGAATAATGAATAGTAAATAAAAGCAAGCGTTGGTAGATAAATCATAATGTAACTACTCATTATGAAAATATGTACTATATTGCATGAATAAGAGTCACTACTGTCTATAGAGTGGTCAGTTTGTATTTCAACTATTGTATGTGTGTGCATGCATGCACGTATGAAAGAGAAAGCAATCAGATGGCACAATTTCCACGTAACTTTATCTTCCAGTGTGAGTAAACAACTGGCCCACATATAGTTTTACCCACTACATATTCAGTTCTCATTATCATCCAAGATCTTTCGACGTGCTTTCCAAAGTCATCAAAATCCTATCATTCTATGTTAACATAACATTTTAAGGTTCTTTCTGAGTTTAATAAAATACCAAATGAAAGTTGATTTTTCCTTAACGAATGATTCTAAATGTGTGATAATATGTAGCTCTAACAAGCTACAAGTGAGGCAAAAGACTGCAGAGTGTGAGCACTTGGCCTCATAAAAGTAGTCCAGGCCGAAATGGATGAAACAAACATTCTTAGTAACAAATGGATATTCAATTGGTAGGCAAGTTTGTGACATAAGGAAATTGTTATTAAGGGCCTGGAATTCCCTTTAAAATTCTGAGAAGACATGTGGATATGAGGATAAACATCTACCTTCTAGAGCAAGGGTGTATGAACTTTTTCTGTAAAGGGCCAAACAGTAAATACTTTAAGCTTTTCAGGCCATACAGTCTCTGCCTCTAGTACTCAACTCACCACTGTAGCAGGAAAGCAGCCAGATAATATGTAACTGAACAGTTATATCTGTGTTCCAATAAAACTTCACTTATGCACAATGAAATTTGAATTTCATGCCATTTTAATGTCACAAAATATTTTTCTTTTGATTTTTTTTGATCGGTTAAAAATATAAAAACATTCTTGGCTTATGGGTTGCACAAAAACAAGCAAGGCGCCAAATTTGGCTCACTGGCCATATTTTTTTGTTAACAATCTAAATATCTAAATATAAAAAGGTTATTGAATGACTTCTGCTCTGAAGTAAGAAATCTGAATAAGGTTCAATTAAGTTAGTATAAGCTTCATACCTTGCCCTCCTCACATCATTGTTAATTTCCCAGGCTGAATGAAGGAGAGAGGGGCCCCCTCCCTCTTTTCTACATGGGGCACTTCTACTCAACCATTTACACCCTACAGATACCCTCTTCACCCTGTTCTTATTCATTATCTCCCTCCTCATATAAAAGGCTAAAATGTTATCTATAATTTATCTAGTTTAATTGTAAAGTTAAGCAAGTGGGTTTTAGGAATAATTAATACCATGGAGGAAAATGCTCATAGTATTTATTAAGTGAAAGGATCAGAAAAACCACATCATAGGTGCAATATGATCCCAATCTGCGAGGGGAGGTGTTATCTTTTGTTGACTAATCCTTGAAGGTGGTTTGGATTTTATCTAGATTGTTCCATCTCTTCAAAGGCATAATTATTTAAGCATAAAATACATTATTTTCTTCATTTCTTTTCTAAATATCATTCAAACCCTTGAGGCTGATCTCCCTTCCTTGTGCATCTTTCACTTACTCTGATTTGTGTCTTCTGACCTTAAATCCTGAGCCTTAATTCTCAGCCTTCATCTAAAATTAGACCTCTAACAAGAGCCACTGTAAATATTAATAACATGTTGTGGCTCTCAAGGCTGCTAGATTGTTCTAGAAAAGTGAGGCCTTGTTAGGAGAGACTTTTAAAATCACTTTGTCCTTGTCTGCGAATGCCTTTATTCTTTAGCCAAGTTACCTGATAATTAACACAGATCTGACCAATTAGAATAACATTAGTGTCACCTGATACTTGTTCTGAGTCCTGGCTTTCTGCTGAGTGCAAATTAGCGTCTACTAATTAAATAAGTTTAAATGCCAATAAATAAAGCATGGCAAGAATTGATTTAAAAAATACTATATTCAGTAGATTTGCTAATGCTTCCTTCCCAAATTGATATGAACTTAAAAGGATGGGGAGAGCATTAAATTTAACTACCTATATAATAAAAAGTTAGACAAGGTTAGAATTTGCAGAACCGTAGTAAAACGAAGCATCATACTCTACTTCAAGGGCTCTAATCCTATGGTCACTTCTTAGGCAATATAAATATATCATAAATTAAACAGAGTTTCGGTGTATTAACTCATTGTTTTTTCTGTGCATGCATTTCATCTTCCCAGTATGACCCTGGAATCTGAGCATAAACTGTGACACCCATATGATGACCTTATTTCAAGGTTTTGATTAAAATTCATTGGAAGTGTTTTAGGCAGCTGAATAACAAAAGAAAATTTTAATCTAAAAACCTTTCCACACTCTCCCTTGCATTTATTATTTCTTTTCAATATTAGAAACACCACCCTGGTTACTTCCTATTAGTTTTTTATAGTCTACTAGTTCATTGGTCTCCCTAACTTTGGTATTTTCTTCAATGTCATCCAACCTGTACGTCCAGCCCGGCTCTGATCATACCTTCCACCTGCTAAAAAGAAAAAAAAAGAAAAAAAAAACAAACTTCATGGGCTCCCTGCTGCCAAATGAATAATTTTTTAAAAAATAAACTCAAGGCTCTTTGCAATTGGTCCCAAGTTTTTCAAAATTGCTTTCTACTATACCCTTATGACAAGCTTCAGTCTTTCTCTGAATATGCCCTGAGTTTTCTTTCCATTCTCTTCTCTGTTTCTTATGTTACTCTATAATGGTAATAAATGATAGTAATAGCTACCACCTATTGAGTCTTCACTACATCCACATAATTTCTAATCCCTTTACAAACATTATCTCACTTTATCCATATAACTACATTAATAAAGTAGGTATCATATCCCCCATTTAATAGATGAGACTCAAAGAAGTTAAGCCACTTGCCTACGGTTACCTACATGTTAAATGGTGGAACTAGGCTTTAAATCCAGGGCTGTGAACCACATGCCCATTCCCTTAACCATTTTCTCTCTCACGTTACCCTATTCCAAATGCCCTCACCACCCACCTCCCACATCATCACACACATACACACACACACAGAAACTCTACCATTCTTCAAGGCCCATCCCAAATGCCACCTACCTCCTACATAGTCCTTCCTGTTACCATTCCCTTCTCCAACAGGTCCTCCCCCTCCCCCTTCCCGTCCCTCTCCCTCACCTCCTCCAAAACTCCAAACTATAGCCTTTCTGCCTAAGAATCCATATGCCCCTAGCTTTCAACAGCTAGTGATCTCAAAGTAAGATCACTTATCCTTCAATATTAAAATTATAATGACTGAATCCTGTCCCATGAGTCACAGGAAGTCTATTTTTCTACCAGGTTTCCTCCAGATATAATTTCTGGGAACCCTAGTGGAGTACTCATATGCTGCAAAATTTATCTTAACTTCCCCCTATTACCCATATTCTGAAATATTGTTATATCAGAACTTCCCTAGGGTATCCTTGGGGTGGTTTCTCTTCCTGTCCTGATTTGCTTCAAAACTGGATACTAGTCCATTTTGTTGACCATCAACTTCCCCAAAAAGACCACCAGAAAAACCTGTTGGGTTTCACTCTCAGCCTCATGCAGGTAGCTCAATGCAGCGCTTTTTAAACTTATCCACTGAAGCAAACCTAATGACAGAGAAAACTTTCACCTTACCTCTGATAATATTACACTACAGTGAAAAGAGCCAGGTTTAAACTAAAGTTTCTAACAATCACCCCACTACCCCTAAAGGTTGAGAGACACATCCTCATGTGATCAGTTTATTACTCTGAAAGATTAAGATGATGTTATTACAACTGCTGACATATTAATTGTCCCCTAAAACAGAGTTTTCAAGTATCTGATGATGGAAGAATTTCTCTTTGCTTCCTATATGATAAAAGTTCAACATCAGTTTTGATTTTTGATTTTTATTTTCTGTCCCATTGTCATAAGCGCGGGGACACACACACACACACACACACAAATACATAAGTCATGCAACTCCAGAAACCTTCCCGTGGAGCAGCACAGACAGGCATGACCTTCGGCCCTGCTCCTCCCCACACAGCCTCAGGGGCAGCAAAGAGGTGAGGGAGGTGAGGACGAGGTAGACTCAGGTGGAGGGGAAAGGGAATCTCAGCCCTACTCCCCAGGTGCCATCTACTCAGAGACCCTCAGAAGCCCTCCAAACCGTTCCATGAGACCGAGCTTCGTGTTTCAGGGTGTAATGAAGGCTGCAGAAGTAATAGAAACATACTCACCACTGTCAAAACGAATCTGTTAATAGGAAAGTTTGTGGCAAGCGCTGGGTAGCTCATATCCGTGAGGAAACTGGTTTCCTATTTAGAGAAAATAGAACTGTTCTTCTTAAGCAGGGAGATGCCTATTGTGTGGGTAATTACAGGGAGGCCCGGCTGACCTGGCAATGAGGTAGGGTAGCTAAGTACCTGAAGGCAAGGGGAGCGCCTGAAATGAAAGCGAAGGCCCCATCTGTCAGGCTGTAATGATTGTGCTATTTGGAGGCAGAAAGGTTTGTCTGGAGCAGCTGGTTTCTCTCCAAGTGACCTTTTAGCATTTCTGCTTTTGCCGTCTGACAGATGTGTCAACTCAATAATTTCAAAAGCCCCTGAGTAAATAACCAATTGTGAGCAAGGATGACCCAAAGCGATGACAAAATGGCTGCACGCGGCACATTATGGAGCATAATTCCGAGCGACGGAACCGGGAACATTATCAGAAGGGAAAAACATGTTCGTCTTTAGTTTGGACTAAATGGCTCTCCTACCCACCACACTTCAGTTGTTCTCGAAGCTGGAAGAAAGGGAAACGCGCTGGCACGAGGGACGCGGCGGCGGCCTTGCCCTTGGAAGCCCGCATTACCGCGCGCCGGACTCAGGTGGCGTCAGGGCGCAGGAAATGGACTCCCGCGCGCTCGCCCCAGCGCAGCCGGAGGACGCTGCGCGGGCTAATTGGCGTTGTGAATGATTGGGGGCTGTGGGCAGGCGGCTGCAATCAGACGGGGCTGATGGTGTTGAGAGTCTTGCAGAGTTTGCACAGGCAAGGCAGGTGCGGCCGGGCTGCTTTTATCTGGGAACTAAGCGGGAGGGGGCCCAGAGGCCAACGCTGCAAAGATCCAGGGCAGCAGGGGCCCGAGCTTCAGGGAATAAGATTGCCCAGGATTCCTCCAGGGGCAAGCAGAGCACTCTTGCGTGGAAATCTGATTGATAAAGCGCGTGCATATTTTTTGACAGGCTTTTTAAAGCTTTCACAGCTTCACTGGAAATACCATCAAACTAAGGTGAGAAGAGCTCCGCCCAGCCCCTGAGCACTACAGGGCTCCTCCCTCAGTTCTAGACGCTTCTGGAATGGCATTTTCTGAGATTTAGATGTCCAAATATTCTTTCGATTATCCTACATTGAAAGTGTTGGGATTTTCTCTTTTTAATCATTTAATCCCCCCTTTTAAAAATGCATTACATAAATTTACAGTAAACTATTAACCTTCAAAGGCAAATTTTCCATACCTGAATGCCAGTCTTCCCAGAGACAAACCATTATGATGAGAGAGGTAATGTAAACACAAAAAGGGCTGTGCTGGGGAACAGTTCATACTAGTTTGTGTGAGTTTTCAGGAATATTGCAAATATTTTTAAACCGATAGTACCTTTGAAATTGGTCATAGTGGTAGTCTTTACACCATGGAAATTAGTTAACACTGTAAATCAGGACTTTTTTCTCCCGGAGAGGTGGTTGTTACACGAACCAGCACACCACTGACGCAGGTGAATCACAGCATTAGTGTGCTTACATTTGGCCATGAGATCTAGCTTCCTCTCTACTAATTTTTTCTTTTTCTTTTTTTTTTTTTTTTTTAAGACAGATTCTTGCTCTGTCGCCCACGCTGGAGTGCAGTGGCGTGATCTCGACTCACTGCAGCCTCCACCTCCTAGATTCAAGCGATTCTCCTGCCTCAGCCTCCCGAGTAGCTAGGATTACAGGCACGCCACCACGCCCAGCTAATTTTTATATTTTCAGTAGAGACGGGGCTTCATCATTTTGGCCAGGCTGGTCTCCAACTCCTGACCTCAGGTGATCCGCCCTTGGCCTCCCAAAGTGCTGTGATTACAGGCATGAGCCACCACACCCGGCCTCCTTTACTGAATCTGCATTACAGATTCTGCACTTAATTAATGCCAAAGCTGAGGCTGATCAACGACAACATATTTGCTAATTTGAAAAGGGTTTGTATGGACTATGGTTATCTTCTTTATAAAAAAAAAAAAAGTATTTCCTATACTTTAAAGGTACCTCAAAATAACATGCAAAACATCAGTACAGTACAAAATAACATAGAAAACATCTGATCACACCTTTTTGCTGCTAAAAATCTTCCATGGTTTCCCTACTACTGACTATTTTTTTAATTAATTCAAGTCCATTTACAATTGGCCTCAAAATTTTCAGTATTATTTTCTACTATATCTTTATGAATAACTCAAGCTTCAGTCTTAATTCCATAACCTGAGTCAGACTGCTCTCTAAAGTTCCAGTCAGTCCTAGTTGATCTGGTCCAATAAAATGCTCAGGATATTCCACACACATTCCTGAAATCAAGTTTTTCTCATTTCTGTGCTTCCTGTCAGAACCACATGTGCCTACCTAGATCCTGTACGTTCTTCAAAGTCCCATTCCTCTCACAACTCTAATCCATAATTGATTTTTTTTTCCCTATAATGTCCATGACATCTTTTGCTTCTACCTTTCACTTTGGCTCTTAACCAAATGACACACTACCTTGCAGTTTTACTTTGCTCTTTTCCATGTGCACGCCTTGTCTACTCAGATAGACTACAACTTCTTGGTGAGCAAGGCCTTTGTATTTCATAAGATAGTCTGGACCTTCCTCAACCCCTGGCACAGCACTATTTATATAAACAGTAGTGCTTAAGACAGTGATTCCCACCTCTCTGAATATAGAATCTCTGTGCGAGTTTTAATAAATACTGCCACCTCGGCTTCAACCCAAAGAGATTCTGAACAAGTTGGTTCTGATATAAAAGTTCCCAAATAGTTACAAATCTACCTACTTCATTGCTACCCAGTTCAGAATCCCTGGGGAATTCTCAATCCATGGTTGAGAGCCATGACTTAAAAGGTATGTGGATGAAGGTAAGGAAATAAAGCTGAATTATACAAAATAATTGTTCTATTAGCACCTCTTTTTTTAACCAAGGTAGATTCACAGTTAACTGAAATACACCATTATGGCCTTTAACACTCGCTCTTCGGCCATGAGCTCTTTAAAGATGGGGAATGTTGGAAACGGATTTATAACATTGGGAAAAATCAACACTGAGACAATGGATCACTCAGGAAAGCTAGCTTACTTCCTGTAGGAATGGTGCAACTCGCCAGCAGTCTTGCCAGGAGAGCACATCTGAACAAGAGAGCCAGAAACATTTATAACTTCTATAACCTGACACAATCGCCCTACTGCTGTGTCCAGTTTCCATTGGCCAGAATGAGACCTCACATTATATGCTTGACCTGATTGGCTAAAAACTTGTAAATTTTCTGAATAAATAAGGGGAAAGAAGAGGAGGAAGAAGACAAGGAATAAGAGGAAGCTAATCAGGAGGAGGTCAGGAGGGTTTCCAAATAAGGAATGGCATGCACCAGGGTTTGGAGCTTGCCCAATGCTGTTCAGAAATGCCAGAGCAAGTCAAGGTAGCTGATTTAAGATGTAGCTGATTTAGAGAATATATATACATGGGTATATGTTTATGCTAATAGTGGATAAAGGCCACACAGCAAGAGAGGTAACTCCTTATAATGTAGGCTAAGATATAAACTTTGAAGAAGAACTTTCCCATCTCTCATAGAGAATAAATTATGTTTGTAGCAATATCCTCATCTATGGAAATGTCTGGAACCAAGCAGGTCTTGGGTTCCCACAATGATTGTCCTTTTAGGTTCCTATCCATTTAGGTTCCTCCTCCCCCACTAACCTTGCTGGGAAAACCTTCCAGACCTCAGCTTAGATAAGACCAAAATAAGAATGTTGTTACTGTGTTTTAAAGCCATGTTTTTAATAATAAAACAAAGGAATAGATGTGTCCATTTAAAGATGATGAAAGAAAGCAGAACAATTCTCTTTTTGGTTTGATTCCATTTCTCCTCCATGAAAGAGAAAGATACTCAGACTACAAAGGATAGAACACAAATCCTAGTAGGGGAAATAGTAAGAGAGTGTCTAACAGCTTTAAAATGTGTTCAAGTCCAGATGCATTACATCTAAGACAATTAAAACAATTTGCAGCTGTTATTGCAGCTGCTCGTGTCCTGGGGAAAAAAAAATCAGAGGGAATGGGAAAATTGCCAGAAGATCAGAGCTAAGCAAATGCCTTAGATTTCAAAAAGAGGAATTTCATAATCTAAAGCCATATGAGTTTGACTTTCATACCCAGCAACATTTAAAATGTATTCTTAACTCGATTATTTGTATACACTTAGTAGGGAAAGAGCAGTCACCAAAGGCCAGCATAAGGTAGCCAAAAATAATTCAAAAATTATTTTTATGCACTTACTATATTAGAAGGAGATAGAATATTACAGACAGATTTTATTCAAACAGCAGTCAGAATTGATTAAAAAAATGAAATGTATTGAGTCCTTGCTATGTGCTGTTGACCATAATAGGCCTTTGGGATAAAATGCCAGACAAGACACAGTCATCGCCTTCGATGGGATTTAAGTCTAGTGGAAGAAGTTGAAAAGAACACAAGGTCAGTTCTCATGGGGTTCAGTATGGGTGCAATGGGGAAAGATGAAAGGAAGCTCTTAGATGAGAGAAAATCTATTCTAGGAAGTTGGCATCTCAGGGGGATCGGATACATAAGGAGAAATAAGCCAGGCTAAAACAGCTGGGATCTGGAGGTGGAGAACGTGCCACAAAAGAAAGCAGGAGGTGAAAGTCTTCAAGCTGACAGAGCAGGGTAGCATAGGAGGTTGTAGGCAGTTCAGGAACACTGAAGCATAGACTTCAAAGTGGAGAGTGAGGAATGCAAAGAGAAAGGTAGAAGAAACAGACAAGAGTCCAAACTAAAACCCATGTTAAGAACTTTGGACTTTATTCTGAGAGTAATAGAGAACCTTTGGAGGATTTTTAAGCCAGAAAATGCACCATTGATTTCACCAGGTTATTTGACAGTCTCTCATCATATTATTGTGGATATGATGGAGAACTATGAACTGCATAGCAATGAAGTAGGTCAGTTTGTAACTATTTAGAAAATTATCCCATGAAATGTCAATGCATAAAATTGTTAGCAAGTAAAAAGAATTCTGTTGGCATTTTTCTATGCCCTTTCTTTGATTCTGTTTTATTCGTTGCATTTATCAAGAACTGTGGCAAGGTCTCTTTCACGGACTGCAAAGAGCTGGGAAGCAGGCACAGTATTGTTGAAATATTATCAAGATTCAGAAAGTTCTTGACAGGCTGGAGCAAAGGGCCTATGCCAGCAAGATAACATTTTAATCTTCATTTATGTTTTAAAGATAATCTCTTTTAGAATAATAAAATGGGGATGCCTCACTTTATAATAATTCATGTGAAATTATAAATTCAAGAGTCAAAAACCTGTTGTGCTGGAGACTGTCACCCCCCTTGCTAGGAAAACAAAACACAGACCGTGTGGGTGGCATCACTGCGTTTGGCTCCAGGTGTGGCAGTGGTTCCAGTAAACACCACCAGCTCCCATTTAGGAACTGTGTCCAATTCTAGGTTCAGATACCCAATGTCAAGGTATCTGAAGACCATGATATAAGAAAATGCTGGAAAGCTATAACTGAACAAGGATACAAGACTTTAATTTTTACAAGAGTAACGGCAGAGAACTGAAATAGGACCACCGAAAATGAAAGCTCTATATAAGGAAGACATTTTTAGAAGAAAATAATTTTGTGTCTTTTGTATTTTGTGTTCCTCCTTTCAAATGATTGTCTGTGTAAATAAATATTCTGATGTACTTGTAGATTAAAGGAAAAGAAAAAAAGAAAGAAAGAATAATTTGGGGGGTTGAGGTAATTGATTATTGAGCCCTGGATGACAATGAATGTAGAATCTGTAAGTGGAATAGGTGGCCTTGTAGCTTGCGGGCTTCCTACCAATGGAGAGGCTTGCACCATCTCTCAGAGATGTTCACTAAAGACAAACATGTCTAGTAATAACCCAAGTTACTGGGTTTTTACATTGGCATTTTTACATTGGAAGAGAGGTCTGGCGGCTTCTACCTTGAAATCCTATTTTTAAAAATCATCATAACCACAACCACCTCAATGTCACTGAAGGACTAGAGGAGAATGACTATTCCATACCAATATTGCCACCTTAGAGTCGTTCTTGCCTGCTTTCATTCAATATTTATCCTGCAGTCCCAGGAACTGATTCCTTCTTTTATCGCCCATTCTTTTAAAGGATCCTAAATGTGTCTTCCTCATGTTTCATGTTTTCTTAAAATTTCTGACACCTCCATTATGACAGATGTTGTAGCATAAGTAACCAAAGATATGAAAGCTTTTGGGATAAGTTTCTCCTAAGGAATTCTGATTTAGGATTTAGTAGTCCCTTTTTTTCCATTTTCTTAGTCATAAACCATGAGCAACCTTCCTTTCCCATGACCATGTCACTCTATCACAAACATTTCAAGAAAAGAGTCTAAAAGTGGCTTTCCACTCACCCCTCACCGCTCACATGAAGGCTGAGTTCAAGCGCAGCCACTGGTATCCTTCACACATTTGCTGGGGCCATCCCTGTACTACAACCCCAATCCCACTGCTCCAAACTACACCTGTGCCACAGCAACAGCCTGTCACTTCCTGAGTCACCTTTGTTTGGAAATTGTCAGTGCTTGAAGCTACTGACAAATTTATTTTGGCTTTGAAGATGACTGTCCCATACCTATCTATCAATGTGAGATTCCATAATGTTATGGACTGTCATACAATCTTCAACCACTTTTTTTAAAGGGCTTCAGTGTATAACCTCAGTATGACCCTGGGCCTCTTGCCTTCCTCCTTCTGTTTTCTTGCTTGTACTACATGTTCTTCCAAGAAAGTTTACAGAATAATGCTGCATTTAGTTTGTCTGCATTTTGTCAAATTATATTGTCTTCATGAAATCCCAAAACTAGCCCCAGCCTAGATCACAACAGACTTTTCTCTCCATTATTACAACAATCTTAAACTCTTATTTCTCCTTGGAATCTCATTTTACAACCCTGCCACCACCACACGCACACATGCAATAATGCAACTTCACTGAAGAAAAACTAGTCTCTTTTCAAAAGGAAATGGTGTATGTTCTATTCTTTTTCTAGTTACTCCTCAATCCATTGCAATCTGGGTTTCTGCCACAGTTTTTCCACCAAACTGACTCTCACAATGGTCAGTAACATCCTACTGGTTGACAAATACAATGGACACGTTCCAGTTCAATTATTACTTTATCTCCCTGCAGCATTTGTCATTGTTGACTGTTCCCTTCTTTTTGAAATTCTCTTCTGCCTTAAGCTTCAAGGTTTTCCTCATGACTGCCTGACTCTTCTCTTTGGGTTTCCTTGTCTCTCTCCACCAGCCATTTAAAAATTGATCTTTACCAAGATTTGACTCTCAGAGCTTTACTTATCTCACTCCTCAAGCTGTCCCTCGAGTCATCTCATGCACACACAAACTTCAACTAACACTTACAGATGATGACATCTGACCTCTAGGCTCACATCTGGGCTTGCATATGCTCTAAGCTTAAGACTCAAACCGACCGAAACTCACCTCATCAGTTTCCTTGCCCTCAAACCCTCAAAAAAATTAAGGAGGAAAATAAAAAACCTTTTCTCCTTTCAGGAACCTAAATTATTTGGGTTTTTCTTTTTTAATTTGGCTTCACCTTTCTACCCTCACTTTGATTCTGACAATTATACAAAATAATAGAATATTATGTATACAGTTGCAATTAGAGACTAGAAACTCTGTTCTAAAAAGGGGATTAAAAATAAGCTTAATGTTTTTTAGATTGCTTTATTTATTTATTTATTTACTGAGACAGAGTCTCACTCTGTTGCCCAGGCTGGAGCACATTTGCACTATCTTGGCTCACTGCAGCCTCTGCCTCCTAGGTTCAAGCAGTTCTCATGCCTCAGCCTCCTAAGTAGCTGGGACTACACAGGCATGTGCCACCACGCCCAGCTAGTTTTTATATATTTAGTAGATACAGGATTTTACCATGTTGGCCAGGCTGGTCTTGAACCCCTGACCTCAAGTGATCTGCCTGCCTCAGCCTCCCAAAGTGCTGGGATTACAGGCATTAGCCACCACGCCCAGCCTCCTATGATTATTTTTAAAATAAAATTAGAAGGGTAGCTGTAATCATGTACAGTTGCCAATTAATAATCACATTTTTTCAATAAGCAAAAACTTGGAATCTGGATTGGAGCAGACATACAAAACTCTGGGAAAACAGATGTTCTGTTTAGAAAGAGATTTCGGGGAGTACATCTTGCATTCTAAAGCTCACTAAATTCTTCCTTCTATCTTGGCAGTTTACATGATGAAACAAAATAAGCTGCTGTGTTTTAAAAAATATCTTTAAAATTGTCCTATTGCTTTTTTGGTAAACACAAGTGAATTTATTCTTTGAGGTACTCTTCCTCCTTGCATGAAGAGGGCTAAAGCTCTTCATTGTTAAGGTCAGAGTCTGTCCTCTGCTGGAAGCCTCAGATGCAGGCTGCCACCACTAAAGTAAGTCATAAAACGGAAATCCCAAGCCAAGCCCACATAAGCCAAAGTATCAAGCACCCAGCATATGTACAGAGTACAAACCTATTATTTCACACCTGGTGCTATGCCAGTGGAGATTCTAGAAGCACAGAATTAAACTGTTATTTTTGACAAAGTAGTATTATTGGTTGGCATTCAGTAAATTTGCTTGAAATTCTAACAACTTCCCTATATAGAATATCTACCCACCTAACATTTTTTCTTTATATGAAATCTTATAATAGCACATCTGTAATCACATTTCTTGTTTTCATTTTTTTCCCCAGGAACATTGTTGGCTTCTACTGTATAAGAACTACAGTGCATCTATCTCCATTAGCACTGTCACATGGGTTTTATAAAATCATATTACAAAATGTGGGTCAGTGATCACTGAGTCATGTAATTTATCAAGACAATACCCAGATGCACTGTTTGACATTCGTTTTGCAGGGATACAATCTACTGGTATAAACAACTCTGCAATGCCTACCATTCTTCAGAAGCAAAGGCCGTTTATGACTAGGGGAAAAAAAATCAATATCCGGAGTTCCACTCACTATCAAATATTTAATGTCCCAATGTTTTATAAGGTAATATATCAGTGAAAACTGACAGAACACTTTCCATCGATAATACATCATCTTTTCAGCTTGACCCTCTAATCATATCTCTAAATTCAGACTTTAAGAACCAAAAAGAACTTTGTCTCTTAGCCCAACTCCCTGATTTTACTAAGAGAACACTGAGGTACATAGTACAAAACTGAAGAACAACAAACTGGCCCAGCAGTTGGTGATAAAGTCTAGAACCGAAGTTTTCCTGGTCACAAATTTCATAAGTACAAAATTCAGTTCTTTTCAAATCTTGCATATTTCACTCTCTTTCTGTTTCCTTCATCACACCATTAGGATGGAATTCATTCCCTAATGCTTATATTACATTGAATTAAATCAACATTTTAAAAATACCTCCTCTATACTCGGCACTGAAATTGATATTGGAAATAATAGGGGTGCTTCTTTTCCATCAAAGCAGGGCTTTCAAGAGTGCTAGGAGATAAGACACAAATACTCCTCATTATCCCACTGACAAGTTCCTCAGTCTCATTTACTGGCATCTTTGTCTCTGTGGCCGCTTAAAATCTCATTCTCTCCTTGCCCATTTTTGCTTATGACACAACCCAGTCTGCCTCATTATTTCATTGCTCACAAGATGTTGGCTGTGAACTACCCTGATTAGTCTGAAGTGTGTGTCTCCTGAGTCCTGGTCCTCTGTCCCCAGGCATCTACTGCATCTCCATCGGTTGTCTCACAGGTTTCTTAAGCTCCACACATTTATAAGTGAACATATCATCTACAACCCCTTATCAGGGCACTTACTGGAAGTAACAGTCATAATTCTATTATGCAAGTCCCCTCTTTGTCCACTGAGGTATCTGTCTCTCCTACTACAGTGTGAACACCTTGGAAGTAGATCTCATGTCTTTTCATCTAGGTAGTGTCAACACTTTTCTTAAGACCCAGTGAATATATAATAAATATTTATCAAATGAATAAATAAAACCATTGGCTATGTGTTGCCCAAACCAAAATCCTGAGTTGTCTTACAGGACACATGCTCTCTCCAATGACCTAATAAGTCCTATACATTTTATTCTCTTAAATCTCTCTTAAAACCATACCTTCCTTTTTTTCCCCAGGAACACTGTTGGCTTCTACTGTATAAGAACTACAGTGCATCTATCTCCATTAGCATTGTCACATGGGTTTTATAAAATCGTATTACAAAATGTGTAAGACTAAAAACACTGCCCTGGTTTAAGTTTAATGATTTCTCACTGAAGCGCTTTCCATATAGCCTAAATGTTCTCCCTGCTTCCAGTATAAACTTTTCCCACTCAATGTTACACATACTCATAGTCTATTTCTTATTTGCTTAAAATCCTTCTGTGCCCCCAGTGCTCAGGGGAAGGAGTATAACATACAGCATCTGCTGTGATCTTGCCCCTTCCTACTTATTCATCACAAGCTCTTTTCCAGCCTTGCAGCTCACATTCTATCCATACCAAATATCCCACATTTCCCATTGTACATGGTGCTCCCTTGCCCAGAATGTCTTATCCCAGTTCCCCCCAACAAACTTTTACAGCAGTTGTCAAGATAAAAGCTTATCTCTTGATTTCCTTTAAGCAAGCTTCAAGACTCCTTCTTGACCCTCCCAATTGTGCCTTTTACGTATTACCATTATGGCAATTATGACATAGAAATTTCTGTATGTA
The DNA here is from genome assembly GCF_009761245.1 of Sapajus apella. NCBI lineage: Eukaryota > Metazoa > Chordata > Mammalia > Primates > Cebidae > Sapajus > Sapajus apella. The sequence continues at coordinate 7,450,540 of NW_022436943.1, read as the reverse complement.
GATCTTTTCCCCTGCTGGAGTTGACACATAGAAGGCGTTTGGTAAATATTAATGACTATCGTGTAACAATCCACACAGCCTATAGAATGCCCCAAGGTCATTAAATATCCCCATGTATGCTTTAAATCAAGACTTCACTTTATGCTGTTTTGTTCACTTTGGTATTACTAGATACAACTTGTGCCTTCAATATATAGTAGACTGACCAAATAGTGGGCAGAAGACATGATCAAAAGACAGAGACTTGGTGCACACCCAGATCTATCTTTCTACTTGGAGAAGAGTGACAAGTAGAGAGAAAAAGAATGAAAGGAAAACAGAAGAGAGAGAAAGAGAGGCACATATTAATTAATGCCAACATAAGCTGCTCCCCTCATCTCTACCGTAGTGACCTTCATTATTTTTCTGGTCCCTTTAACATCCTCTAACTTGTCAGCTACTAAGATACACCAAATCCATAGATAATCTCCAAAACTTCTTTTTAACAAACAGTTTCAATATTTTATTCTCCAAGTGATAAAAAATGGCTAGGACAGAGCCTAATACAATCATTAGAACTTGGCATCTGCTGTCCCTCCATGACCCATCACCCTAAAGCATGACTCCAGCAAGCAGTGAAACTTCAACATCCCATGTCATCCTACGTCCCCTCCCATGAGGGGAGGTGCTGACGGGTGAGATATGTTAAAGTTTTCCATCTCAAAATTACATTTGCACAACAAGGCCTACATTGATGCTACCATGATAAAAGTAATGAACATGTTCGAGAACTAAGAATCACACACAGCAATATTCTCTTTGATAAAAATCCTTCATGAATCACAAAGAAGCTGTAAGTGCTGATATTTTTTAAAGCCAACAATGTAAACATGATACCAGGACACTCATTTTTATCATTTGAAAACTGTTTTAGATTGTGGTCCAATTTCAAGCTGAAGAATGTAAGTCACTTTCCAAGATATTTTTCATGTCCTGCATGGGAACTTAAAGTTTAGCGGATTTGGGCCAACAACTTGGAGGCTCAATGCAGCAGTCTGAGTAAGATGTGTGTGCTCTGCATCCATCATGTGGTAAGATGAGTTTCCCAGGCTGACCTCCCTGCTTGTATACTTTTAAAATATCAGCATGCTAATAGTCTAAGGTGGACCACCAACCAACACTGTAGTCAACTACAATAGTGAATGTTTAAGTAAGGTCTCAATTAGATCATTCATTCACCCATCTACACAGGGACTCTACTAAAGATGCTTACCCCCTGAATTGAAAATTTCGCCATGTTGAAAGTAGGATAGACTCCCTAGCTCTGATGTTTAGACAGCATCAGCTATAACCCCAATCACTAAGCAACAGGTTTCATGAATGCATTATTGATTACATTCATTGGATTATTTTTCTCTTAAACACAAATTAAGACCACAAAGGAAATGATAGCTCTGTTTCCTGTTGCTTTCTCTTCATCAGATGAAGGAAAAGGGAAATAACTAGTTAAGAGGGAACATGAAGAAAACAGAAAGTGATTATACTTGTAGTCCTACAGCCAAAGTTAGACCCTTCAGGAGTTGTACTCAAGGGTTTTCAGATAGGGCTATATAATTGGCCCCATCCCCACAGACACAAGTAAACCTGTCTCTCAATCTTTAGCCTTTTCTATGTCTCTTACTAAGATATGGATGTCTAAAGGGAGAAGCTGGATGGGTGGGAGTGAGGTTTGTGTTTCTTCATCAGAAATGTCACTGTTTCTCTCCTGAGAGTGTCCTGCTTTTGCTACGTCTGCCTTAGAGCTCTGTTCAGTCCTCTTTGTTGCTGAGGCATCAGCTTCGATTATTATTCTGACACATCATCTCTGCAAACCCAAACACATGCTCAGTGTATTTGAATGCTTCTGAGAAAAAGCACCTCAGCCTGGCAGATGGAGATACATGTCCAAAGATGAACGAGCTGTAGAGACCAAACCTGTTGTCAAAACCCCTAAAACTATAACACCAGTGACTGCCTTGGTTGTTAATATCAGAAACTATGTAGAAATGTGTGTGGCTGTAGCCTAAAATAAACAAAAATCAATCTACTTCCTTGTTATATTTCTTGCAACAGCAGTTACAGAAGTAAAGAGTAAAGAATATTCAGTATGGATCTAGGTGGGCTACTTACAGATCTTCGCACATTCTTACAGATGCATGATATTAAAGACAAAGTTGTGAAATGAAAGCAATGTGTTTGAAGGCCTTTTTATGAGGAATAAAGCTAAAGCACTTTCTCAACATGAAACAAGCATATGCAAAGTACTGTTTATATATAGCCAGACCGCTGCATCCAGACCGAATGTCAAGCACAGTACTGGCCCCTTTGGCAACATACTAGTGAACAAGCAGCTTACAGGCTGGCAACAAAGACAGATAATAAAACAAGCAAACAAAGAGTGTTGAAAGTTATAATAGAAAAAATACAGAGTGTTGTGGCATCAGGGGGGCTAAACTAAGTATAAAAGATCTTTTTGAAAAGGTGGTGAGATCCAAAGAATTTCAACTTAAGCTTCCTGTGAGAGCTGCTTTTTGAAGTTTTGGTGTGGATGGACAGATTGCTTTCACATAAATTTATGTCTTCAAAAAAATTAACAATTTTCAGAGACAAAAAAAGAAATTCAACCAGAGTCCACACAATGTGCAGGGAGAGAGGCTTAGTCTCCACCCAGTCAATGTTAATTAACACTGTACGACAACCCTTCTCTCCAAACCCACTGAACGGCACCCAACCAGTAGGCGGTAACCTCTTTCATCCTTCTGGGAGATCATTCTTTCACTTGCTCTCTTTCTCTCTCTCTCTTTCTCTCTCTCTCTCTCTCTCTCTCTCTCTCTCACACACACACACACACACACACACACACACACACACACACACACAATTTTGATTAGGCACGGGAAGAAAATGATTGGGGACTTTGGTCATAAACATGCTACCAGAAGAGCTATCCTTCCCAATCTCTACAAATGCTGGGTCTACTTCAACCACCATCTATCATCCTGCCTCAGATAAAGGTCAGAACCTAATACGTACAAATAATTAGAAAGGTGGAACTGCTGGCATTGCTTTGGGGGCTCCTACTGCTTAAGGGGAGCTGGCAATACAGAAAGCATTAGTCCAAGTCCTAAAGCAGAGAACATTCAACTACGGTCTTTTTTTGCTCACATTTTTATGCAAACTTCACTCTATACCATTAGCCTTGCTCATGTGCACAGAGGGCTGGAATTTCAGGTAAGATTGGAATGAGTACACATGAAACTTGAAGGATAAATGTTCACATATCTTGTCATATCATTTTTTCTCATATTAGTAAAAGCAAAATATTAAATTGTGCTATATTAGATAAGGTTATGTTATGGAAATTATCAATTATTTGAAAAGCTGTCTTCTGGAAACTATTACTGTTTCATGGGTTCCATCAATCACAGGAAAAAAATCAGGAATAAAATTCACTTAATAGGAGATGAGTAAAATTATCAAAGTTCGTGGATATAAAATGACTTAAATTTGAAAGTACACAAGTCAGTGATTTTATCAAAAAGACCCAAACTACGGAGAAGCTGCAGGCTGAACTGTGGGAAATGTTTCATTCTTGTGACCACAAAATGAAAGCAAGTTAATATCAGTGTTCAAGTTTGATCAAGTAAAGAAGCTCCAGCAAGGTCTGAACAACCCCTGGCCCACTAAAGGTTGCCTCAGAAAGTAGGATCCTTCCCCCATGCAGGTGAGATAATTATAATGAAAAAATTATAAACAACTGAAATACATGGTAATTATCAACAGAGCAGCAACATAGATTTTGGATTTCTTCATCTTGAGAGAAGGTCTGGGGAGGAACCAATTTGTGATCAACAAAGAATGAGATCAATAAAGAAAAGATTTGAGTTTCATATTCCAGAGCTTCTGTACTAAGTCTGTGTGGATAATAAATCATGTAATTTCATGTGCATGAATTCTTGCCTATTGTCTTATCCACCAGTACTGCTGCTGGTGAAGAAGCCTTGGAAGATCTGGAGGTGGCAGAAAACTCATTTTCCTGGTACTTTGTAAACCTTGGGTTAGAATGGGGGCATTGGCAGCGGTCTGCTGTATAACTAGCTCTCCTTGTCCCTTATTATGTCAACAGCTACTACTACAATGACTTTCTTTCATTGAGAATTTACTGTGTATCAGATAAGAGATCAGTTTTATCATACCCATTTTCAGATGAGGAAAGTAAAATTAAATAGTTTCACCAAGGTATTGACACCCAAGCCTGCTGACTGCAAAGTCCATGTTCTCACACCTTGTACTATACAGACATCCATTAATATATTAATACATTCACTAACACAGCTGCCTTAATTCCTTTATGTCTTAGAAGACCTAGACTACCGATCAATAAAGTGTGGGGCAAGACAATTCATTATTTGGAGGCAAAAAAATAGTAGAACTTCTTTAGAAAATATTAAGACATCTATTTCTATTTATTTTCATATGAAAAAATAAGAAATTATTATGTTGATATTTAATATACAGTGATATGGTTTGGATTTCTGTCCCCACCCAAATCTTATGTTGAATTGTAATCCCCAATGTTGGAGGAGGGGCCTGGTGGCAGGTGATTGCATCATGGGATGGAGTTCCACCTTGCTGTTCTCATGATAGTGAGTTCTCCTGAGATCTTGTTGTGTAAAAGTGGGTAGCCCCTCGCCCTGCTCTCTCTTCCTCCTTCTCTGCCCATCTAAGACATGCCTGCTTCCCCTTTGCCGTCTGCCATGGCTGTAAGTTTCTTGAGGCCTCCCCAGGCATGCTTCCTGTAAAGCCTGTGGAACTGTGAGTCAATTAAGTCTCTTTTCTTTATAAGTTACCCATCTTAGTTTGTTTTTTTATAGTAATGTGAGAACAGACTAATACATACAGGTTAATACCAATATTGTTATTCCAATATTTAATATAAAGGTTGATCTTGGTGCATGAATTAGTCTAGTTGCAGGGGACTGAAATGCAGTATGTGAGCATCCTGGGAGAAAGGAGTATTTATTCCCCCAAGCATTTCACAGTGGAGCCCCCCACCTTCTTTTTTTACTTTGATATATTGCAACATACTACAATTCATTGTACCTAGGTAGTATAGACAATGTTTAAACAATAAAAAGTAAATTTTAAAAAAGGAGAGAGTACTTTGAAAATAGCTATTTAAAAATGTTTGCCTAGTTATGAAAACATTTCTGTTGCCATAGACATCATTTAAGTATGCCTTTCTGGTATCACTTCAACTCTTTCTGCCCCACCTCTCTTCTGTGCAGCCCCTGTGTGTGCATGGGCTCTAATCTCCTTCAAGCAGACAAAAGCTGACAGCTCCCTGCCTTGTACCTGTGTGAGATGTCTCTTTCTCGCCTCCCACCCCAGGTCTTTCCTGTGGAAGAATGAAAGACTACAGGATGCCCCCATGAGTATTCACACAAGTACAATCCAAAAATTGAATGAAGTTTTGAACGATGGAGGGTGGGAACTAGAGAAGATTCCTTTCCCCACAGAGACTGTCCTGAAAAGCAATTGTTTACAGCCTGTAGGAAGATCATCTCTCAGTATCAAACAGTCATGGTCAATATGAGATAGTGGCCAACTTCATAACACATCCTCAACAGGATTGTACACTTCTAAACAAAATTCAGTTCTGAATGGTATTGTCTAGGTTTTCTTCTAGGGCTTTTATAGTTTTGGGTTTGACACTTAAGTCTTTAATTCATCTTATGTTGTTTTTTGTATATGGTGTAAGGAAGGGGTCTAGTTTCAATTTTCTGCATATGGCTAGCCAGTTCTCCCAGCACAAGTTATTGAATAGGAAACCCTTACCCCATTGCCTGTTTTTGTCAGACTTGTCAAAGATCAGATGGTTGTAGGTGTGTGATCCTATTTCTGGTTTATCTGTTCTCTTCCAAAAGGACACAGGCACAGACAAAGATTTCTTGATGAAGATGCCAAAAGCAATTGCAACAAAAGCAAAAATTGACAAGTGGGATCAAATTAAACCAAAGAGCTTCTGCACAGCAAAAGAAACTATCAACAGAGTAAACAGACAACCTATAGAATGGGAGAAAAAATTTGCAATCTGTACACCTGACAAGGTTTAATATCCAGAATCTATAAAGCACTTAAACACATTTCTTAAAAAAAGCAGCCCCAATAAAAAGTGGGCAAAGGACATGAACAGACACTTCTCAAAAGAAGACGTACATGAAGCCAACAAACGTGAAAAAAAGCTCAACATCACTGATCATTAGAAAAAAACAAATCAAAACCACAATGAGATACCATCTCACACCAGTCAGAATGGCTATTATTAAAAAGTTAAAAACAACAGATGATGGTGAGGTTGTGGTGAAAAAGAAACACTTTTATACTGTTGGTGGGAGTGTAAATTAGTTCAACCATTGTGGAAGACAGTGTGATGATTTCTCAAAAATCTAGATGCAGAAATACCATTTGACCTAGTAATCCCATTACTAGGTATATACCCAAAGGAATATAAATCATTCTATTACAAAGATATATGCATATGTATGTTCATTTCAGCACTATTCACAATAGCAAAGACATGGAATCAACCCAAATGCCCATTAGTGATAGACTGGTTAAAGAAAATGTGGTACATATCCACCATGCAGCCATAAAAAGAAATGAGATCATGTTCTTTGCAGGGACATGAATGGAGCTGGAGGTCATTATCCTTAGCAAACTAATGCAAGAAGAGAAAAACAAATACTGCATGTTCTCACTTGTAAGTGGGATCTGAATGATGAGAACACATGGACACATGGGGGAACAACACCTATGGGGCCTGCCGGAGGGTGGGGAGGGAGGAGGAAGAGCATCAGGAAGAATAGTTAATGGATGCTGGGCTTAATACCTGAATGATGGGATGATCTGTGTAACAAACCACCATGACACACATTTACCTATACAACAAACCTCTGCATTCTGCACATGTGCCCCTGAACTTAAAAATTAATATGTTTACGATAAAGTATATAAATAAAACTCAGGTTCTGCTTTCTGGGGAAACTAAGCTAAGGGGGTATATTTCCTCTAAAACCTTTATACCAAAAAAGAAAAAAAGTAGAAAAAATATTATAACCAGCTTCAACACCCTCAAAATAACATATTAGTTGGTTGTAATCTCATCTGTTTAAAATGTAAAAATGTACCCCTTTCCCAGGAGTTTGCAGGAGCAACTAATCAAGTGAGAAATGATAGGAATTTTCAACAATAACAATTTAAAACTCTTTTGTATAAACAGTGGATGATTAACAAAAAAAAAAATATCATAATTAAGGGCAGCTAATGGTGTACTTCTTCCATAAAGATCAAAGTATCTTCACAGGTATTTTTTTCAACTAAGAACTTAGAAACAGATCTTTCAATAGCTGAATCACATAGTGTATTTCACAATTCAAAACAAAATATAATGAAGCATATTTGATCATATTTATGAAAACAAAAATTTTTTGGGCTTTTAATAAAACTATAAAATTTACTTTTAAAACATTTCATCTTTGATAATTTGTTTCTATTTTATGCAGGCTTTATAATGTATATACTATTATTACATTAATATATACATACAATTTTAAATCAATAAATAAAGATATTGTAATGAGTGCATAAAATTATTTTATTAGTGGGATGTGTGTTTTCAAAAGGTATTTAGAATCCATGACATGAACTGCCTGAATTTTATTTCTAATTCTATCCCTTACTACCTGGGAAACCTTGGGCAAGTTAACCAACCTCTCTGAATTTGTATATGTAAAATGGGAATGATAATAATGTTCACCTCATAAGAATGTTGTGAGGACTATAGGTGAGAGGCTGAGAAATATACCTAGCACACAGATAGTAACACACAATTGTTGATTATTGTTTTTTTGTTTTTTGTGGTTTTTTTTTTTTTTTTGAGAGGGAGGTTCACTCTTGTTACTCAGGCTGGAGTGCAATGGCGTGATCTCGACTCACCGCAACCTCCACCTCCTGGGTTCAGGCAATTCTCCTGCCTCAACCTCCTGAGTAGCTGGGATTACAGGCATGTGCCACCATGCCCCGCTAATTTTTTTTGTATTTTTTAGTAGAGACGGGGTTTCACCATGTTGACCACGATGGTCTTGATCTCTTGACCTCATGATCCACTCATCTCAGCCTCCCAAAGTGCTGGGATTACAGGTGTGAGCCACCGTGCCTGGCTGTTGATTATTGTTATTAAAATGTTGTTAATATAATTACAATATATTCTTTACCTTTCCAAGAGAAAGGCTATGAACAAATGCAGGCAAAGTAGTATATACAAGGTACTTTCAAAGGTTCCAAGAAGCATCGCTGAGCCTTTCAGCTTAGGAAGTCTTCAGATTTGAAAGAGTTTGAAAGATCCGGCCCAAGCCATTTATTTCGTAAATAAGGAAACTAAGGATCGGAGAGATGTATTAGTTTCCTAGGGATCATACAGCTTATGAATCAGAGCCCGGGTCTGACTCCAGATCTGTCGGGCCAAGGCCCAGCTCTCTCCACCATATCACACTGTACTCCCCTGCCTCTGCAGACACACAAAGGCCCTCAGCCAACAGATGAGCCTCTCACTTTGCTGCAGTCGAGGACTTCTCTGCCAGCACTTTTCCTTCTCTGAAGTCTACAAATCACAAGTCGTGAGGAAAATGACATTAGTGCCTCCTCACAATAATTTAGGGATGACAGCTCTGAAGAATTCCAATGAACTTTCAAATATGGTACCAGCCCCAGCCAACTGCAATCCTGGTCTGTGAGCAGAATCAGAGTACATTTTCTTCCAAGAGCATTATGCTAAAGGAAACTATAGTAAGTTTGAAAACACCACCACTTCCTAACTCCCTATCTGCATTATTTTTCCTCCAGAGCAGTTATCAGTAACATACTATAAATTGTACTTATTTATCTTGTTTATGGCTCTCTGTTCTGCTATTAGGCAAGCTCCATGGAGACAGGGATTTCTGTTTGTTCACTGCTGTATTGCCAGTGCAAATATTTATTGAGTGAATGAATATATTTTGAGTTATTCCTGCCCACTTTGCCTGTTAACGTTTGGGTTCTATGGATATACAGAGTTACTGATATCCTAGATTACATTTTACACAATCTCCTAGGCTACTGGTCACACAGAACTGTTCCTCTACAAATACCAGTTTCCAGTGATTTGATTAAAATGTACCCTAGCGAAATAACATGTGAGTTAACACCTGCTCATCCCACTAGTGCCAGCTGAAATGTCATTTCCTCAGGAAAACCATCCTAAACCCCCAGACAAGGCACTTCCCATATTAACGATTTCCATTGTACACTGAAATTTTCCTCGTTATGCTTCCTACAACTAGCATTAAAGCACTACATGGGTCACTTATTCGTTCAATGGCTTTCTTCTTTTCTAAACTGTAAGTTCCATGAGGACAGGGACCATCTTGTCTATGACTGTATTTCCAGGACCTGACAGAACCTGGCCTATAGTAGGCATTCAATAAGCACATCCCAACTGAATGAATAAGCAGAAATTTAATAAGTACTCCAGCTTTAACAAATTCAGCAAAAAAAAAAAAAAAAAAAAGAATTTAACAGCACATGATAGAAGTGGTAGATTTGGTCTTTGAATTTATTTAAGCAAACTCTAGAGAGAGGAGTAATTATCCTTTCAAATAAAATTCCTAGCTTTTCATCTAAAGTTGATGATATACAGTTACTTCCACGAAGATACTTTAAGTTATTCCTTCTATATTCCCCAGATCTGAATATTGCAGGCTTAATAAGAAAAATTCAATCTTCCAGCAATATTGCCTTTGACCCCAAGTGAATTTAACTGTCCAGGATTCTGGTTTCCTTCCAAAATCTATATCTGGTTTTAAGATAAATTTTCCCAAATAAGCCATAAACATGATTTTCATGGTTGAAGAATATTTTCATTTTAGATGAATAAACCAGAAGTACTTCAGACTTTTAAAATTCATGACCTATGTACCTATGCACACGTGCTTTCATTTCCAAGTTTCTATCACTGTTACCTCTCAGAGTGAAATAATATTCCTTCCCCACTTGAGTATTCTTCCCGGCTCCTAAAGGAATAAAATAGGAGCAAAACAAACCAAGCTCCTTTCATGTTAAAGAGAGATATAGGAGCATGTATCATCCCTCACCCACAAACATGCAGCTGCCTGCCAAAGTAATATTGTGTTCATCTTGAAAATCTTCTTACAGCTTAAGAATTCATAGAAGATTAAACATCATGGCAGTGAGTACTTGGAGGTAGACATCTAGAAAGATGAAAGTCCAGTCAAGTTGAAATTACCTGAGAGTTTCAGAAATGTAGGGACACAGTGGGATAACGTGCTTGCTATGAGTGAAGGAGAAGCATGCATGTTTCAATTTAATTCAACAATTATATGTTTACCTCAAATTATATGCCAGGTTTGAAAGACATAATGGTTTCAAGACTTTCTGCTGGGGTAGCAATGGTTTGAACATAAGTCCCTTGCTTTACATTTAAAGTAGAACTACTTTATTCTTTGACTAACGGCCCTGAATAAAAAAAGTTGTTGTTGTTGTTGTTGTTTTTTCACAAACAGTAAAAGTAGAGAAGAGAAAGAAGATCTTAAGATAGTCTTCTTGTTGGTACAATATGTATAATGTAGTACTTTCTACCCCCAAATCATAGAGGCATAAAAGCTTGGTACATCCCAATTTACTGAAAGTACAGAACTTAGAATGAGCTGTGAGAAATTGATTAAAGCAATGACTCTCAACTTTTCTTCATGCTGAAACCACTCCAAGAGTTTGAAAAAGCATTAATGCCTGAGATCCCAGAGACCCTGATATAATTAATAGTGTTGTGGCCTGGGCATCTGGATTTTTCAAATCACCTCAAGTAATTCCAAAGTGCAACAGAGATTAAAAGCCCCTGAACTAAAGGGCTTATTGATATCCCAGAGTTCACAGGCCAGAGGTTTCATTAATACTCAAGAGTCAGAGAAAAAAAAAAAGATGTGAAGATGAAAGTCAGTCTGGTTCTGTCATTGGGACCTGACTGGTAAAGATGTCTATGCTTGGTGCACCTGAAAGATGGTGTGACCAGGAATACATGTTAGGGTGCTGGGGCCCCTCCCTCTAGAAGGCCTGGCCTTTTTGGGGTCCCAGGCTAACTTAAAAAGACAAAACTCAAGTTGGTTAATAATAAGTAGAGCAACTATGTCAAGCCTTCTCTACTGAAAGGTAATAAGACTGCTCTGGCTGTTTTAAATCTGTGCACTCTGGCTCAGGCTTAGAGATCATTCTGATATCAGAGGAGAGGTGGTGGTTCCTGTGTCTTTTAATAACCCTTTTTTGGGGGTCATTAACTTTCTTGATGATACCCATGACAAATAATACATCCAGATACTCCCATCTATTTCAGATTTTCCAGAGCAGCGGGCAATATCTTTTTTGAAGACTCTAAGTTGTCTAAGTTTTACATGGGAAGAATGAAGAACATTCATACCTACTTGAGGGAGTAATGAAAAGCTAATGCCAATAAGAACAAGAGTAATTAGGAGAGAAGTCCTAAAACAAAAGCTGGAAAACTTGAAAGAACAGACAAAAAGGATAAGCAGTCATGCTCTTCTACCATAAAATGACCATCAAATTCCTATTCCTACTGATGTAGTAGTCCATTTTGCATTGCTGTGAAGGAATGTGTGAGACTGGATAACTTATAAGGAAAAAGTTTACTTTGACTTATGGTTCTGCAGACTTTAACAAGAATCATAGTGTCCACATATGTGTCTGGTGAGGCCTTAGGAAGCTTATAGTCATAGCAGAAGGCAAAGAGGGAGCATGCGTGTCACATAGAGAGAGAAGTAAGAGAGGGAGGAAAGGCCAGGCTCTTTTTAACAACCAGATCTTGCGGTAAATAGCAGAGTGGGAACTCACTCATTACCACCCAGAGAGCACCAAACCATTCATGAGGGATCCACCCCCATGACAAAAACACCTCCCACTATGCCCCACCTCCAACACTGGAGATCACATTTCAACATGAGATTTGCAGGGGGCAAACATCCAAACTATATCAAGAGGTATGCCCTTTTTTAAACATACATATGTAGCATACTTCATTCTATTTTAATGAAATACAAGGCTCTATAATCTTCTTAGATGTTAACAATATCAATGGCCCTGTATTCAGAGGCCAATATGGGGTTTTTTTGAGGTTGTGAACAACCTCCATACAGCCAGGGAAGTCTTTGAAGAAAACAGGCATACTAAAGACTATCCTCATGACTAGATGATCTAAAAGAAAGTATTTGATTTTCAGGGTGTCCCTACATTTTTCCAACACCAAAAAACCAAGTACAGTAAAGATTAATGAAATTTGACAACTGGAAAATACAAAGAGAAAGAGAAAGATGCAAAACAGAAATAAACAGCAACAAAGAGGAAACGTTTTGCACACTGGAAATTGAGTTTTATTAAAAGCAAAAGGAGTCTCTGCTGCCTTTGTAGGCAACATGGACCTAAGCATGTTACCACCACTTGAAGATGTTCCATCAGCCAAAACAGGCAAAATCTTTGGAGAGATAATGCACTAAAAGAACAGAACCAAAACTGAGGTTTTACTTTTAATCACCTAATGTGTGAAGATTAACAGTTAAGCAAAGAATCGTGTATCATGTATGTTATCACTCATTGTACACAAGATAGTATGCCTAAATAAATCACATAAGCAAACTAATTGCATTTCACCCATTGGTCTTTATCAATTAATTCTTTTACTTCCAAGTTTAGGAAAATAAATAAATTTACTAAATCAACAGTTCTCACACTTTTTAACTTAGGTTTTGATTCAGAAGATCACATGATCTGATAGGCACTAAGATTTGAGAACTGTTGTTTGTTTTTTCAAGTGGAAATACCTGGAACCAGCTGACTCCAATCAACCAGCCGGATACATTTTGCTGCTTAAGTAGGAGTGACGCAGGATGGGGGAGTCCTTAATTGATTCTGCTAAACTTCAAGTTACATAGACATACATCATGCACTCAAACATGAACAGTATATGACTGAGTGCTGCCAGGTGTGTGTTATCTACTGCCACAGTAACAGTGTGGAACAAACCAAAAATCCTTAGTGGCATTTAACAATAAATATTTATTTCTGGAATGGTTGGCTAGATGGCTAGATGCCTCTGCTTATCTTGGCTGGGCTCACTCACATGTGAGTGTTGGCTGGCTGTGGTCTAATCTCAGAGAGGCTCAGCTGGGATATCTAAAGCGATTCAGCTCTGATCCATGTGTCTCTAGCAACAAGTCAGCCTTGTTCTCATAATCAAGGCAGACAGCAACCAAGCCCAAGCATACATCCACTTTTCTTTTCTGATTCTATTACGTTTACCAGCTTCCCATCAGCCAAACCAAGTCATGTGCCCCAGGCTAACATTAAGATAGGTATACACAATAAAGTCAGACAGCAAAGAACGTGGATGTGCGGAGGGGGTAAAAGAAGGGACAATTTTTGCAATTTACTGTGCCAGGTTACCCAAGTTTTATTTAATATCATGCTAAACATTACAGGAGTTTCAAAATTCATATGTGCCCTGAACTGTAAATATCTTAAAGAAATGTTTTTTCAAAAGGTGGACATGATCCATTAGTGGGTTATTAAATCGATTTAGTGAATTGTGATAAACATTTAATGGGACGGAGGTGGAATGGAATGTGAGAACAGAATAGAATAGCACAGATCAGAGTTCATCATTGATGGTAAGGTAGATATTGATTCATGAAACCTTTGACTGGAGTGTAGGTAGGCACACATATGCAGGGCCCAGTGAAAAATACATCTGTAGATTTTAGACAGAAATTTGAAAACCATTTTTAAAGCATATTATCTGAAGTAAAATACTGATTTTTGCCATCAGTGATTCTCACTGATGAATGAATGGGCACTTCAGCTAGAGTGAAACCTAGGTCTTCACTAAGCAATGTCCAATAAGCAAGGAGGCAAAGAGTGGAGCAGTGAAAGTTTACCTTTCAAGTATAAGTCATAGCAGTCTCAGATCTCCAAAAAGCTTACAAATTTTCATAGCAGCATAAACTAATGCATAATTTTAAAACTCTAGACCATTAGTAAGATGAATGTGTTATAATCAGGTGACAGTTGGATGATACTGCTTGAAAGCAGCATTAAGATAAAATAACTCCCAAATACATACTGATAATCCACATAGAAGCAAATTTTTTTGAGCTTCCACTTTGCACCAAGGACTTAACAACAACCCTCTGAAGTGGATCATATCCACTGGTTGTGTGATTGGAGTATACTCCTTACCATCTCCAAAACCCGACTTCCCTGTGTGTAGAAATGGCAACTGTAAGGCTTATTTCGCAGATGCTTACAAGGGCTTCATACAAAGTAGAAACACACAAAAAAGTTAGTTTTCCCTTTATTTATCTTTGTAACCCTCACAGCTCCTTGCAGGACACCTAACATATAGTAAGTGCTCAGCTAGTAAGCTTGTAGAAAGTGGATTATGCTCCCCAGAGCCAAGCAGATTTCTTCGGGACTACCTGGCCCTCTCTGTCAAGAAAGCCCCCTTGAAAGGCAGCATTTCTGGATAGAGGACTTACCTCCCCCATCTCAAGACAGAGAGCAGCTAATGACGAAGTCATCTTGAGAAGTGTCTTATCTTTTCCCACCACAAACACTAACTGAGATTGTCTCCCTTTTCCTTCTTCTTGACTCCACAGAAAATGAGGATTTGTAATTTTTCTTTGCACTAGGGCCTGTGGCTCCTCATTGGCATTTGACATTAATCCTTAAGTAGATCATTTTCTATATTCCATAGTTAGTTCTGAAATAGTTTTCAATGGACAAGAGTCCTACTTTAACCCAATAGTCAGTTCCACCAAGACAAATTCTGTGTCTTCTTGTGCATGTTTTCTATCTTTGGTGGAACCACATTTATGGAATTGTTTCACTGACTCCTCGTTTGCAGAGGAATAGTACAATTGGAAATTTTTAAACTCTTTTAAGAGCCCAATGAAAATATTTAGCATTGAATAATAACAAATAAAATATACCATGGTTGTTTAACAGAACCTTTCTAAAAAGGTAAGAGGTAAGGTAAGCCATTTTGATGCTAATCTAGCAAGCTAATGTCATTTTCCTTACGTTGTTTTAATATCTCTTTGCAGCATCACACTCTTCCAGATTTCTTTAAGAATATAATCATTCTGTTTAAAAACCGTCTGATATTGATTCTATCTATTTCCAACAAAATAACCACATGTGTAAAGGTAAGTGTTTCCTTCTGGGTTTGGGATTAATAATAACTTACACACAGCTGGGTTCAAAACAAGGCAATCATTTTGGAAGTAAGAATGCATTTCTAAGAATCTTAGGATTCAAATGAATACTGTAGTTGGGACTTATTATCACACAATAAATTGTTCTGCTTCCAAACAAGATGGACCAAGCATCTGGTAGACATATGTGTGGCACCATCAAATTACATTTATATGTATGAAATACATTGTCCCAACTTGCTGTTATTTGCATCACATATATTTATTTTGTCCTCTAAAAGTCATCATATTACAAGAGGCATGAATGCAAAGATAGGAAATGATTCTCCTAAATGGAATGTATGGGAGACCTGAGCTGAAAGATTGCTATGACTCTAGAGAAACCTATGCAATTGAAAAGTCCAGCATTTAATCAAAAGAATTTGCAATCACAATTCAGTGGGGCCTTAACTTCAGCAAATATAACATTTATGGTTTTGAACAATTCTGAGTGATCCTAAAGTTCCAAAACACATCATCATTTGTAATGTTGTTTGTATGTTAATTTTAACTGTGTGTATTGTAGCATGGTCTCACCTAGAGCAATTATAGGAGAGAGGCGTTTGTAGAATCAGGTGGCAGGGAGGAGCACTCTGATGAAGCATGAAGGCACTGACATTGGTATCTCAGTTTAGCTTTGCTGTTCTTTTATCACTGAATAGGAGGTCACTGAATTTTAAGGTGTACTTTATAACATTGTATAAGGAAGCCATATTCCAGAGGCATGGTAATGAAGTTATAGCCCTGAGAATGTCAACAATCTAGTCTACAGTTAAATAGCAAACTGACTCTTCCCTTATGTTTCTAATCAAGGAACCCCACACTTACAGAGTATTGTCCCCAAAGTGCCACTTTAGCTGCATCTTCAATAGGCTATTTCAGTGCTCAATTAGGGTGACAGCTTCTGGATGGTATAGTATGTAATACAACCAGTAGGTCCCACGATAACAATTGCATTCTCCCATTTCCTTCATTGCACGAATGCTATGGATCAGGCCAGGTGGAGTGGCATATGCTTGTAGTCCCAAAAACTCAGGAGGCTGAGCCAGCAGGATCACTTAAGCCCACTCAAGTCTAGCCTGAGCAACAAAGCAAGACCCAATCACTAAGAAAGAAGAAAATAATAATAATAAAATGCTATGGATCAGAAAATCTCCAGATATTGGTGCTGGCTGAGGCTCTGTAGTCAAGAAAGGCAAACTCATATCTAAAATAAGTATTTATTCCTGTTAGAGCAAATCACTAGTGCTTCCAGAACCAAAAGACCCCAGTAAAGTAGACTTGCCACCATGTAGCTGGTCTTGGCTACCTGTTTACATGTACATGGGTAGCCTTCATCTCTGCCTCTGTGGCCTCTTCATTCATGGGCCCAGCATACAGTTCTGAAGTGACCAGTGACAAAAGCTGACTAATGTCAACTGTCTGAGTCACTCTACTTGTTTGTTTCAATGCCACTTTAATGGTATATGCATTCAGGTAAACATTAATTAACATGTAATACAAAAATCACATTGCATGCCAATGTCCATCTGTCCCTACACATACTTCTACCCCAGATCTTACCCCTGACCTTCCAATCTTTTTCCTTCCAGGCCCTTTACCAGTTGGTCGGCCCATTCATCATTGCCCAGAAGTTTGTATATATTCTCACTTCAGGCCACTTTTATTCCTTGCAAAGTAGATAACCAGGTACACTGCTCAAAATTCTACTATGGGAAGATTTTTTTCTCTCAGAATTACTTTTCAAGGCCTCCCCTGCCTGTGGCTGTATCGCTGCTGCCATCCATTTTCAGCTTGGGCCCAAATTCCAAGCCAACGCATCCGTAAACCAGCCTCAGGGATTTTCTTTCTCCTTCGGTTGGTTGTATGTACCCCTCTTCCCATCTTGTCCTCCCACCATATAGCCATGTTTGAATTAAGGCATGGGTTGGGCGAAACCATGATGGTGGCATGGGGTCTAGGTTAATCATGCCCTCTGGCCATGATCTTGGCTATACCATTTTTACCTTATGATGGATTGCTGCTGTGTTCACTCAATTGTATGGCATGATGGGTCCAATAGAACCCAACTCATAAAAGCAGTTCCAGATATGTGATCATTTATGTCTGCGGACTACATGCCTATACGACAGAGCTGCTTATGCCACCATCTGAACCTGCTGCAGAACCCTTTCTGTTCCACACCCCTCTCAGAACTGACTGCCTCTTGGGTCTTGTGATTTATGGGCTGGAGCAGTAATCCTAGATGTGGAATGTGATCATCCAGTACCTGAGAAGATTAACAGACATGTGCTTCCTTCTTTGTGAAAGTGCATGGAAGGTGATGCAAGTTGCCTCATATTTTGGAGATGTCCCAGCCTGCCCCTGGGACCACTGGACCCCTAACAATTTTCCCAAGGTTTCATGTTCGTAAGTCTTTGTAGAATTTATCTAACGCCTCCTAGACGGAGCACCAAGAGTGTCCAGTGTGCTAACTAACCTCTTGTACATACTGCCTGACCAGCATGATGTCAGTGGTATAATGAGTCAGTGGATATTCTGCAGGATATCCCAGCAGTCTGTATCTTTTCAGACTACATTAATGCACAGGGCAGATAACCTAAAGTACCCCTGAGGCAAAATTGCAAGTGTATATTGCTTTTCATCCTTGTTTATGGATGTAAACTGTTTCCAGCCTCTTCCCTTATAGGGAAAGAAAAGAGCCTCATCACCAAAGCAATAGCTACATGTTGAGTAACAAAGGCATATTAATCTGCCATATACATAGACCAACTAAAGATGGATCAAAGATGGTTTGATCCATCTAAATCTAAGACCACTGAATCTAAGACCTGAAACCAAAAAAGTTCTAGAAGATAACACCAGAAAAACTCTTTTGGACATTGGCTTAGGCAAATAATTCATGACTAAGACCCCCAAAGCAAATGTAACAAAAACAAAAATAAATACATGGGACCTAATTAAATTAAAAGGTTTCTGCACAGCAAAAGAAATAATTAGCAGAGTAAACAGACAACCCACAGAGTGGGAGAAAATATATGCAAACTCTGCATCTGACAAAGAATTAATATCCAGAATCCATAAGGAACGCAAGAAAAAAATAATTTTATCAAAAAGTGGTCAAAGGAAATAGACATTTCTCAAAAGAAGATATACAAATAGCCAATAAGCCTATAAAAAATGCTCAGCATCACTAATCATCAGAGTCATGCAAATTAAAACCACAATGAGATATCACCTTACTCCTGCAAGAATGGCCATAATTAAAAAGTCAAAAGACAATAGATGCTAATGTGAATGTAGTAAAAAAAAGGAACACTTTTACACTGCTGGTGGGAATGAAAATTAGTACAACCACTATGGAAAACAGTTTGGAAATTTCTTTTCTACCCTTATCCAGTCTCATGTTCTAGACCTCTTGGTCAATCATCCTCAAATCCAGTCCCCTAGAGTCTCTCCCCACTCCTAGCAGTTAATGCCAGCTAATTCTTGCAGCTCCCTTTCCTCCTTTATCAGACCCAGTGTGTCCCTAGCTGAGTTTTGCTGCAACTTAACCAAAATGATCAACCTTGTGAGTAGGAGAAGAGATGAGAATGGATCCTAAGGAGGAAATCTATTATTTTGTAAGAAAGATGTCTCTACAGTGTGTTCCCACCTGGGGAGAGTGCCCAGTCTTAGAAGGAATGAGTGAACTAGCTGCAACTCTGAGGAGTCAATGGAGTCTGAGGAGCCAAAATCTTTGGGGGCATCAATCCAGATGTCACCATCTCATGTGTCAGGGTCCCCTGGCCCTTGCATACATGCCTTTCATGAGTAGTCAATCATCTTAGGAGCTTGGCAACTCTGATAAATCCTGAGTTGGTCTTCGGCTTATTCTGCCCACAGACTGCAAGAAGTAAGAGTCTGACAACCACAAAAGGTCTCTGTCAATATTCAATTGTTTGTTAGCTGCTTCTGACTTTTTCTTATTCCTCTGTAAGGCATCAGTGCAACTTAGTAACAACCAGACAACTCTACCATGTTTAGCAATTGGACAGCTACTTCTTGCCATAGTATCTACATCACACATCCTTGCCAGGCAGCAGTGAATGATTCAGTCCTCAAGCCCTATCATATCTCCTGCTTTTGGGGGCTACTCTTGCTACCAAAACTGTCATTTGGTCTTCTGACACAGACACTAAAATGGAGTTAAGATGCAAAAAGTGCATGGGCCTAACACCCATGAAAAGTAAAAGGGGAGGGAAGAAAAACTGGGCATGGAGGGTCTTCAATTATGATGGAGACCCAACCCAGTCTCAGCCAACCCACTTAGAAGCTCCAGACAGGGGAAATGTCCATTAGAGGAGTTCCACATTGAGCAACAATGGTCCATCATTGGCCAGGAGCTACCTGGGAAGCTGAGGTAAACCTGAAGTTACTAGAATTGGAGATCATCAACCAACCACACTTTGTGCAGCTGAACAGAAAGCTCTCTCTTGAGATCACTCCCAGCAGCAAACTTCCATGGTGACATCATCCAAGTCCCAACATTTATACTTCCTTTCTTTTTCTCAACTTACTCTGTTGACAATAACTTCCAGACAAAAGCTTGTTAACAACAAGTATCTTTCTCTGACTTTTTTAATTTGATGGGAACATCTTAAGTGTTTCCCCTTAAAAATAAGCTTGGCTATTAGTTTCAGACATTCTTTATCATGTTAAGGAAATACAGTCTACTTACTGTTGAACTAAGGGTTATTAGTACTTATTAGAAAGGAATACAAATAGCTACTTAGCATTGATCAAGATCTGTTTTGAACTATGGTATAATATTAGAGTTCTTAGCTGTCTGCCTCCTCGTTCTTGCCTTTCTTTGTTTGTTTTTCAGTCTTGCACTTTCTCCTTGTCTTAGACTTAATGACTGAACTGAGTTTCCTTGATTTTACCCTAAGCATTCTTTAAGAATCTTCTCTTTCTCTCTATTTTTTCCTTCACTGGGTTGCCTTTCTGTAGCCCACAGCACACAGATCTCAATATCTGCCTGCCTGAACATGCTGTTGTCATTAATTCAATAATTGGTGCTTTTTCTTTCTTTAGAACTGTTATTGTCATGTCATGCTTTTAACACCCTAGAACTTTCTCTAATTCAAACCCAGTGCCTCTACCCTTTAGATTTCATTCAAATAATGACCTGTCTATAGCAGGAAGAGTTTTCCCACCACAAACCCATTCTATATACCAACTCACGCAAAATTATTGACTTAAACACCTACACTATAATTTCTACAAAACAGAGTGTTAGTAAAGAAGGGCAGCCCTCTATCCTTTTTACCTAGTTTTCTTCAGAATATCCATTTAAAAATCCACACCAGCTTGCTCTTGCACAACTGCATATCTGGATTTCTCAATAGAATTTCCTACAGGAAGAACACAAATGCGTTCGAGGTGGCTTTTCTATTGTGGACTATGATTACACTCTATTTTACCTATTAGAAAAAAATGTTTAGAAATAATTTGAGGCTTGCAGCACTTACTACTCTATTGTCAGCCTTTAATTTTATAGATAGAAACCATTTATGGGCCATGTTGCATGATCTTGATATTGATTCCTGGCTTTCAATAGTCCTCTGAAGCCTTTACTGTAATACCAAAAGTGATCAAAACGGATAGGAAATGAGCTCTTGACAGAGCAGATTGCAGTCCCAAATAATACAAACGTCCTAGCTCACCTGCTCTTTAATTTCCATCCAGACCATTAGATACATCTTTTGATAACTTGGATCCATGACCTCCTGTCATAGCATCCTCCTTTATGCTAATGTCACATTTCCTATTTTCATTCTGAAAGTGGCCTAAAGAGCAACTATGCTTGTTGGGCAATTACTGCCATGAGGATCAGCTCAATATCAATTAGACCAACACCAGGATTGCTACTTTTGGCAAACACTCTTCAGCATTTAGATAACGAATGCAGAGCATCTCTCTGAAAAGATTAACTAATTTCATTATCTGATGGGGCATTTTGCAACTAACTCATCCAGACAGGCTCATTGGAATGCAGTCCAATGCAAAATGAAATAGCCTACAAGTTCTACTATGGTAGAGACAGGATAGTTGTGATATGGTATGGATCTGTGTACCTGCCTAAATCTTATGTCAAATTGTAATCCCCAATGTTGGAGGTGGGCCTGGGAGAAGTGATTGGATTATGCAGGTGGATTTCTCAAAAATATTTTAGCATCATACCCTTGGTGCTGCCCTCGTGATAGTGAGTGAGTTCTCTGAGATCTGGTTGTTTAAGTGTGTAGCAGCTCCCCGCTCTTGCTCTCTCTCTTGCTTCTGCCTTTTCCATGTGAGCTACCTGCTCCCCCTTGGCCTTTGCCATGATTGTACGTTTCCTGAGGTGTTCCCAAAAGCTGAGCAGTTGCCAGCATCATGCTTCCTGTACAGCCTGCAGAACCATCAGCCAATCAAACCTCTTTTCTTTGTAGATTACCCAGTCTTGGGTATTTCTGTATAGCAGTGTGAGAAAGGACTAATACAACTTGTGAGGCCAATATTCAAAAGCCTCCTGTCAGAACCCACTATGAACATTGGAGCATGGCACCAAGGCCAGTCTGAAGAGGATGATGGCAATGGACCTAATCATCAGACAAGGTCATTTCCCCATTCAGAACCCCCTCAGGCCCTTCCTGCTGTCTCTGGGTGCCCCTTCTCTAGCTTCTTTGTGCTCTGGCTCCCAATATCCAGCATGTGTATGTGTTCTTTGATGGACAACCCTCATGGCACTGGAGTGGCTTTGCCCCTCATAGGCAGAGAGCCAGAAGTGCCTGGGGGTTTACATTCCAGCACTCCCAACAGAGAATCATCGTCAAACAATGTGACTATTGAGTGCAAGAGCATGAAAGCCCGACTCCCCTGTCTGAGGTGGGAAAATTAGAGAGTATAGTCATGTGCCACATAAAGATATTTCAGTCAATGACAGATGGCATATATGAAGGTGGTCGCATAAGATTATAATGAAGCTGCCCCATACAGGTGTACCATTTTTTATCTTTTATACCATATTTTACTGTATCTTTTCTATGTTTAGATACATGAATACTTACCATTGTATTACAGTTGTCTCTAGTACTCAATACAGTAACATGCTGTACAGGTTTGCAGCCTAGGAGCAATATGCTATCCATATAGCCAAGGCATGTAGTAGGCTCTGCTATCTAGGATTTTGTAAGTTCGCTGTGACTGTCACACAAAAGAATGGCCTAATAAAATATTTCTCAGTAAGCTATCTCAAATGACATATGACTACTGTACAATTGACACCCCAGAGTTCCTCTGCAGATCAGGCAAAGCTACCCTCCAAGGGACTCTGCCTGACATCTTACCCTTTGGCTTCTTTTTCTTCCCTGTCTTGCTTCTCCCATTCCCTTTCTTCTGGGTACACTTCCATAATAAAGCACTTACATGCAAATCTTAGTCTTAGGGTCTGCTTAGGAGAATTTGACTTAAACTGCTGGCTGGGTGCAGTGGGTCATGCCTGTAATCCCAGCACTTTGGGAGGCCGAAGCAGGCAGATTCCGTGAGGTCAGGAGTTCAAGACCAGCCTGGCCAACATGGTGAAACCCACCTTAGCCAGGCTTGGTGGCAAGCACTTGTAATCCCAGCTGCTTGGGAGGCTGAGGCAAGAGAATTGCTTGAACTCGGGAGGCCGAGGTTTCAGTGAGCCAAGATCACGCCATCACACTTCAGCCTGGGCAACAAGAGCAAAATTCCGTCTCAGAAAAAAACAAAAATTGCTAAGTGTTTTCCACTTAGAAACAGATTAGGCCCTGGACAATGGGAGACTGAGCTCTTAAGTAAGGGTCACATAGTGCCAGCTGTGGGGAGAGAAAGGAGAGAGAGTTGAGAACCAAACAACCTGGTGTCTCTGATCAAAAGCCAAGAAGAGTGAACTGGCAGTGGAGAGGAGAATTAGCTTTATTTCGTATCTTATTTTTTAAAAGTCCATGATCTCAAAGTAAGCAGTGTAAAAAGCAAGGAAAATCCTTCAGGATGTCTATTCCTGCACAGTGCCTCACACTTGTAATACTAGCACTTTGGGAGCCCTAGGAGGACAGATCACTTGAGGCCGGGATTTCAAGATCAGCCTGGCCAACATGGTGAAGCCCCATCTCTACTAAAAATACAAAAAAATTAGCCACGTGTGGTGGTGCACTTCTGTAATCCCAGCTACTCAAGAGGCCGAGGCAGAAGAATTGCTTGAACCTGGGAGGCGGAGTTTGCAGTGAGCTGAGATCATGCCACAGCACTCCAGTTTGGGCCACAGAGCAAGACACTGTCTCAAAAAGGAAAAAAATAAATCTTTCAGGATATCTACATAAGAACATGTTTTCACTTCTCCACTGTCACAGTTTGGGCTCTCCCAGAAGTAGAAGCAGGAGCAGAAGCAGACACTAAGAGGTTAACATGGAGGAGGCTTATTAGGAAGTAGTTTGGGGATCGACACCTGTGCAAGGGAAGAGCAGAAAGCAAAAATGGACAGAGGAAAAAGCTGGGCTGGATGGTTCTCAATGGAGGCCTCTGCCAACACCACAGGAAGCTGTGAGGTTGGGTGGACCCCTTTAGAATAGTACCAATTTGGGTGAGAAGGTTGAGCTCTATGTCAGTGAGTCACTGGATGAAGGCTTTCCTAGGAAGGGAACCAACAGTGGGCAGCTGGAGAAATAAGTCCTTCAGTCCTTAAAGGGATCTTAACAACACATCACAGGATCCACTACATTCTTGTCACAAAATCCTATATAAATAACAGAAAAAAATGCATTTTTATAAGTGTAGTTGTACTAGACTATCAGGAGAGGTGTCTCTAGCAAAAGTGAACAAGGAAGTCTTTCAAGAATAAATTGATGGGAAAGAATTTATAACAATGCCCAATAGAGATATGAAATCTGAAGTGATAAATGCCAGGGAAATATCCCAAGCAATATCCCAGGAGATATTCCAGAATATCCCAGGCAGAATTCCAAATAATCCCAGCATCAGAAGCAGCAGAGGCTGAGTGATGGTGAATGCCACAGGCTTTGAGATGGATTTTCACACAGCTGTCTTTTGGGTCTCAGTCACCAGGCCATGAGGGCTGTACCATGCTCAGCTTCATCCCTGGTAGACCAACACCACTGGACCTGCATCCACAGCAAGACATGAGTGAACTCCAGGGTGGCTGCCACTTAGGTTTTCAAGCTAAAATATCAGTGGCAAAAGGAATGGAATTAATAGAAGTAAAGCATAAAGAACAATATCTGGACCATGTACGTGCTCAATAAGTGGCTGTTCTTATTGTTAGTATTCATAAATTACGGCTTACTTAACTCTCGGATGTTCATGATTATAGCAAATGTATTTTATTTCTCCGAGGCAAAAAAGATATTATTTATGAAATTATAAGTTAATAATTAACTATAAATCATAGTAAGTATGAAATCCATTCAGTACCATTTGACCTGCTACTTTTAAAAACTTAATAATAAGAGGTTATAACTATAGACTGGTGAACAATAAAACTGCTCAGCACCTTTTGCCTAAGCCCAGTCCCCCTCCTGAGTCCTCTGTATCCATGGTTGGCATTTCTATCCATCCAGTCACCAAGCTAGAAATCTCGGAGGCATCCTGTACCCTCTCCATCTCTCCCATGCCCTCTCAATCAGAATCAACTCTTCCTTCTCTTCCTTCTTGCCAGCCTACGCTGCCTGTCATGCCCATCCCCAAACACTTTTCACCTAGACCACTTAGTATTGTAGATTCTAAAAGATCTGCCATGACCTGCCCTGTTCTCCATCTTTCCAGCCTCATCTCTCACCACTCCTTGCCTCAGATGTTTCAGAAACACCAAAGTATTTTCAATTCCTCCCACAAACACTTGTTTTCACAAGTTATCCCTTCTGCCTAGAATCTCCAGTAGAAGCTCAATCTGCTATTTCAGGTCTATAGTTGAACATTAAACTTAAAAACGATTATCTCCAAAACGCCTTCTCTGACTCTCAAAGGTGGATGGAGTCCCTCTTCTCTGATTACTCAGCACCCAGACATGCTTCATTATTGCATTTATCATTGTCTACTGCAATGTTCTCCTCCTGGGACGTTTTAGAGTAAGATGGTTGTGAACCAAAAAAACAACTCAAATTATGTTATTCTCCAATCTCACACCACAACAGCAATCAACACAGAAGACTTCTGTGTCCAAATATGGGGAGGATTTTCCCCCACAACAAGCAAGCAGTCAGTTCTGCAGTGGACACAAGCTGGGTATCCTCTAATTTAATTCAATTCTGACACTATTTCCCTAGAGATAGGGTCAGATCCCACAGGTTGAGAACTTAGTCCCACAAGACCAGCCCCCACCCCTACGAGTTGTAGGTCTGGGCCTCCAGAACTTCCAACTAACTGGCGTCAAGTTGGGTTTCTTATTATCCCCTCTTTGGTATCTATTAGTTTGCTAGAGTGGCTCACAGAACTCAGGGAAACACGTTTACCCTTATTATGAAGGATACTACAAACGAGACAGATGAAGATGCATAGGGTGAGGTATGGGGAAAAGGACCCAAAGCTTCCATGCTGTCCTTTGCACTCCACCCTCCAGGAGCCTCCATGTTTTCAGCTGCCTGGAAGCTCCCCGAACCCAGTTCTTTTGGGTTTTTATGAAGGCTTCATTATGTAGGTATGATTGATTAAACCATTGGCCATGGGTGATCAACTTAATCATCAGCCCCTCTCCCCTTCACAGAAGGTGGGGCTGAAATTCTCAACCCTCTAATCATGCCTTGATCTTTCAGGTGACTAACCTCTATCCAGAAGCTGCTTAGGAGATTTTAGCCTTCAGTTAACCATAAGTATAAAAAAAGACGTCATTTTAGAGATTCTAAGGATTTCAGGAATGCATGCCAAGAAATAGGGTTGAAGATCAAACAAATTCATCACAATATTGCTGTGATTCAAGTTCAAATGTGACTCTGTCACTTACTAGCTATATGATCTTGAGCAAGCCCTTTAGAATCTCGGTTTCCTAATCTGAAAAATGGGGTCAGAAATGATGAACAAAATGGCACATATAAAGAACTCAGCATAGTACCTAGCAAATTGTAAACCTCAATAAATCAAAGTTCTTTTTGTTGTGTCTTCCACTGGTAGACGTATTTCATTTTACATACCAGGCATCTGTTCCTGACACAGAAAAGCTCACCAAGTGCATATTAATTCAATTAATACATGGATGGATGGATGGATGGATGGATGGATGGATGGATGGAAGTACCAGTCACTATTTTGCTGATAACAGTGGAGAACCCAGGTGGCATCCAGAGGATTAAAGATGATGTACTTGTTTCTCAGGCACACCACACTCATCTTCCCACACCTAACCAAGCCACCTTCACACCTGCCTGATGCCCAGGCTGCAGGTGTGCCCCACAATCTCTCTACCCTCTGGACAGAAGTGGGGCAGCCTGCATCACCTCACACAGCACTCAGCTACATTTGCATGCAGTTTTCCAAATATAAGAAACTTCTCGGAGAAATAATCCTAGGGGTTTTTCTTTTCTTTATGGAACAAAGAACACAAAACACAGATAGTAGCGTTGGGGGAGGGAGAAACCATCTCTCTTTTCAGAGTTGAAAAGGGCAAGTGACTATAAAATAAGAACATTCAACCCCCAGCTGAGAGATAAAAATAGAGAGAGGGCTATTAGGCCCAGAGTTGTCACCTGTGTCCCTCTCTGGCTGCTCATGGACATGGACAGGAGGGAGCCCAGAGGGAACCAAATGGCTCTTGTCCCTGCACAGAAGGGCCCTTCTGCTGCCAGCCTGGCTCCTTTTTTCCCTCCTGACAGCGGCTCTGCAATGTAAAGGAAGGACACCCACCCACACTCCATTAGCATCAGGAATTTATACAATCATTCCAAATGTAAAAAAAAAAAAAAGTAAACACTCCCAAAAATGTTCCTACCACTCTACATTCTTAGCAAACACATTTTTAAGAAAATAAAGTAAATCCTGCTATGTAGCCAATTTGTGTTTTTCTTCACCAGTCAGCAACCTGGCCCATTTTATATAAGGCATCAGACTCCCTGCCCCAGCGTAATGTCGGATTCTCTTGGGGAGGTCTATGTGTAATATAAGATATTGTCCCTAAAAATATATATACACTATGTGATGAAGATGGACGGATGTTTCCGAGTGGATGATGTGTACCATTTCTCTCCAGTTTTTCTGACAGGCTGAAACTAAAAACAAGCACACATCTATACATACATGAGATCCATCTCAATAAAAGAATGTAACCGTTCATCCAAACATTTTCAAGATGGTCAGGAAATAGACTTTTTTCCTCTTTTCATTGTCCTTTTACTTAGAGAACATTCAAATTCTTCCTTTAAAGCACTGAACGCCATTACTAAAATTTCAGGCTACTGTAGAATACACACACAGACACACACACACACACATAGATGTATGCATACACTTGTGTGTATATTAATATGTCTATGTACATGCACACACTCACAGGTTCCTAGGGGAAAAAAAGTCAGCTGTTTGACTTTGAACAAGAAGTGAATCTCAGGAAAAATGGCAAGCTGAAGCACTTTGATCCTGCCTTACAATCTTGCCCCATGCTTGCAATGGAGCTTCAGTGAACCACAGAGAGTTGGAGCTAGAAGTTGCTTCAAGGTCAAACTCTTCCCTTCACCACTGAGGAAACCAGGGCCCAGACAAGTGAAGTGACTTCCAAAGCCACACAGCCAGATGGCAGAAAAGCTGTGAACACAGTCCTATATTCTGATAGGACAGCTCCTGGGAGACATGGGCTTAGGAAATACTGGATAATGGTGGGTAGCAACACCAGTCAGCCTATGGCCTGGGAGAAAGTTTCTCAAAACCTCAAAACAGCATGTTTCAAAGTCTGTCATCTTTGGACCTGACCATGACAGCAAGTAATACCAGCAGTGAGGCAAGCAGCTAGGTCAATAACCAAGATATGCATGGTGGGGACTGTTCACACAGAGCTTGGCAAACCTGGGAGTGGGAAATTCTGCCTCATGAGTGCAGTTATGAAGGGCATGCATTGCCATGGCTTTCTTCTGTTCTTATCTTCTTTCATTCTTCCTTCTGCTGCCATTTTTCCTCTTTCTTCTCTCCTTGCCTACCCTCCCATGTACCCAAATTGCTCCTTTACAGTCCCCATCTGCACTTGGTCAGTCACAATCCAGTGACTTCAGTGATTCTAGTAGTTAAATCATATCAACAGCTCCATGATAGGATTCATGACACAATGGCCTGATCTGCAAAAACAACCTCTTCAGTCCCAAAATCAGGCTGGGGACAGGGAGAGGGCAGAACATAATGTTCTTTTAATCAGCAATAATTTTTGAGAATCCACTGTAAAAGAATGTCTTCATCAATTGCAGAAAACTATTAGCAAGTGGCAAGAGGCCACAGCAGGCACTTGGCTGACATTTGCTCCTAGAATTCCTCTCTGCAGCTCAGGGAGAGCCCTGCTGTGGTGGAGAGGAGAGGAGGGAGGAGAGGAGGTCAGCATTCAGTGAGGAGCCACCATGCCCATGCCAACAACTCAGGGCTTTATATGACCCAGTGTCAATCTGAGGGGAGGCAGGAGAAAAACAGCACAATGCATCCCTTCCATCCCAGAAAATACCCATGTAGTTGACAAAACCATTTCAGTATTTCTGGTGTTTAAAGAATTTCAGTTGTAAAATTTCAATTTCAGGGGGAAAGGATTCCCTGTTTAATAAATGGTGTTGGGAAAACTGGCTAGCCATGTACAGAAAGCAGAAACTGGACCCATTCATGACACCTTACACTAAAATTAACTCCAGATGGATTAAAGACTTAAACATAAGATCTAACACCATAAAAACCCTAGAAGAAACTCTAGGCAAAACCATCCAGGACATAGGCATACGCAAGGACTTCATGACTAAAACATCAAAAGCATTGGCAACAAAAGCCAAAATAGACTAATTGTATCTAGTTAAACTCCAGAGCTTCTGCACAACAAAAGAAACAGTCATTAGAGAGAATCAGCAACCAATAGAATGGGAAAAAATTTTTGCAATCTACCCATCTGACAAAGGGCTAGTATCCAGAATCTACAAAGAACAAAAACAGATTTATAAGAAAAAAGCAAACAAATCCATCCAAAAGTAGGAGAAGGATATGAACAGACACTTTACAAAAAGAAAACATATATGAGGCTAACAAACATGAAAAAATGCTCATCATCACTGGTCATTAGAGAAATGCAAATCAAAACTACATTGAGATACCGTCTCACGCCAGTTAAAATGGCAATCATTAAAAAATCTGGAGACAACAGATGCTGGAGAGGATATGGAGAAACAGGAACACTTTTACACTGTTGGTGGGAGTGGAAATTAGTTCAACCATTGTAGAAGACAGTCTGGCGATTCCTCAAGGACCTAGAAATAGAAATTCCATTTGACCCAGCAATCCCATTACTGGATATATATCCAAAGGATTATAAATCATTCTATTATAAGGACACGCGCACACGAATGTTCATTGTAGCACTGTTTGCAACGGCAAAGACTTGGAACCAACCCAAATGCCTATCGATGATAGACTGGACAGGGAAAATGTGGCACGTATACACCATGGAATACTATGCAGCCATAAAAAACAGGGAGTTTGTGTCCTTTGTAGGGACATGGATGAATCTGGAAACCATTATTCTCAGCAAACTGACACAAGAACAGAAAATCAAACACCACATATTTTCACTCATAGGCAGGTGTTGAACAATGAGAACACATGGACACACATCACACACTGGGGTCTGTGGGGGAGAACTAGGGGAGGGACAGTGGTGGGTGGGGAGTTGGGGAGGGATAACATGGGGAGAAATGCCAGATATAGGTGATGGGGAGGAAGGCAGCAAACCACACTGCCGTGTGTGTACCTATGCAACAATCTTACATGTTTTTCACATGTACCCCAAAACCTAAAATGCAATAAAATATATATTTTAAAAATTTTTTCAGTTTTTTCTGTTCTTTCACAAGAACTTTAAAAGTGAATCAAACACGTCACTCTTTTTAGAAAGCTCAATATTATCACTAGATTAAAAGTTTCAAAAATAAAAAGGATGCCTCTCAAAACCACTGCATCGGTCAGTATATATATATATTTAATTTTATTTTTAATTAAAAAATAATTGTATTTATTTATAGGGATCATTGTGATATCTGGTGCATACGTACATTGTGAAATTATCAAATCAGACTAACATATAATATTATAACTGTTCAAATTATGGCAAATGGAATTAGAAACCAATTTCAGTGACTAAAAAATCTATAAAATAAAAATATTTTTTGTCCACCCATCTAGTCTTCTAATGTTGTTTATATCACTAGAAACACCAGAAGTTTTGAAAACTTTTGATCTACATTTGATCAAATTATGACCAATTCATTGCAACAATAAATTAATTATACCCAAACCAAAAACTGTGTTTTTTTTTTTCTTGTGCTGGTAAAGGAGAGGCAACTGAGTTCTTTTTCTTCTCTATTAAGTAATTTTTAAAGTGATTTTTAAAAGCCTATTAATGAAAAGTGACACATTTCAATGCTTAAAGTGCAGGCTGTGCAAAGCTTGAGGTGCTCACTACACTAACAGCGGACCCACATTACACAGATGGAGTTGCCTTCCTTCTTTGCCTCATAAACATTAAGAGTGGCACACACAGCTTTTTCACTGTAGATGAACACTTGGTACACACAATAATGGAGACCTTTAACTTGTGTTTCCCTAGGCTTGGTGTGACTGAGTCTGTAGCCTCCTTGTGACAAGGGTAGAGATTTTTCATTGAATACACATATCCCCATAATTGTGGAACATACTCAGTGGTTGTCTCAATCAGCACATGGTTAGTCGTTAGTTTTTGTTTCTTCTTTTTCCTTTTTTGTTTTAATTTCAAGAAAAACTAATGAGTTTCCAGAAGCAGTGTGAGTGCTTTGGGGCTGAATGTGATTTAAAACTAGCAGTAAAAGAAAAAGAAGACAGGGAAGGTAGCTGGTTAATTGACCTTTATTGTGCCTTCTGGTTCATTTAGAAATGGAAATTAAATTAACATGATAATTCAGTCCTACTGTGTTAAGGCTGCTATAAACCCATTAAATTTTATGGCCATTGATTTAGCATTTTTTTCTATTAACTGGGTTTAATTTTCAAAATTGTCATGCAGGTTCTGAAAAGCGGTTCATTCACTCTGGTTCTTCCAAGTTACTAATAATGTGTAATCTTTTTTTTTTAATAGTATTCACTTAACTATTCAAGCTCAGAGGGCCCAACTGCCCTCAAAAGCCTGGATTAATTTTGAAACTAACCCCACTGAAAGTCTTCATAAGCAGCAAGGAGAGTTCAAGGATGGGAGAAGTCAGTGAAATTTCCTGGTACCGTATCAATTTCTTAAAGATTGGACCCCCAAAATTAACCCAGACCAAAAGGAAATATTTTGGGTTTTCTTTTTGGGAGATCAAGAGAACCATGAAAAGAATTTGTGTTGTTGGTACTTCTATTTTTTAAACCATCCTAATAATATAAAATCTTTTAAAATGTAACCATTCTTTGTATTTCAGATCCCCAGACATGTTTTTAAAAATCAACAAATTTGAAATTATAACCAATCAAAACTTTCTAATTTTGAACTACTAAAAGACATTGATTTTTACTTGAAGCAAAAAGTTATCTTCCAGATTCTTTCTTTAGCAGATACAGGTCAGCCCTTTGTACCTTCTAATGTGGCAATGAGCAGACTTTTAGTTTACTAACTCAAGATACTGAAGTTTTATTGTGAAACCTATTGACAGTTGAGATCTCAGAGAATTTCCAAAAGAGTCTGTTATTTAACTTTGTAGTATTCCTGAAAAGTAGAGACTATGGCAATTTTACCTTTTTGATTGTTTATCAGTAAAGGAGGAGAAGTTAAATGGTCCACAGATTCACAACTAGAACATTAAGCTTGTCAATAGTCCTACACTTTCAACCCCACCATATAAATCAGACAAGTAATGACAGCCCAATATTTTAGAATTAAATAGTAAGCATTTTTTCATTATTTTGCAACAGAGTATTCAATCAAAATATATCCTATTCTTTAAAAGCTTACATCATGGCAGATGTGTCCATATTGTAGCCCAAGTGACGGTTTTCATGGTGCAGCATGCTTATCTTGGTGTTGTTTAACAATTGGCAGTCATAATTAAAGACCTTCAAAACATCTGAAGATATTGCTATTGGAAAATGACATATAAATAAATACCTCACTTTCTTCTGGGCAATGTAAACCAGGTTCTTCATTATCCAAGTACATTGTGTTAGACTAGGTTTCTACTCCAAGTCAATGTTTTCACAGAGTTATGTGTACTTCCTTGCTTAACAAATAGCCAGATATGCTACCTAAAGGAAAGTCTGGTTGATAAGAAGAGATAAATGCAAAAAGGGTAGATTATTTCCTTCAAGGCATAACCGAAAAATTGGATTATTAAAAAGTATTGGGTGAAGAGAAATTAGAAGTTCTTGCTGATAAAGACTGTGGTGAAACTGCCTTTGCAAAGATTATAACTGAGAAAATGATGGCAGTGAAACGGATCTAACCTAACCACATCCGTCTTGCTTCTAACCTCCAGGCTATTTTTGTTCATTCCTTGCAGGCTGAACTAATAGCCTACAAGGAACTTAGTTTAGGAGAAATTTAGTTTATAGTTTAACTTTGAAACAAAATTGATAACAGCCCTTTCCTGAAACAAGCCCTCTTCTTGCCTGGGGACCAGACTGCCTTTGTAGGACTAGCAAATTAGCCATGAGATTAGAAATTATGATTTAGGAGTCATTCAGCTAGAGGCCACAAGATTCTAAACCTCTCCCGTTGCTCCTAGGGATAACATCTCTACTATAAAACCTAAGATCTGTTCTCGATATATTTTTTAGAACCTGCACTCCACCCAGACCAATACACTGGTTCATCTGATCTTATGGCCCCCACCTAGGAACTGACTCAGCACAAGAGAACAGCTTCAGCTTCAGCTTCCTGTGATTTTGTCTTTGACCCAACCAATCAACACTCCCCATGACCCAGCCCCCTACCCACCAGATTATCTTTAAAATCCATAATCCCCAAATTTTCACAGAGACTGATTTGACTAATAATAAAACTCCAGTCTCCCATACAGCCAGC
Organism: Sapajus apella; assembly: GCF_009761245.1. Lineage (NCBI taxonomy): Eukaryota > Metazoa > Chordata > Mammalia > Primates > Cebidae > Sapajus > Sapajus apella. Next base: position 7,416,904 of record NW_022436943.1, on the reverse strand, counting down.
TCTGCTTGAATTAAACTTTCTCAATTGCAATTCCTCTGTCTTGATAAATCAGTTCTATCTGGGCAGAGGGCAAGGAGACCCCATTGGGAGTTACAGTGGGAAGAACCATATCTGGAGTATCTTACGTAGTTCCTATTATTTAGTAGAGTATCTTGCTAAAGTAAAAGGTATTTAATATATAAAAATAATGATCACCAACACTTCATTATACAACACTGACTATCTATCTAGCACTGTTCTAAAGTACACATCTACATTAACTCATATAACCCTCACATAAGGTACAATCACCCTCTCCACCTTACAAATGAAGAAACAGAGGGGTTAAGTAACTTGTGCAGGGATTTGAACTCATGCCACTCAGCTATGCCATCTGTGTTGAATAACTGCCATACTCTCACGTTGGTCAATTTTAGTATTTTCAGCCCAGCATCATTCACTCCCATTCACTAGGCCAAGTAACTTATATCATTTTTGACTTGTCTCCTTCTGGCACACCCCACTCCCCCACACCCAGCCCATCTTGGATTCTAGAATCCTGATTCATTTTTATTCCCTGGTGATGGAATCTAATGACGTCCCCTTGAAGAGAATTTATAAAATTCTCAATTATGTTAATGCTTCAAAACTTGAAGCCTCTGATCTCTGCTGGTGAGGGATGAGAGAGGATAAGAGAGTGAATCTGAGTGGAGAGAGCACTCCAGCACCTCCTGTTTCTTCTTTTTATGGGTTTGACTTATAAAATTTGCTAGAGCAGGTTTTGGTTTCTTTATCAAGCACTGTGCCTGCAATGGGGTGCTGCCAAGATGGAACTGATTAATCCTTCCCCTCTTTCCCTGCTGTTCCTCCAGCTTACCTCTATCCTAACACTTTATTCTTTGCCTATTGGTCTCCTTTAGATTCCAAAACTTGGAAGCTAGGGGTAGTGATAAGGACTGTAACTGATGCAAAACTATAACCTCAAGGCCTCAAATCATACCTGATTTCGTTAGTGCTCAAAAAATAATTAATGATTAAGTTCACAGATGACTGAAATAAACCATCTCCTCACCAAGAAGCATAAACGAGAATATACAGTATGTTCCAGTCATATTTTTCCAGTTACATAATTAGATTATAAGATTCTCAAAACAGGGTCCAGAAAGAAAGCGTCCTCTGTGTATCCTACAGCATCTAAGTGTCACCCACATAGTCTGCAAGGAAAGAGCACAGTTGACGTTCCAAAAGCTAAGTCAAGCTGAACACATTTGTTCTTACATCATAATCACTGAATCAAGGAGAAAATGCAATAAAAGCATAACTGAGAACTAGAACCAAATTTGGAAGACAGGAGACAACAAAATGTGCGTCAAACTGGAGGACAAGGCAAAGGCATGAATATGTTATACAAGGAAAGGTCAGTAACAAAGGACATTAAAAGGAAGTAGCGAAATGAGTTAGTATCCATACATACATTTCCTAGCTCTGCCTGCGGAGAGGGCCCAAAGGTAATGATACCCCAGTATCAATGGGGCACAACCAGCACCCAGATCTTGGTTTCTACTATTCTCTAATAAAAGGAACCAAGGCTCTTTGAGGAGACGGATGATTCTAGGACCAGGACAGAGAATACACAAGATGAAAATGGACCATCTTGTAATGCCAGAAAGTAAAGAGGTGCTCAAAAAACAAAAGTCTGAGAGCATGGCAAAGGGACAGAAGGGCCCAGTGAAAAAGCTCACAAGTGCTAAAGCTTGGACAATGTGATCAACAAAATAAACAATGCAGTGCTGAAGTACAGCCCAAAGTATAAAATAAATATCCATGGGTCTATACTGATATAAACAAGTGATTGAATAGATAAATCAATAAATGGGGAAGAGACAAATTTCCCACACAGCAAAATTCCAAACAATTCTAAACAATTTAGGTAGATCCTCTTCCCCTCAAGAAAGTAAAGCTTAGCTCCCTATCTCTTGTTTGAGCTGTACTTAGTGACTTGCTTCAAAGAGGAAAATATGGGAAGAGAAAGAAAAAAGGGACTAGAAAACAGGGAGACCTGGCAAACACTACCTTATCCCAGGGTTCAAGGTCAACATCAACAAGGATAAGTCATGTTGATAGTATGTATGCTTGGCATGTGGTGATGAGAGGACACCTTGCCTCTGAGGGCTTCTTCCCCCAAACTAATAACTCAGTGTCATCATGAGAAAAACGTCAGACAAACCCAAATTGAGGGACATTTTATAAGATATTTTACCAGAACTTCTAAAAACTATCGAGGTCATCAAAACTAAGGAAAGCCTGAGAAACTGTCAGACTGGAGGGTACAAACAAGACATGGCAACTAAATTTAACAGGGTAACTTGCATGGGATCCTAGAACAAAAAAAAGATATTAAGGGAAAATTAGTGAACACCCAAGAAACTGCAGGGATTAGTTAATTAGCAATGCTCCCATGTTGGTTCCTTCGTTGTGACGAATATACCACAGTAATATGTTAACAATGAAAACTAGATGATATGGTATATGTGAAGCCTTTTTTTCTTTTTTTTTTTTTTCTTTGACACAAGGTCTCGCTCTGTTGCCCAGGCTAGAGTACAGTGGTGCAAACACAGCTCACTGCATCCTCGACCTCCTGAGCTCAAGAAATTTTCCCGCCTCAGCTTCCCAAGTAGCTAGGACTACAAGCATGTACCACCACACCTGGATAATTTATATTTTGTATTTTTTGTAGAGATGGGGTTTCACTATGTTTTCCAGGCTGGCCTTGAACTCCGGGGCTCAAGCAATCCTCCCACCTCAGCCTCCCAAAGTGCTGAGATTTCAGGTGTGAGCCACCACACCCAGCCAAGAACTCTATACTATCCATGCAACTTGTCTACACATCTAAAACTATTCCAAAACTTAAAAGATATTTTTTAAAAGCAGTAAATACAAAGAAGGAGTAAGGAGCAACCTACAGGCATAGAATTATGCACCTCGGTTCAACATCTAAGTAACTGAAAATTAAGCATCCTCCCAATGTTTGTTTATGTCAGTCTTGGTGCATCTCAGTGGGTCTAGAAAAGAGGCACGAAGAAGTCAAACTGGTCTGGACACGTGGCAGGCTCTTAAAAATTTGATCATATTTCAAAGTCAACAACATTGTATAGATACTGCTTATATTTTTGACTTACAATATCATTTTCTTTTGCAAACTGTCGCCAGGAACTATCCCTAAGGAAATTTTTAATTAAGGAACCCTCCTTTCATTTAGTGTTTGCATGTGACCTGAAATGATCAATCAGAACACCCTATCACCCTGGGAACAGTTACTAGTCCATGAGTGTTGTGTAGAGCCCAAGTAGAGCCAAGCATAGTCACTTTGGGCAGCTTCATGTAGATACTCAGTATCCTTCTGAAATTGCCAGTTGTCCCGCACTATAAAAGCCTAGAGCTACCAGGACCATCCTTTATAGCAGAAAGAGTCCTTGCTGGATTAAAATCACCCCAGAGGAAAAAAGAAATTAGATGTGCAGAAAGACAGATTTCTGATGGCATCATGTGCAACCTGGATCCAATATGTCCATAGTTTACACCCCTCCTTAGACTCTTAGCTATTTAAAGCGGTAAATTCCTGATTGACCTAAAGTGAGTTTGAGTTGTTTCTGCTACAAATTAAAAATCTTGACTAATAAAAGCAGGTTGAGATCGAATATATGAATACTCAACTCATAAATTATTTGTTCATTAATTTTAGTTATTCGTATATTGAAATATTCAACATTAATGAGTACCTGCTATTTGCCATGAAATGCAAAGATGTAAGAATCAACATCTCCCTCAAGGAACTTATAATCTACAAGGAAGACAGACAAGCAGCTGAGCAAAAACCACAATACAATGTGATAAGGACATAGACAAATGTGTTACTGAATGCAATGGACCTCACAAGAAGGGTATTCATTGCAGACTAGTGTGACATCCTGACAAAGAGACTTCAGAACTGGGTTTAGAAGAATAGAGTAGTTACCAAGCTCAGTCAGGGATTGGGGGAGAATGCTAAGATGGGACAAGGCTGATATCAAGCTGTAAGAGGTAAAGACGCCCATGTGATACATAGGTGTGAGGAAGCCTGACTGCTTTGAAGAACTGCAAGTAATTCAGCACCACTGATCTCTGGAGGAGAAAGAAGGAATTGCCAGCAAGTCAATTATTTCCATCAGTGTGGATAAATGATACATCTTTTAATGTTTGACATACACACACACACACACACACACACACACTTATCTGGAGCTTACTCAGTCACATATGCTTTTCCAGATTTGTCCTGATTGGGTTCCCAGCTCAGAATCAAGCTGATTGCCATGATCAGCTAGGAATCAGGGCAGACATGGAAGACAAGGTTCCAGTTGTAGCAGATAAACTGTTAATGAGTAACTTAGAGCTGATACTCATTCTTGCACATTTGATCAGTACACACTTCAAATTCTTAATTACAATTTTTGTAAAAGTTTTCCTTTGATTCAGATAGGTATTCATCATTGTCTTTTCTTCCTTAGACAATGCACCCTAGCCTAGGAAAAACTCACTTACTACTTAAGGGAACAGAGAACATATTACCATTGATTCATGGAATGCAATGAGAATTTACTAACGAGAAGTGTGGTGTCTGAGGACTAATTTTATTTTTAAATGTAGATCTGGTTCAACTGGTTCAATCCAAAAACATACCCATTAAGCTTCTACCCTGCAAGAGCTCCGGTACTGGAGGCTCAGAGTACAAGCTGAATTCCCCATGCAAAAACAAATTCTCTCAATCATGCCACGAAGGGTTCTTTATATATCAAAGTTGGCAGGAAATAGAGGACTAAAATTGTTTCAAACTGTTGTTGGCAGTAAGCTTCTGTCTGTGTTAATTACACTCTATGTTTGATGCTCATCATTCAGTCAACAGTTAACGCGCGGTAGCCTTTCTGTGATTGACTAAATACCAAATTACTGTATGCAGCTTTTTTGGATTTCTGAGTTTATCAAATTTATATCATTCCCAGATTTGGTGATCTAATAGTTTGGGGGCTTTTCTAGCCCTAACTCCTCTGATAAACAAGTAGTCAATGAAAATGTTGGGTACACTTATGAGAATGGTCCTGAAAGTTTAGAATCCTAAAGAAATACAGATATATAAGGAAATTCTTTAAACGTTAAATTTGAAAGGATATATGACTTAAAACAAATGTGCACCATATATTAGTATAATCTACTTATACATGGTTACACAATGCATAGACATCCCCAAAAAACTTCAACAAAATTTAGGTAAGTATATGTACATATACATGCTTGTGTGTATATGTATTTGGCATGAGGTAAGAAAGTTACTTAAAAATAATTCCAAGTAAAGACCATAATAAACAGAAATCAAATAAAAAACACATTTTGTGTTCTTAGTTTTACATTCAGTATGCAGTTCTCGAAATACATATTAAAATAGGTATTTTATACTAGCAAGACAAACCAACAGCACATTGAAAAGCTTACCCACCACAATCAAGTTGGTTTCATCCCCAGGATACTAGGTTTGTTTAACATACACAAACCAATAAATGTGATTTATCACATAAATGGAACTAAAGACAAAAAAAAAATACATGATTATCTCAATAGATGAAGAAAAGGCCTTGAATAAAATTCAACATCCCTATATGTTAAAAACTCTCAATAAACTTGGCATTGAAGGAACATACCTCAAAATAATAAGAGCCATATATGACAAACACACAACCAATATCATTCTGAACAGGCAAACCTGGAAGCATTACTCTTGAAAACTGGCACAAGAAAAGGATGCCCTCTCTCACCACTTGGAAGTTCTGGCCAGGGCAATCAGGCAATATAAAGAAATAAAGAGTATTCAAATAGAAAGAGAGGAAGTAAAGTTATCCTTGATTGCAGATGACATGATACTATACCTAGAAAACCCCACCATCTCAGCTCAAAAGCTTCTTAAGCTGATAAGCGACTTCGGGAAAGTCTCAGGATACAAAATCAATGTGAAAAAATCGATAACATTCCTATACATCAAGAACAAGCAAGCAGAGAGCCAAATCATGAATAAACTCCCATTCACAATTGCTACAAAAAGAATAAGAGATCTAGGAATACAGTTAACATGGGAAGTGAAGGACCTCTTCAAGAAGAACGACAAAAAGCTGCTCAAGGAAATAAGAGAGAACACAAACAAATGGAAAAACATTCCATGCTCATGGATAGGAAGAATAAATATTGTGAAAATGGCCATACTGACCAAAGCAATTTATAGATTCAATGCTATTCCCATTAAACTACCATTGACAATCTTCACAGAATTAGAAAAACAAATATTTTAAAATGCATATGGAACCAAAGAAGAGCTTGAATAGCCAAGACAATCCCAAGTAAAAAGAACAAAGGTGGAGGCATTACACTACTTGGCTTCAAACTATAGAACAAGGCTATAGTAACCAAAAGGTCATGGTATTGGTACAAAAGCAGACACATAGACCAATGGAACAAAACAGAGAACACAGAAATAGAACCACACACCTACAACCATCTGATCTTTAACAAACCTGACAAAAACAAGCAATGGGGAGCTTCTGCACAGCAAAAGAGACTACCTGCAGAGTGAACAGACAACCTACGGAATGGGACAAAATACAATCTATCCATCTGACAAAGGTCTAATATCCAGAATCTATAAGGAACTTAAATAAATTTATAAGAAAAAAAACAAACAACCCCATTAAAAAGTGGGCAAAGGACATGAGCCGGCACTTCTCAAAAGAAGACATTTATGCAGCCAACAAACATATGAAAAAACTCAACATCACTGATCATTAGAGAAATGCAAATCAAAGCCACAATTAGATACTATCTTATGCTAGTCAGAATGGCTATTATTAAAAAGAAACAACAGATGCTGGTGAGGTTTTGCCAAAAAAAGGAATGCTTTTACACTGTTTTGGGGAGTGTAAATTAGTTCAACCATAGTGAAAGACAGTGTGGTGATTCCTCAAAGATCTAGGGGTAGAAATACCATTTGACCCAGCAATCATATTACTGGGTATACATGCAAAAGAATATAAATCATTCTATTATAAAGATACATGCACACGTATGTTCATGGCAGCACTATTTCCAATAGCAAAGACATGGAATTAATCCAAATGCCCATCAATGATAGACTGGATAAAGAAAATGTGGTACATATCCATCATGGAATACTATGCAGCCATAAAAAGGAATGAGATCATGTCCTTTTCAGTGACTTTGGTGGCGCTAGAAGTCATTGTCCTCAACAAATTAAGGCAGGAACAGGAAGCCAAACATGGCATGTTCTCACTTATAAGTGGAAGCTAAATGATGAGAACACATGGACACATGGGGTGGGGAACAACACCCTGGAGCCTATCACGGGTAGGTGGGGAAAGGGAGAGCATCAGGAAGAATAGCTAATAAACATTGGGGTTAATACCTAGATGATGGATGATCTGTGCAGCAAACCACAATGGTGCACATTTACCTATGAAAAAAACCCACACATCCTGCACATGTACCACTGAATTTAAAATAAAAGTTGAAGAAAAAAATAGATATTTCAGACCAAACACTGCATGTTCTGACTTATATCTTGGAGCTGAATAATGAGAACACATGAACACAGGGAGGGGAACAATACACACTGGGCCTGTCAGGGGGTCGGGGGCATCAGGATAAATAGCTAACGCATGTGACGCTTAATACCTAGGTGGTGGGTTGACAGGTGCAGCAAATCATGATGGCACACGTTTACCTATGTAACAAACCTGCACATCCAGCATATGTATCCCGGAACTTAAAATTAAATTTAATTTTTAAAAATAGGTATTTTAGCATGAGAGACAGTAGTACCCAATAGTCTATATTCAATGGTGTGCTCCAACCAAATCCTGTTGCCTTCCAATAGAGTCTAGTTTGTGCATCTTTTCTAAGTTCCATGTCCAGCGACTCAACTTGAGTGGCTTGAAATTGGCCATGGTAAGCGTATTTACACCACAAAAATCGGCAAATGCTATAAATCAGGGCTTTTTTCTTCTAGGAGGGCTGACCGGAAAACATTTACAAAACACCACAGCATATATATGTGCGTGTGTGTATGTGTGTGTGTGTGTGTATATATGTGTATTGTGTGTATGGTGTATATTGTGTGTACTTACACATGTATATAGAATATACATATAATATGTATATGAACATATATGTAGTATATATGTGCACAAACATATACACAAAACATATGTAGGGATTGTTTTATATTTGTGTCCTTACATTGAACAGTGGGCAGCTTTTCTTTTTAGTATTTATATAGGTAGATAGTATATAGGTGATAGATAACAAATAAGAGATATAATGAGTAACTAAAAAATTATTACTATAGAGAAAAACAAGATTGAAATGAAAAGACGCAGTAGATAGCAAGTGTAGAAAAATACTAATGGTTTAACTAAAAAGAAAGAAAATTTCCTAAGCACTACAAAAACTTCTTAGAGCTAGAAAGGTAACTTAGTCCAGTTACCTTTAGTTTAATCCAACTGTCTTTTTCACTGTGAAGGAGACAGAGGCACAGAACATATAAGTGGTTTAGCTATAACTTAAAATTAGGCAAATAGCCAGGAACAGTGGTTCCTGCCTGTAATCCCAGCACTTTGGGAGGCCAAGGTGGGCAGATTGCTTGAGCTCAAGAGTTCAACACCAGCTTGGGCAACATGGCGAAATCATCTCTACCAAAAATACAAAAATTAGCCAGGTGTGGTGGTGCAGGCCTGTAGTCCCAGCTACTCCAGAGGCTGAGGTGGGAAGATGGGCTGCAGTGAGCAATAGAGCCTGGGCGATAGAGCCAGACCTCATTCAGAAATAAATAAGTAAATAAATAAATATAAATAAAATAAGATTAGACAAATGAGAAGGTCAGAACTGGACTCATGTCTTCTCAGGTTTCTAACAGCCCCATTAGATCTGTTGTGCTCCCTTTTGAGGCATCTTAACAGACTGAAATTGCCAAAACCAGCATCAATTTTTCCCGTAAATGTTTTCCATTGTTATAACAAAAATACCAATTGCTTTAGGGCCTGATAACAGATCAGAAACATATTGCACACTTTTTTTAAGGAACCTGCTATGGGTTCTTCCAAGTCTTGACTAGAATCACCAGTACCTTCTACATGGAAGACTAGAGCAAAAAATTTGAGATAAGCAAAGTGTCTTCTTGTACAAGAGTTATCTTGTAATTGATCATGTTTGCAGTTTCCTCATCATTCAATGCAACCAGACAGACATAGTTTGCCTCATCTCAGAGTATTAAGCTATTTTTAATCTTTAAGGAGATTAGAAACAGCCCAGTACTACTCTAAGATATTGTCTTAGTTTTATGCTGCTGTAACAGAATACCACAGAATAAGTAATTTATAATAGACAGAAATTTTGGGGCTCATGGTTCTGGAGGGCTGGGAAGTCCAAGATCAAGGCATTTGGTGAGGGTCCTCTTGTTGTATCATAACAAGGCAAAAGGCATCACAAGGTGAGAGAGAGCAAGAGTGTGGTGAATACCTCCTTTTATAAAGAACCCACTACCGAAATAATGGTATTAATCCATTCATGGGGGCTGTGCCCATGTCCTAAAGATCTTTTATACATCCTATCTCCTAGCACCTCTACACTGGGGATCAAGACTCCAACACATAAACTTTGGGGAATGCATTGAAAACATAGCAGACGTGAATTTGTCAAGATACAATAAAAAGATCTGCCAGATTTATGGCTAATTCATGAATCGCCTAATGTTATCTAAAATACTCCCCCGTTCACAGGAATGCTTACACAGGACAGTTGACAAAAATGGCTAGATTATTGGAAACTTCACTTCTAGGAACAGGAGGAAGCTGATTCCATTTCTCCCACTTGAAGACTTCCTTTAACAGGCATTTCTGATGGCACTCTATCTTCTCTGTTGACTAAAACGTCTATTCATTCACTAAACATAAACTAGGCAGCAGTGAAAAAAAAAAAAGTATAGGTTTCAGAGTGAAACACACAGATTCAAATCCTTATTCAGCCACTTCCTAACTGTATAAACTTGGAAATGTTACCGGCCCATTCTGAGCCTCAATTTCTTTATCTGCAAAATGGAAATGACAGTGCCTAGAATTAATTTGATTTCTTAGGATTAAAGAGAAAACATTTTCTAAAGTATCTGATGCAATATCTGGTGCATAGTAGATAGTCAATAAAAATTCATTCCTTCTTTCCCTTCCTAAGGAACCCTCTTCATTGGCTAGGTGCTAAAGATACATAAATTAATAAAGTATAATCTCTATACTCTAGATGTTGACAATATAGCAAGAGGAAAGATTTCCAAATGACCAATAGTATAACTTGATTAGGATCTTATCAAGAAAGAGATGGTACCTCAAACTGGATAATTTGAGGAGGGTTTAATAAGGTGACTATTTACAAAGGTATCATTTTGGTGAGGAAAACCACAGGAGACAGTGCAGTGTCCCAGGGCTAAAAATAGTACAGCACAGACAGGTCTGAAGGGCTGGGGAAAAGCAGAGACTATTTACTGGAGGGAAAGAAGGGGACAGTGGTGTGCTGGATCTGGCTCACGCCAGCTGGAGGGAGCAGACAGTGCCTTGAATGATGGCACATCAGCAGCTTGAAATTGTCCATGGTAAGAGTATTTATACCATAGAAATCGGCAAACACTACAAATCAAGTCTTCTCCAACCCCCATACCGATTAACCACGCACCAGCACATCACTACGTGTAATCTTTGCGGTAGGAGGTAACCAACCCAGAGCAATCCCACAGGAAGGAAACTAACTAAATAAACACTCCAATTTTATTCTCCGTATTCCCCTTTTTCTCCTGCCAATGGCCAAGCTCAATCAGAAGCCATAGGTCCAGAGAGTTCACTGCTATCTATTCAAGCTGACCTAATCCATTCAGGCCAACAGCAAAGCAGAAAGGATGGGAAAGTAGATCTGGAGGTGCAAACTAAAGTACATGAGCATGGGCAACAGTGGAAGAGAGGATGAAGATCTACTGAAAACTAACCAGGTTGAGACCTAAGAAATAAAGTGGTATTGTAGCTCAGAACTTTGTGCATTCAAAAGACATTGTCCCTGTGCAGTTACACTCTTAAGATCTATCTCTTTGGGATGACATCGCACGTTTCTTAAGGAAGGAATAATATATTCCCTGGGAAAGTCAGGGAAGATGGAGACGACATGGGTCTCAAAAGGTGACTAAGAGTTTGCCAAATGCAGAAGACAGCAAAGGACATTGAAGACAGGAAAGCTTTGAAGGAAAACCCTCCAAAGGGCTGGCCGGACATCCCTGTCCTTGTGCAATCTCCTGGCCCGTCCATGTGGTCACTCCACCTGGCCTTCCTCATAGCACAGTGACCTCAGGCATTGTGACTGCTTACCTGGCAGCTTAGGAATTCAGAGCAAGTACTCCAGTGATCTATGGAGCAGCCGCATCACCTTTTATGATCTAGTCTCAGAAGTCACATAAAGTCACAGTAGCCACAATCACAAGCCCACCCAGATTACAGAGGCAGGAACATAAATATCCACATCTCAGAGTGTCACACTGTAAGAAAAGCATGTGACAGGGAATTACTGCTGCAAGTGTCTTTGGAATAGACAGTCTATCAAAGACACCCAAGACAGGGCTGCTCCAAAAATAGCTCTCCACCAAATCAGCTGCAGTCCCCAACTTCCACCATTAATTTCCCATCACTTACTATTTGTACACAGGTAAGGTCTCATGAAAGAAGGTACAGAATATGATTCCAACTTGGCAGCAAGATGCCAAAAAGAGAAGAAGAGATTTTTACCTTCTTGAGCCACACAGTAGGTTTTTTAATGAACCATCACTCTAACTATGTTGCAGAAAATGAATTGGAAAAAACAAACCAGAGGAAGGAAAATCAAATTGGATGTTGTTTGTCTTTTGTCTCTCAGTTTCTCTAAGTGTGCCTCAGTTTGCTTGTTTTTAAAATGAGGAAAATAATGGTATTGCCTCAAGGGGTAACTATGAGAATTAAATATAGGTAAGCTCATATGGGTCAGGTGTGAGTTACAGGGTTAGGCACATAGTAAATGCTTGACATACACACACATGCATTTGCTGTTATGGTGTTCTCGTTCTCATTAATATTCATGTGAAAGATAACGATGGTCTAAACTGAGGAAATCGACACATTTTAAATATCTATTGTGTGTAGGGTGAAAAAGAGGGAAGAATCAAGGATGACTGCTATGTTTTGAGTTAGATCAAGAAGTTGAGTGATAACGGATAAGAAAAACAGAGGGAGACAGCTCTGCCAGCCCCAGCCACAAGCCTGCTCATTCCCCAAGGCTTGCTTTCAGAATGCTTAACTGTTAAAGCTTAGAGAGGCTGACAAGTTTTTCAACTACTCTAAGCTTCAATTTCTTCATCTGTGAAAAGGAGATAACAATAAAGTGTAAATGTACACTTAATTAATGCGAATTTAACTCTAGGTTCTCAGCCTAAGAGAGAGAATAAGAGAAGTATGAGCACAGGAGAAAAAAAATAATTTAAATTCTGTAGCCACTATTTAAACCATTTCACTCAATGAGCAGAGCTCTAAAACGAATGTGATAAGGATGAGAAGAACCTGCTATTGCTTCACTCAACTGGGTTCCCCCAGGCCCCTCCCACACTGTTTGATTACCAAGGTTTAACATACATGTATTTATATGATATGGCCCTAAATCAGATCCAGTACAGCTGGGATCAATCTTTAGTAGATGATCAAAATGCCATCAAAGCAAAGAATTATAAAAAATTAAACATATATATACTTTAATAATTTATTTTAGCTTAAAACCAGTGATAAATTTATCTTCTGTTTTCCTGTAGAGCCAAGACTTTCAAATTTTTGTTTTAATGCCTTTATTCTTTCCTCGTATGTGGATGCACTGATAGTAGTTCCACACCACATTCCTAGAGTGAACTTTAACGCTTTCCAGTTTGCAGCAACAGTGCAACCTTGAGAGTCAAAAGTAGCAAGACTAAGACCTAAGAAATAAATAAGGTGGTATGGTAGCTCAGACCTTTGTGAATTCAAAACACACTGTCCATATGCAGTTACAGTCTAAAATCTACCTCTTTGGATGACATCACACATTTCTTCAAGTGTGCTGTGTGCCTGTACACCCCTTATGCTAGTTCCATTCCTGCCCGGCAGAGCCTCTCCCTGGGTTCAAACACACTGGACTGGGTGCACCGCTGGACTGGCGCTGTGCTGCCATGTATTTCTCCTTCTCTGGATTTTAATCATAACTCGGACATCCAGTAAGCAACTAAACCACCTAAAATGCTTCCCAAAGAATGCACAAGAATAATATGACTCCATTGCAAATGATCAAACTAAACAGAATACTCGGGAAGCATCAGGGAGGAGGCCAAGCAGAGTGTCATCTAGCCACCAGCAGAATCAGAGCAACTCCCCATCACCAGCTGAAAGGAGAGCCAGAAATGAATATATATATATATGTTACCAAGGTTTAACATACATGTATTTATACGATATGGCCCTAAATCAGATCCAGTACATATATATATATATGGGCAGGCACTAGAGACAAAGACCTCTAGGCTGGGACATTCTGGGCTGACAAGAGTGACTGTTGGACCCCAGGCAGCCAATAAAGCTATTTAACCCACCTCCGCTGTTGAGCTGGACCCTCATATTTGTATCTTTTCCTTTCCACAAACCATTCTCCAACATGCCCATTCTCTGTCCCTCTCCCAGTCTCACTGTCTCTCTCCCTCTCCTCCCCCTTCCTCTCTCTGTCTCTGAGTTGACTCTGTTTTCCATTCTAGTGCTAGGTACAAGAGGGACATTGTAGATTATCAAAGCCTTCTATAAGCTGTCTGGAGTGCGGTTGCCATCCTAGTTCACACATCAATTGACTACAGCTCCCTATGTTCCCTCAACTTGGTGTCCCGTTAGTTTCCAAGCTCAGTGCATTCCTTCATTTTCTCTTGTGTATTTCCACAGCCACATCCTTAGGTCAAGCTCCATGAGCTCTTCTGTGGGCTTAGGCAACAGTTTCCTCCAGAGGCGCCCAGCTACCCACTCCTTTTCCATAGCATCACGCAAGTTGAGTTCCCATCTCATTATGTAAGTCTCTTTCTTCAAATCATGGTTCCATTGCTTGGGATAAGGCCCAGTGTTCCAACAAGACATAACAATGCTTCTAACAGTGTCCCAGATGACATGATCAGCCTCTTCTGTAGCCAGCCCTCCTCCCCATCACTCTTCTCTTGGGCTTCAGTGATGTAACAATTTATCCTGGCCCTTTCTCCATATGGCTCATGCTATTGCTGTCCTTCTGAAATGCCTTTCTACCCATTCCCACAATGACCTCCTGCTGATCCACCATGATCCAGGTTAAATGGCACCATTTCCTGGGTGCAGGAAAAGCAATGCAGTCATCTGCAGAACTGGCAGGCAGAGCTCACAGTCAAGTGAGAGACACAGGCTTAAACCCACACAAACACAGACTCCAATGACACAACAAGGGTAAGACTGAAACTGTGACCAGGCTGAAAAAGAAAAGAAGTGCTTCCAACTGAAGAAACAGCATGGGCAAAGGCCCTCTAATGCAAGGGACCCCAGCAGGCAGGAGACAGCAAGAAAAAGCCAGTGTGGGGAGAGGGGAGAGCTGTGGGGAGTGCCTGTGAGTGCAGCTGGTAGTGGGCAGGCCACATGAGGCCTTGATGTCCACAAGAAACTTTTTATTTTTTTAGACCAGTGGGAAGATGTTGCAGAGTGTTCCCTGGAAGAGAGCCTGGCTCAATTTTGCTCTCCAAAAAGATCTTTCTGGCTGCCATCTAGAGAATGAATGTGGAGGGGGCTGGGTGACTAGTCACTAAAGAGGGAATTAATGTAATTCCTCTACCATGTGAAAGTGTGGAAAAGAGATCCACTGTATTCTAAGTGGTACAGAAAACCACCCTGAAATTCTATACTTGCTGTGAATAATCCACAAATTATGATAAAGTCCTCATCTGGTTCTGACCAAGAGACCTTCATCCCGGCATTCCTGTGCATGTTTCACGCCAGCCTAGAATTAGAGAAGATTGTCATTTTGCTCCGAGAGTCTCCAGAAAAAAAGAAAAATCACCAAATATACCAGCTGGGCATGATGGCTCACACCTGTAATCCCAGCGCTTTGGGAGGTCAAGGCAGTCCGATCACTTGAGGTCAGGAGTTGGAGACCAGCCTGGCAAACATGGTGAAACCCCATCTCTACAGTAATAGAAAAACCATGAACTCAAAAAAAAAAAAAAACTACAAAAATTAACCAGGTGTGGTGGTGCACATCTGTAATTCCAGATTCTCAGAAGGCTGAGGCACAAGAATCACTCAAACCCAGGAGGCGGAGGTTGCAGTGAGTTAAGATCATGCCACTGTACAGCCGGAGTGACAGAGCAAGACTCCGCTCAACAAAAAAAAAAAAAAAAAAAGGGAAAAGAAAATCACCAAATATTTATATGACTTAACCGTTATATTTCTGTGTTCACATAGCCACGAATATTTCCTTCTCAGAACAAAAATGTTATGTTGATCCTTTCTTACAGATGGTTCTTGAGATGATGTCATCATTAATATTCTTTTTTGTTTCCCATGGCCATCGGAGGTTGACCTTGAAATTCTTGCTTTGAAAATTGTCTATTAGCCTTCCTTTCTTTTTTTTGTAATTATTTTTTTAAATTATACTTTAAATTCTGGGGTACATGTGCAGATCGTGCAGGTTTGTTACACAGGTATACATGTGCCATGGTGGTTTACTGCATCCATGCCCCCGTCATCTACATTAGGTATTTCTCCTAATGCAATCCCTCCCCAATCCCCCCACCCAAGTAATGCCACACATCTACAACCATCTGATCTTTGACAAACCTGTCAAAAACAAGCAATGGGGAAAGGATTCCCTATTTAATAAATAGTATTAGGAAAACCGGCTGGACATATGCAGAAAGCTGAAACTGGATCCGTTCCTTACACCTTATGCAAAAATTAACTCCGATGGATCATTAATATTCTTAAATATCTGTATGTTTGGCATCGTTTATTTTACAAAACATTTTTATATGTGAGAATTGTGTTCTTTATGTGAATACTTCGGTTATGTTAGTTGCCAAAATACACATACACACAAATACACACACACACACACACACACACACACACACACACACACACACGTATACAACAGGAAGAAATAAAAAGTATTTGTGGCAGATTAATAATCTGAGACATCAAGCAGCAAGCAGTATTCATATTCCCTGCAGCATCCCCGTTTGGTCCATGAGACAGTGAGTTACCATTTGCTATGGGGAAGGAGTTGCCAAGGAGGAGTAAGGAGAAATGTCTAAGTCTTGACTTTGAGACAGAAGCCTCAGGTGTGAGAAAGGAGACTGGTGCGCATTTTTAAAGCAAAGGAGCTAGTCTCGACCCTACCTTCCCTCCCCACACACCACCCACCGTCCTGCTGTCATTCCATAAGAGTTTGAGCACATAAGAAGACGAGAGACAGAGAAATCTAGATGAAAAGAGCAATGAGGAATTTTGTTACTCTTTTCCTCCTCTGGCCAAACTAGAAACTTGAAGAATACTAGGGCATTCTCCTGTGATGTTTGAGAATGTGTGACGGGAAAAAAAAAAGATTGCAAATATATTTTCCAGATATGGTTGGAGGGCAGCAGTCTTTCCAAATATATTCAGCCCCATGAGACTTGAAGGAAATCAGGGTGTGGGTGGCATGTACACACAGACGTGAGAAAGGCCCTGCCCACCATCATCAGCCACACTCTGTGAGTATCTCATGGGCCCAACACAAGGACAAGCCAACAAGCAATCCTGGGAGACCCCCTGAGGAGGAATTCCCAAAAAAAGAAAAAGGAGAAAGTAGCCACCTGTAGCATGAAAAGATGATAGTTGCTTCTCTGTGTGATTTTCCCAGGTATCTTCCAGCATAAGATAATAGACTACAGGAACATCAACAGAATAGAAAAATGGATGTGGCATCTCTCCACCTTCAATATTAGGAGAGGCACTCCCTCTCTCCTTGGGATAATAAACAAGCTGGATTAGGAGAAAGGAAAAGGAAGCAATATGGTTTGGATGTTTGTCCCCTTCAAATCTCATGTTGAAATGTGATTCTCAATGTTGGATGTGGAGCCTGGTGAAGAGTGGTTGGATCATGAGGGCAGATCCCTCATAAATGGTTTAGCACCATCCCCTTGATGATAAGTGAGTTTTTGCTCAGTTAGTTCACACAATATCTGGTTGATGAAAAGAGTCTGTGACCTCCCCCTTTTCTCTCTCTTGCTCTTGTTCTCACCTTGTAATATGCCAGTTCCCAGTTTTTCTTCCACCATGATTGTTGTTTTCCTGAAGCCCTCACCAGCTGCAGATGCTGACACCATGTTTCTTGTAAGGTCTGCAGAACTGTAAATCAAAATAAAAAACTTTTTGACAGTGCACGATGGCTCACACCTAAAATCCCAGCACTTTGGAAGGCTGAGGCAGGTGGATCACTTGAAATCAGAAGTTTGAAACCAGCCTAGCCAACATGGTGAAACACCGTCTCTACTAAAAACACAAAAATTACCCCAGTGTGGTGGTGTGCACATGTAATCCCAGCTACTCAGAAGGCTGAGACACAAGAGTTGCTTAAACCCAGGAGGCGGAGGTTGCAGTGAGTCAAGATCACGCCACTGCTCCACCCTGGGTGACAGAGTGAGACTCTGTATCCAAAAGAAAAAAAAAAAAAAAAAACTTTTCTTTATAAATTACCCAGCCTCAGGTGTTTCCTTACAGCAACACAAGAATGGACTAACACAGAAGGAAACTTGATGGGAAAAGCAGTCTTGATACAGTTGAACAGCGAACTCAGTAAGCTTTGAACTGGACTGTATTTTATACATCTTGACCAAGAAATTAGGAAATTGGACTGGTTTATTTTAAAAACAGGTTGAAGATTTGGTGGCAGAAATTAAAGTTGGTCTAGAAATAAAGCTACTTTTTGGAACAAAAATATACAACCATACAACTAATACCAATTTCATGTATACATTACACACTACAGGAGAATACAGGAGTTTCCTGGCATACAATTTTCGGCCTGACTACTTTGGAGGTGAGTGAATGAGATGTTAGCATGATAAAAAGAAAAGCTTAAAGGTCTGTTTTATTGAAAATACAAGCACTATTTACTGCTGAAGTTTGGTTTGCCAATGAGAATCAGAAGGCGTGAGATTGAGCCAGGTAATCCAAAAGCTGAAGATTTAGTCTGTTAAAAAGGAACATTCCTTATGTGACAGCAACCCAAAGGGGCAAATTAAATTCTTATTGTAAATCTCAGAGAAAATATTGTTGATTTGTAGGGTAAGACACCCTCCTCTCAACTGAATCCTGGCCCCTCCAGAACATTCACTTTAATCGTTGGCAAAAGTGCCACTTGAGACAATGGCGGTAATCTAGTCTGGCTGCAATCAAAGCGGGCAACTTTGTTTTCAAATCTACTAAAGCCAAGCAGTATCTCTTTCTTTCTGTATTTTGAAGATGATAATATATATGCTAACCACATTTAAACTATTCTTTTCAAAGTATATAAAAGGTGTAATTTCCTCCACTCCACCCCCTCATGAGAAAGAGAGAGAACAAAACCAACATCAAAGTCTTGTTTACTAAAATCTGTGAAAGTCAGCTTTGGTTAATTGTTTTTACTGCTGAAATTCAAATGACCATCCCCTTCCACCTCTTTGCCTCCTCTATTCTGGCTCTGTCCACTGGAAATCATCCGGGATCCACACTTCAGCACCAACAGGATATGGGGTGGGGGGAAGGGTTTTGCACTGAGGCAGGGAGGAAAAGGAGGATGCCTCCCAGCTAAAGTTGAAATCAAAACATTCATAAAAGCAAGCATCATCTGCAAGACAGAGTGCTGCTTCTCAGGAATGGCTCCTAAGGGCAGTGCAGAAACAGAAAACAATAAAGAGGCAGACACCAGCCCGGCAGCAGGTAGAACAGGTGCAGAGATGGGCACCTCCAATATCAAGGTGAAACCGGTCATGCGGATGTTCTTTACAGAAAGCTAACACGCTGCCTGAAAGAGCCCATGCAGCTCTCCAAGTGAGAAATGTTCCTGGATTGTTATTATTTATCTAGAGCCCCAGGTGTACATTGAGCTCTGTAATAGGTAGCATGTGCCAAAACAAAGAGCAGAGCCCCTGCCCCAAAGAGTTTACTGTCTAAAGGCACATTTGGGTACAGTTATACTCCACGAATCAGCAAAGCAGAAAATAAACACAACACAGGCAGACACCAAGGAATAGATCTTTGCTGAATGTGTCAGAGCTTTTGGAAACAGGAGGGCTTTTAAAGGAGTTGTGGTTTGTATTTCATGTTGTATTGGATTTTTTCTGAAAAAAAAAGAAAAAAAGAACCTGCTGTTAATAAGAATTTAAAGAGATCTTGACAGCCTAGAGCAATAGGTTAAATATATCAGTATGACTTTAAATACATTTGGGGACAAAATATAAAGACAGCTTAGGAGCTTGAATACAAGTTAATGCCATCAATACAATATTATAGTTGAACTCCTCAAACAATAAGTTGATATCAGGATGAATTCATAAAAGGAAAGTCTCTAGGATATATATATAGAGAGAGAGAGAGAGAGAGAGAGGGAGAGAGAGAGAGAAAGATTTGTCACAGACATTAGCTCATACAATTATGTGGACTGAGAAATCCCATGATCTGGCATCTCCAAGCTGGAGAAGCTGGAAAGCCAGTAGTGCAATTCAGTCCAAATCCAAAGCATGAGAACTAACAGCACCCATGCCTGAGGGCAAGAGAGGATGGATATCCCAGCCCAAGCAGAGAACAAATTTGCCCTTCCTCAGCCTTTTTGTTCTATTTGGGCCCTCAAAGGATTGGAAGATAGCCAACCACATTGGTGAAGGAGATTTTCTTTATTCACTCTACTGATTCAAATGCTAATCTCTCCTGGAAACAACCTCAAAGACACACCCAGAAATAATGTTGTTTTGTTAGCTATTTGGGCATCTCTTAGCTCAGTCAAGTTGACACATAAAATTAGCCATCACAGTTGGGATCCCTTTTGGTCCACGGTCTGCCTGGACTGGGACCTGAAATCTCTGCTCTCCCTTAGGCATGGTGCTTCCCTGCAAACTAAGCTTGCAATGGGATTGATACTGCCAGGATCCCATGCCAACCCTGATCTGCCATAAGTAGTCTGCTCCACCAATTCCCAAGTTGCCCAACCTCAGCTAGTCAATACTTCAAAGCCCCTGCCTCTCTTAGCAGACACTTGTCTGGCTGAGAGAGAGAGTATGCCCCAATAAGACATCTCGGTCTCCTCTTGAATCTTGTATCACACCATTACTTCCAACAGCCTGTTATTGCTACCACAATGAAAAGAACACTGTATCAACAGAAGACAAGCTTCAACTCTAGTTTCTCACTGGATGCCACATGTTGATTCTATTGTTATTAAAAGTCATTTGTGTTGCCTAACTTGTAATAACATTTTCTGATTGCTGTTTGCCATTTTTCCAGTGACTGCTTGTGCCATTGCAGCCTGCTCAGAGTCCTAGCATCATTACCCATTCATGCATTCTACATGTCATCTTCCTCCTTTCTCATTATTGGGTGACTTTTCACTTGGCCTTTTCTGCAGATCAGCCCCTCAGAATATGCCATCTGGAAAAATGGAGAGTGAAACACTGTTTTACATTAAAAGAAAAAAAAAGAGAGAAAGAAACTTTTCATCACCCTGAATTAAACCCAACTTTCCCACTCTGTCACCACCCTCACAGGAGCTGGCACACTCTTCAGAAGCTGTCCATGTTTCTTCTAACTATGACAGAGGGGGCTGAGGAGAAACGAGAAAGGAGGGGAAAGAGACAGAGAAAGAGAGAGCGAGCCATCCAATCCAATGCATTGATAGATTTGGCTAGATTGATGTCATTGCTCATTAAGAAAACAGGCAATCTGCTTCTCATTCTCATTGGAGAAAATAAATTTGCACAGAGCCCAGCCAAATAATGTGTAGCAAATGATCAATGTTATCTGAGGGGGAAGATGATTGATCCTTTATTTCTTACACCCTCTCATGCATAATGCATACAACCCAGGATGTCCTCAGCTTGCCTCAGCACCTAGCAGTGATGTACCGCATTACCATGCAGAACATTCATGCTGAATTTCTAGGGACGGTCTCCACATCCTTGAGCAAGTGAGAGCCAGGAATGCTTCAGACATCAAGAGTCCCTGATAACGGTGTGATGGGTTCTTGAATCTTTTCCAGGCCTTTTTACAAACATATGCATGACTCAGGGAAAGTCTCAGAGAGACTTCAGACCTCAATATCCCTTAATGCAAAACATAATGGTATTATTAGCTTCTTTCAGAATATCAATTAAAAGATTAGAAAAATGGAAATATTTCAAAGAACCAAAAATTCAGGAGATTGCTATAAAGGAAAATGAACTGTGTTATTATAATGATTCCATTTCAGAGAACCAAGGTAATTATTTGTGATTTTGGACAAAGCTGGCTTTTCAAATGTTGTATGTTAAGTTTAGACTACTGTTGCTAATTCTCCATACCCATTAAATAGTGGTGGTGGTGATGATGATGATAATGGCAGCTAACATTTTTAGACTCTTATTTAAGTTAAGGACTGTAAATATGTTATCTTATGTAGTGCAAACTAAGGTTTAAAGAACTGCATTATTTTGCCCAACGTTCGTAGCTAATAATCAATAAATTCCACAGCCAACTCTACAAATTCCTACATATGAATGCTACTAGTCTGTGGTTGGGGTCAAAATAGAGGAATTAGACTATAAAGTGGAACTGTCCATCCTCAATAACTACAACTGGCTGGTAGAAGACTTTGTAAACTAACAAAAATTTTTAAAAACTGATGAATTTTAGTCCTTACTATGAGCCAGTCGCCACACTAGATTCTTCACATAAATTTTAATAATAATAATGAATAAAATGATAACCAATCTATAGAGTAGACTATATCTCACCGTGTTGGTTATTACGTGAGCGTTTTTCAGTTTAAAACCAGCTTCTCTGCTCTGCTCACAAGATACTGGGGCTGCAACTCTGGAACTCTGCAGACCACGTTTCTGCTTTGCCCGGTGGCTCCATTAGGCTCTGCCAAGAGGGGGCGCCAGAGAGACCACGACGCTAAAGGAGTAAGAGGGATTTTGAGCCTTCTTGTTTTAACTTCTGTTCTCGTCTGCAGCATCTCAGGAACAGTTCTTAGCCCTGGCAGCAGCAGCTCCTTCCTTCCTTGCAGCAGCAGTTTTCATTCCAGTAGCAGCAGTGATTCAAGCGTGCAGTTCTTCTAACACTCGCTGAACTGGCCTCATTGTGCCACCCCGGGCACCAGCCCGGGCAGACGGCACGCCCTCCTCAGAGACCTGCATCCCAGCTCTGCAAGACTCTTCTCCTCCAATCTTCTGAGTTTTAAGTAATTCCAACTTCTGTCTTTTGTTCCCTTGGCTGAGAAGTGGTAGCTACCTCCTGCACAATCGCCTCCTTTTTATCTAGGTGTTTGTTTTTTATCTTTTCATTTCTCTATTATCCGGTTAACACGTTTTAATACTAAATTCTCTTTGTTACTAGAACTGGTAAGGTTTCTGGCACCCCAATGATATAACCCGCAATTCAGTGATAAAGATAAATTGCTCATATTTACTACTAAGTCAACAAAGGAGTTGAAATGGAATCCAACAACAGGTCTTTCTGATTCTCAATCATATGA
The DNA here is from genome assembly GCF_009761245.1 of Sapajus apella. NCBI lineage: Eukaryota > Metazoa > Chordata > Mammalia > Primates > Cebidae > Sapajus > Sapajus apella. Next base: position 7,394,002 of record NW_022436943.1, on the reverse strand, counting down.
TCTTTCCAGTACTCCAGGATCCCTCCCCAAACTAGGCAATGGTATCTCCTCTGCCTAAGAGGACACACATAAAAAACATACATTGTGCAAATGAAAGTCTTATAAATACCTGGATACAATGTAAAATGGTGTGATTGCACGCACTGACATTTCTTATCAATATTATTAGTGATAATGATTATTGTGTATACAGAGTAGGTTCCATTGCCCTGAAATGCCTTGTCCAATAGCTTAACCTGTTTCTGTGCTTGATACACTGTGAATTGTTCTCAGTGTTTAAGAATATGTCATGGTATTCCACTACCTGGGTAGCTTCAAACTGTGCTAAAATACTTTGAGCAAAGAATGAGAAATGACTTGTAACTAAAGCCATCATCATTCTCACAATAAAAGAAGCACTCAAACTTCAAAGAGATTATAGTACATTTGTCACTTTCGAGTATCTAGCAGGGCTCCATTCTGACAGTAGATACCACAGAGACCAGAAAAAAGTAGCATCAAAAGATAAATAATGTGCGCTGACATAGACAGACACCTCAGGCCCACTAGACCAAGGGGTGATTATAAAGCACAGCTACATCTACACTGTGAGACTTAAGATGATTGTTGAATCCAAAGACCAGGAAAAGTGGGAATTCAGAATCTATACTGATCACAAGCCAGGAAGTCAGAAACCATCCCTTGAAGAGAATATTAAGACCTCACCAGAAATTTCAGCACATCATGTATAATAAAGTAAGCTAAGTTTATTTGAGCTAATAACTCTAGAAATGTTTACAACTCTCATATTAAATTCTACAACATACATATTAAAATGGAAGTAGAAGTTTTTATGGCACTTGAAATGCACACACATACACAGACAGCACACATGTAATTTCTTTCTCCTTTCTCAAAAAGCTATGCTGCTTTCCAAATCACTGGTGCAAGGTACTAGTGTTTCTTGCTTTTCATTTTGTGTCAAAGTTAAAATAAAAAGGCTATCTGTTCTTATTTATATTTGCAAATTCATCTAGAGGCCACATTGCACTGAGCCCATCTAAAACATATGACAAATGCACTCGTATTTCTAGGAAATCCTAACAGGGTCTAGGGGACAAAATGAGCGATTACACCAACCTGTTCAGCTAAACCACAATGAAGCATAGAGCGGTGGGCTGTAGAGAAAAACAGTCACCCTTCCTGCCATCTTTGTGATGCTTCCTTCTACATAAGAACCCCATTCAGAGCCTTTCCCAATATCACATACCCAGCAGATGCCTAAAAAATTCTAGGTGCCTCTGACAGCACTGACAGAACACAAGGCATTATAATGAATAGTAGGCAATAAATATATAGGTAATGGCTCAGCAGTGATTGTCTTTCTACAGCAGTTTAAAACAATAAAGCCCAGCTGGGCATGGCGGCTCACACCTGTAATCTCAGTACTCTGGGAGGCCAAGATGAGCAGATTACTTGAGCCCAAGAGTTCCAGACCAGCCTGGACAATATAGTAAGACCTTGTCTCTACAAAAAAAACTTTAAAAATTATCCAAGCATGGTGGTAGGTGCCTGTAGTCCCAGCTACATGGGAGGCTGTGGTGAGAGAATTGCTTGAGCCCAGAAGGCAGAGGTTGAACTAAGCTGAGATCACACCATTGCACCCCAACCTGGGTGACAGAGGCAGACCCTGTCTCAGAAAAAATAAAATAAAATAAAATAAAGCCTGCTATTACAATATAGATAGATAACACTATATGTGAAAAGCTGTAACTCCCTTGCCTTGTGTCACCCCCGGAAAATGGATCTAAGATGCAAGCACAAGATTCTGCTTAGAAACATAAAAGAAGTCACTACTCATTTGGGGGCTGTACTCAAATCTCCACACCCTCTGAACTTGGGGACAACATCAGGAAACAACCACCCACTGAAACTGAAGGTAGAAAAAATCAGCATATAAGGGATTAACATATTCATATTCGGTGGTTTTAAGACTTGGTGTCTAAATGGCTCGCTGCATAGATTTAGGAATCCAACAAGTTCAACAGCTAGAATGTAGGGAATGAAAGTTATAACCTAATCAACAGTATTTAAGAATAAGTATAAAGGAGAGATGTATCGACAGAACAGAGGTCTGTATGTAGTAAAGAAAAAAGAAGGGCTAAAGAATATAAATTTGTCAATGCATATTCAATAACGAATGAGAAGCAGCTAAGGGTGGTGGCTCACTCCTGTAATTTCAAGTACTTTGGGAGGCAGAGGCGGGTAGACCACTTGAGTTCAGGAGTTTGAGATCAGTCTGGCCAACATGGTGAAACCCCATCTCTACTAAAAATACAAAATAATCTAGGCTTGGTGGTGGGCACCTGTAATCCCACCTACTGGGGAGGCTGAGGCAGGAGAATTGCTTGAACCCAGGAGGCAGAGATTGCAGTGAGCCAAGAGTGTGCCACTGCACTCCAGCCTGGGCAACAGAGCAAGAGTCCTTCTCAAAAAAAAAAAAAAAAAAAAAAAAAGTGAATGATGGACAAACACTGTATTAATAAATAAATATTCCTGTTACTAAAAGAATTACTCTATTTCAGCATTCAGGCATAACTAATCCAGGATGCGAGGCTGCCATAGGAAATAGCTGAGGAAAAGAAAAGGAGTCTAATATGTATGTCACATTAAGTCATTTTAGAGTCATGTAGGGCAATGAAGGCAAGCCCTATAGTCAAAGGAAATTCATACCATAAACAATGTAAATGACCCAGATTCCATCATTGTACCAGGTAAGTTACACTGCATCTGAACACCTGCAGTGTGCACCACCCATCTGATTTGGGAAACTTGGACATCATAGCAGTTGTAGATGGAAAAAATGGGAGGAGGACTTGTGCTGTGCTTATAAAAATGGCCAGCAAGCAGCACAGTGGTTCATGCCTATAGTCTCAGATACTCAGGAGGCTGAGATGGGAGGATCACTTAAGGCCCGGAGTTTCAGGCCACAGTGAGCTATGATTATGCTGGCGAATAGACACTGCACTCCAGCCTGGTCCACATAGCAAGCCTCCATCTCAAAAACAAACAAACAAAAAACTAACCAGCAGAAAATAGGTCTCTACACTTTCTGGACAAGGCATGTGATCTAAAAGTGAGCCCTGTTTAATTAGAGTTGTGCATCATCTCAGATCAGATAACACTCAAAACATATATTTGGTGGATATAACTTGGTACTCCAAATCTGAACTGACTCCAGATCAATGGGACCACAAAGCTGAGAATCAATTCTTGGACAACAGTTACCAAACCAAGGCCCAGCTTGCCCAAAATATCTGGCTTGAGTAGCCAGGCACCTTACCACATCTCTGTGCCTGCTACAGTGGCCCTGAGTCGGCCTCCTCCCAGAAGTAAGGGCTGGAATGTGAGTATTTACCTTACCATGTATCATCATCTCCCTTTTCACATCTATGTCCAATCTCTACAACGAAGTCATAGGCAAAATCATAAGAAGGACCATGTCCTAAACATCTTTCCATGGTGAACTAACCATGTTTGTGGAGCATACTATATTCTAGGCCCTGCACTAAGAGCTTTACTTTATTTTACTTGTCACAACAATGCTGTAAGCTAAGTATTATTTTCTTCAATTTACACAGGAAGAAATAAATGCATGAGTTATTTAAGAGAGAGTTGCATAATTTGACTGTGATTTTATATTTAGTAAGCAATAGGGTTGGATTCAAGTCCAGGCAACCTTAACTCCTAAACTCATGCTCATAACTGCTATGGAAATGTGGTGTAATGTAATGGTGAAATCGACAAAAAGATATGCCCCCCAGTTCCTCAATATATTCTATTACAGTTTTTGAAAGGGCATGGTACTGGCACCAGAATTGATGGATTGATAAAAGAGTAAATTCAGAAGTAGACCCAGAATGTATCAGTATTAATAATCTGATAGAGAAAGTACCTCAAAACAATAAAGAAATTAAGGAAAATTTAACAAATAATAATGGAGAACCTAGCTAACCATTTAAAAAGAAAAAAATTAAGTTCCTGACCTATGCTGTATACCATGAAACATTCCAATTAAAGATTCAAATAGAAACAAATAATAAAAGTATTAGAAGAAAATATAAGTGAAAATTATATAATCTTGTACTGGGAATTATACCAAAAGTAGAACTTATGAAAGGAAGAGATAGATAAACATGATTACATATCATTTTTAAAGTTTCTGCTTGATCCAAAACATCATTCACAAAGTTTTAGAAAACAATTGACAGACAAACTGAGATTTGTAAGGTAGAATTAATGAAAAGATAATTAGTAAACTTAATACATAACAAACTTAAAAATCAATAAGGAAAATATAAACAACTATATAGACAAAAGTGATCAAAAGTTCTGAAGAGGCAGATTATAGAGAAAGAATAAAAATGGCAAACAAGCATATAAAAATATTTTCTTACAATCATATGGTAAGAAAATAAATGAAAATCAGAAAAATAAACTGATAATATTTTTAATCTAACAGAGTACTTTAGTTTTTTAGAAAACACAAAATCTAATGTTGGCAAGGGTTTCAAGGAATGCAGTCATTCCCATATACTATTGGCAAGACAATTTAGTTTAACATCTTTTGATGACAGTTTGGCTATAGTATTAAGTTTTTCCAGAAACTATGGTTCCTAATCTAATTTTTCAAATGTTTTTCTAAAAAGTATTGCAGTTATTCATTATAGAATAAGAAGCTGACTCCAGATAGCTGAGCAAGATGGCCAACTAGGAAAGGCTCTGGAGTGCAGTTCCCAGTGAGAACAATGCAGAGGGTGAGTGATCACCACATTTCCAAACGAGCTATTACTGCCCACAGACCAGGAGATTCCCAGACTGAAAAGTGCCATGAGTCTCCAGCATGGCTATTTCAGCTGGCCCAGCGGGTCTCCACACAAAAACTCTCACAAATCTGGGTGGCCATTTAAACCAGCACCTGGAATGACTGGGAGACAGAGCCGCCCATTCAACTGAAAAAAGGGAGGCTGAAACAGGGAGTCAGGTGATCTAGCTCGGCGGGTCTCAACCACACAAAACCAGCAATCTGAAATGCTCTGGATTGAGAGTTTCACAGCAAGAACAGCTGGACCCAGGGCAGTCCAGTTCTGTGGGGGGAAGGACATCCGCCATTACTCAGGCAGTCTGCCATTACTGAAGCAGTCTGCCATTACTGAGGCAGACTGCCATTACCAAGGCAGTTCTAACCATACCTCTATGAACAAAACCACAAGGAAATTCAGAAAGCAGCTGGGCAGAGCCCACAACAGTTCAACAATACCACTGCTGCCAGACTATGACTAGGCTACCTCCTAGCTGGGCAGAGCATCTCTGAAAAAAGGCAGCAGCACGTCAGGAACTTATAAATAAAGCTCCACCTTCCCAGGACTGAGCACCTGGGGAAAAAGACGGTTATGAGTTCCGCTACAGCAGACTTAAACGTAGCTGCCCAGCAGCTGTGAACAAAACAACAGAGCTCATAGCTCAGCACTTGAGCTCCCATAAGGGTCAGACTGTCTCCTCAAGCAGCTCCCTGACCCTCATTTATCCAAAGAGACACCTCATAAAGGAGAGCTCAGGCTGACATCTGGCGGGTATCCTTCTGGGATGAAGATAACAGAAGAAGAAACTGGCAGAAATCCTTATTGTTCTGCAGTCACCACAGGTGATCCCCAGGCAAGCAGGGATTGGAGTGGACCTCCAGCAGTCCTACAGCAGAGGGGTCTGACTATTAGAAGGAAACTAAAAAACAGAAAGAAGTAACTTCATCATCAACAAAAAGGATGTCCACTAGGAGACCCCATCTGAAAGTCACCAACTACAAAGATCACAGGTAGATAAATCCACAAAGATGGGAAGAAACCAGTACAAAAAGGATGAAAACACCCAAAACCAGAACACCTCTCCTCCTCCAAGAGATCACAACTTCTCACCAGCAAGGGAGCAAAGCTGGATGGAGAATGAGTCTGATGAACTGACAGAAACAGGCTTCAGAAGGTGGGTAATAAAAAACTTCTCTGAGCTAAAAGAACATGTTCTAACCCAATGCAAAGAACCTAAGAACATTGAAAAAAGGTGTAACGAAATGCTAATGAGAATAAACAGCTTAGAGAAAAATATAAATGACCTGATGGAGCTGAAAAACACAACATGAGAACTTCATGAAGCATACACAAGTTTCAATAGCCAAATCGACCAAGCAGAAGAAAGGATATGAGAGGTTGAAGATCAACTCAATAAAATAAAATGATAAGGCAAGATTAGAGAAAAAAGAGTGAAAAGAAATGAACAAGGCCTCCAAGAAATATGGGACTATGTGAAAAGACCTACTCTACATTTGATAGGTATACCTGAATGTGACAGAGAAAATGAATCCAAGGTGGAAAACACTCTTCAGGATATTATCCAGGAGAACTTTTCCAACCTAGTAAGGCAGGCCAATATTCAAGTCCAGGAAATACAGAGAACACGACAAAGATATTCCTCAAGAAGAGCAGCCCCAATGCACATGATCGTCAGATTCACCAGGGTTGAAATGAAGGAAAAAATGCTAAGGGAAGCCAGAGAGAAAGGTCGGGTTATCCACAAAGGGAAACCCATCAGACTCACAGTGGATCTCTCAGCAGAAAGCCTACGAGCCAGAAGAGAGTGGGGACCAATATTCAACATCCCTAAAGAAAAGAACTTTCAATCTAGAATTTCATATACAGCAAAACTAAGCTTCATAAGTGAAGAAGAAATAAAATCCTTTATGAACAAGCAACTGCTCGGAGATCTCGTCACCACCAGGCCTGCCTTACAAGAGCTCCTGAAAGAAGCAGTAAACAGAACAGAACAACCAGTATCAGCCACTCTAAAAATGTACCAAATGGTAAAGAGCATCAACACAATGAAGAAACTACATCAACTAATGGGCAAAACAACCAGCTAGCATCAAAATGGCAGGATCAAATTCACACATAACAATATTAACCTTAAATGTAAATGGGCTAAATGCCCCAATCCAAAGTCATAGACTGCCAAATCAGATAAAAAGCCAGAACTCATTGGTGTGCTGCATCCAGGAAACCCATCTCACATGCAAGGACACACATAGGCTCAAAACAAAGGAACTGAGGAAGATTTACCAAGCAAATGCAGAGCAAAAAAAAAAAAAAAAAAAAAAAAAAAAAAACAGTTGGCATCCTAGTCTTTGATAAAATAGACTTTAAACCAACAAAGATCAAATGAGACAAAGAAGGGCATTACATAGTGGTAAAAGGATCAATGCAAAAAGAAGAGCTAATGATCCTAAATATATACGCACCCAAAACAGGAGTACCCAGATACATAAAGCAAGTTCTTAATGACCTACGAAGAGACTTAGACACCCACACAATAATAGTGGGAGATGTTAACACTCCACTGTCAATATTAGACACATCAATGAGACAGAAAATTAACAAGGATATCCAGGACTTGAACTCAGATCTGGACCAAGCAAACCTAATAGACATCTACAGAACTCTCCATCCCAAATCCACAGAATATACATTCTTCCCAGCACCACATCACACCTACTCTAAAATTGACCACATAATTGGAAGTAAATCACTCCTCAGCAAATGCAAAAGAATGGAAATCATAACAAACAGTCTCTCAGACCACAGTGCAATCAAATCAGAACTCAGGATTCAGAAACTAACTCAGAACCACACAACTTCATGGAAACTGAACAACTAGCTCTTGAATGTTGACTGGATAAACAATGAAATGAAGGCAGTAAAAAAGATGTTCTTCAAAACCAATGAGAACAAAGACACAACATACCAGAATCTCTAGGACACAATTAAAGCAGTGTCTGGAGGGAAATTTATAGCAATAAATGCCCATATGAAAAGCAAGGAAAGATCTAAAATTGAGACCCTATCATCAAAATTGAAAGAGCTAGAGGAGCAAGATCAAAAAAACCTCAAAAGCTAGCAGAAGACAAGAAATAATGAAGAGCAGAGCAGAACTGAAGGAGAGATAGAGACACAAAAACCCTTCAAAAAATCAATAAATCCAGGAGCTGGTTTTTTGAAAAGATCAACAAAATAGACCACTAGCCAGATTAATAAAAAAGAAAAGCAAGAAGAATCAAACAGATGCAATAAAAAACAATAAAAAGGATATCACTACCAATTCCACAGAAATACAAACTAACATCAGAGATTACTACAAACAACTCTATGCACATAAACCAGTAAACCTGGAAGAAATGGATAAATTTCTGGACACTTGAATCCTCCCAGGCCTAAACCAGGAAGAAGTCAAAACCCTGAATAGACCAATAACAAGGGCTGAAGTTGAGGCAGCAATTAATAGCCTACCAACCAAAAAAAGCCCAGGTCCAGATCGGTTCACGGCTGAATTCTACTAGACTTACAAAGAGCAGCTTGTACCTCTCCTTGTGAAACTATTCCAAACAACCCAAAAAGAGGGAATCCTTCCCAAATCATTTTATGAGACTAACATCATCCTGATACCAAAACCCAACAGAGACTTAACAAGAAAAGAAAACTTCAAGCCAATAACCATGATGAACATAGATGCAAAAATCTTCAATAAAATACTGGTAAACCAATTGCAACAGCACATCAAAAAGCTTATCCATCATGATCAAGTAGTCTTCATCCCAGGGATGCAAGGCTGATTCAGAATACGCAAGTCTATAAATGTAATCCACCACATAAACAGAGTCAAAGACAAAAGCCACATGATTATCTCAATAGATGCAGAGAAGGCCTTCAACAAAATTCAACAGCCCTTTATGCTAAAAACTCTCAATAAAATAGTTATCCATGGAACGTATCTCAAAATAATAAAAGCTAGTTACAACAAACCCACAGCCAATATCATACTGAATGGGCAAAAACTGGAAGCATTCCCTTTGAAATCTGGCACTAGACAAGGATGCCCTCTCTCACCACTCCTATTCAATATAGTATTGGAAGTTCTAGCCAGAGCAATCAGGCAAGAAAAAGAAATAAAGGGTATTCAATTAGGAAAGGAGGAAGTCAAATCGTCTCTATTTGCAGATGACATGATTGTATATTTAGAAGACCCCGCTGTCTCAGCCCAAAATCTCCTTAAACTGATAAGCAACCTCAGCAAAGTCTCAGGATACAAAATCAGTGTGCAGAAATCAAAAGCATTTCTTTAGACCAATAACAGACTTAAAGACAGCCAAATCAAGAATGAACTGCCATTCACAATGGCTACAAAGAGAATAAAATACCTAGGAATACAACTAACAAAGGATGTAAAGGACCTCTTCAAGGAGAACTACAAGCCACTGCTCAACGAAATAAGAGAGGACACAAACAGATGGAAAAACATTCCATGCTCATGGTTAGGAAGAATCAATATTGTGAAAATGGCCATATTGCCCAAAGTAATTTATAGATTCAACACTATCCCCATCACCTATGACCCTCTTCACAGAACTGGGGAAAACCACCTTAAACGTCATATGGAACCAAAAGAGAGCCTGCATAGCCAAGACAATTCTAAGCAAAAAGAACAAAGCTGGAGGCATCATGCTACCTGACTTCAAATTATACTACAATGCTACAGTAATCAAAACAGCATGGCACTGGTACCAAAACAGAGATATAGACCAATGGAACAGAACAGAGGCCTCGGAGGCAACACCACACATCTAGAAATGTCTAATCTTTGACAAACTTGACAAAAACAAGCAATGGGGAAAGGATTCCCTGTTTAATAAATAGTGTTGGGAAAACTGGCTGGCCATTTGCGGAAAGCAGAAACTGGACCCCTTCCTGACACTTTACAATAAAATTAACTCCAGATGGATTAAAGACTTAAACATAATACCTAATATCATAAAAACCCTCTAAGAAAACCTAGGCAAAACCATTCAGGACATAGGCATAAGCAAGGACTTCATGACTAAAACACCAAAAGCATTGGCAACAAAAGCCAAAATAGACAAATGGGATCTAATTAAACTCCAGAGCTTCTGTACAGCAAAACAAAAAAAACAAAAAAAAATCATTAGAGTGAACTGGCAACCAGCAGAATGGGAAAAAAATTTTTGCAATCTACCCATCTGACAAAGGACTAATATCCAGAATCTACAAAGAACTAAAACATATTTACAAGAAAAAAACAAACCCATTCAAAAGTGGGCAAAGGATATGAACAGACACTTTTCAAAAGAAGGTGTATACGATGCCAGCAAACATATGAAAAAATGCTCATTGTCACTGGTCATTAGAGAAATGCAAATCAAAACCACATTAAGATACTATCTCATGCCAATTAGAATGGCAATCATTAAAAAATCTGGAGACAACAGATGCTGGAGAGGATGTGGAGAAATAGGAATACTTTCACACTGTTGGTGGGAGTGGAAATTAGTTCAACCATTGTAGAAGACAGTGTGGCAATTCCTCAAGGACCTAGAAATAGAAATTCCATTTGACCCAGCAATCCCATTACTGGATATATATCCAAAGGAATATAAATTGTTCTATTATAAGGACACATGCACACGAATGTTCATTTCAGCACTGTTTACAATAGCAAATACTTGGAACCAACCCAAATGCCCATCAATGATAGACTGGACAGGGAAAATGTGGCACATATACACCATGGAATACTATGCAGCCGTAAAAAACGATGAGTTTGTGTCTTTTGTAGGGACATGGATGAATCTGGAAACCATCATTCTCAGCAAACTGACACAAGAACAGAAAATCAAACACCACATGTTCTCACTCATAGGCGGGTGTTGAACAATGGGAACACATGGACACAGGGAGGGGAGCATCACACACTGGGGTCTGTTGGTGGGGACTAGGGGAAGGACAGCGGGGAGGTAGGGAGTTGGGAAGGGATAACATGCTAGATATAGCTGATGGGGGGATGGAGGCAGCAAACCACCTTGGCATGTAGGTACCTATGCAACAATCCTGCATGTTCAGCACATGTACCCCAGAACCTAAAGTGCAATAAAAAAATATATATATATACATATATATGTGTATATATATATATATGTGTGTGTGTGTGTGTGTATACATACATATGTGTGTGTGTATATATATATGTGTATATATATATACACATATATATGTGTATATATATACATATATATATGTGTATATATATATATACACATATATATACGTATATTTTTTTAAAATAGAATTTGAGGCCAGGTGGGGTGGCTCACACCTGTAATCCCAACAATTTGGGAGGCCAAGGCAGACAGATCACTTAAGGTGAGGAGTTCAAGACCAGCCTGGCCAAAATGGTGAAACCTCATCTCTGCTAAAAATACAAAAATTAGGCATGATGGTGCGTGCCTGTCATCCCAGCTACTTGGGATGCTGAAGCAGGAGAATCACTTGAACTCAAGAGGTGGAGGTTGCAGTGAGGTGAGATCGTGCCACTGCACTCCAGCCTGGGCAACAAAGCGAGGCTTTGTCTCAGAAAAAAGAATTTGTTATAATAGCAAAATAGTAAAAACAAATGAAATGTCTATTGGTAGGGAAACAGCCAAGCAAGTAACAATAGATCCATGCCATTTGGTACCATATGGCTATGAAAAATGATGACATATGCTTAACGTTTTGACATGAAATAATGACCATCATGTACTGTCAAGTGAAAGTAGCAGATCAGACAATATGGATGTGATTATTCCATTATCATAAAACAATGTAATGTATGTGTTGGGGTGCTTTACACATGCATAAGAAACAATATTTTTTAAAAAAACACCAAGATATTAACAAGAATTACCATTGGATGATGGCATTACAATGCAGAGATACTTTATGTCTCTTATTCTCTCCGTTTTTTTTTTCTCTCTTTTTGTAATGAGCATATTTCACTTTTACCATTAAAAAGGTAGACAAAGTTGTTAGTACTTTATGAAAAATGGTTTTTCTCTTCTCCTGAGACTTGTTTTATTAGAGATATTACACTCAGATGTGATTTGTTCATCCACCAAAGTGCAGAAAGTGTTCAGTCATTGGAAGGATCAAGCCTTGTACTTGGGTGGCTGGGAAGCCTTTGTTGCCTGCTGGACTAAGAGTAGAATCAAGCTTGGTGGATCAGATTATTTTCAGCAAAAGTTCTCAGATGTTGTCCAGAACTCTCTTGTTCTCTGCCCATGAAAACTTTATAATGAACAAGGTATTTGATTCATCCTCACACATTTCCCATTTACTTCTGAGTTGTTGATTGGCAGATGGATTATCAGTGAGTATCGAATTGTTGAAGAAAAGTTAAAGACTGAACTCTCAGGACTATTCTTATGCCATAAGTGTCTTAAATTTGTAAGACAAAGGAAAAGTTAATAAAATATTTTGTAACCCTCAAATCTACCACCTGCCACCCTCCCTGTTTGCCCATACGCACATCAATATATACCCACGGACATCATTATTCTCACTTCTCAGAGGTCTCAGGCAGGAAAGCCAGAGATGTCACAGAGAATCCTCCTAGGGGTACAACCTGTGTCCTCTCCTGGAGTAATTACAGCCTGTGTTCATCCCAGCTGGGCAGGCTGACCTCATCTCTTAAGTTCTTTATTAAACAACATCTGTACCTCACTCTCCTATTGTGGTGAGGTAAGACATAGATTCTCACACAGCCTGATAACAGCTGTTTTATCATTCCTTTTACAACCCCTGAGAACACCAAGGAAAAACTCCCAACTGTGAAGCTAGGATGATTGGAAACACTCTGAGCTCCAGATTAAAAGCAAGAAAATTGCACCAAACCTCAGAGAGAATTTTTTTTCTGTGCTTCACACAGAGGCCCCCCACCATCCCTTGACTCCTTGATTAAATTGTTAAAGTTTAATAAATTATCATGTTCCTGTGGAAAACTACTGCATAACTGAAAACTTTTTTGTTTGTTTTTTAACTAAAAGATTTATGTACCAGCAGGCAATTTTTCCACTAATGCTGATTTTTTTTTTATTTTATTGCATTTTAGGTTTTGGGTTACATGTGAAGGACATGGAAGATTGTTGCATAGGTACACACATGGTGATTTTTTTTAATTTTCATATAAAAACACTCCCCCCAACATACCTAATCACTGCATTTTTCAGGCAAACCTGACTCAGTTTGATTCCAGATAAGTAACATTACAGTTCATCCTCACATCAGCGATTGTTACATCAAAAAGAAAAGACAGAGACATAACTAAGTGAATTGCACAGACAAAGCAAAGTGGATAGAGAGAGACAGCTTTCATTTGCACACTTATATAGTTCAGGAATCTACTAAAGGTGTGTAAGAAATGAAATCTGAAAACTTGTTACCCATGGTTTTTTTTTTTTTCATTTGTTAGAAAACTTCAATTTTAAAAAGGTAAGGGATAAATAGTTGAGGGAAAAGACTGTATGGTGAATTATTCATTCTAGCTGGGCCATTTCAGGTCACAAGACAAGAGACTTCTTATAATCTTACACATAATAGAAATCTGGGACCACAGAAGCTCTGTTAAATCAACCCATACTGCATACAATTCTTCAGAACGCGGCACTGATAAGGCATTGGTAGACCCAGGAGAAAAACATCTGAGACGAGTTGTCAGGAATCACAGAAAAGCAGGTCAGAATGGAAGCCTGCTTTATACAGCAATTTGTCCAAAAGGCCAGACAAAGGGAAAATATTGTCGAAGCTTCTTTCTCTTTTCCTGGCTTCATGTCCCCATTATCAAGACGACTGCAACAATAGGCTAAACAGCTTATTTTTAGGGTGAAGGGGAAAGGGAAGAAATTCATCCCATGATTGGTTTGCAGGGCATTTTGAATGATTGTAAAAATATTATGTGTGCATAGAGGAAATTTTGAAAAATACAGAAAACCAAAAGAAATAAGTAATTTCCCCTCTCACAATTCAGAAATAAAAACAATCTTGAATACTTAGTATAACAAAATAGACCAAATCCTTTTGATCTATTTTACATGGAGATATATGCATTTGATGGTGATAATAAATCTAAAATACACATCATATATGTATGTATACACACACACACACACAAATTTATAGACATAATTCTCCCCCAAATTGGATAAAGATAAATATATGTATATATATATATGTATAAAATTCTCCCAAAACTTATATTTACATTATATGTACTGTTTGTAATCTGCTTTATTCTCTATTCAATATTTTAAATTCCTGAGTATTTTAATTAAAATATTACAATGCTTTAGATTTATCACCACAGTCAAAATAGTTTTTACGTACCAATATGCATATAAAGGTTAATATTTTTTAAGGTTTTAAAAAAAATTTGATATAGAATCAACCAGTTTTCTGATATTTAAGGAGTATATATCCAATCTCAGTTTTGCAGTATCCCATAGGGTATCATGGAATTGTCTGGTAAAAGAATACAAGATACATAACTTCTCTAAGCTTCAGTTTCCCTTTTGTAAAATGCAATGGTAGTGTTACAGGCTCCTTATTCTACATAACTCAGTCCTGGAAGTGGTAATAATATCAGTTGAAAGAGGATTCCCAAAATATATAAATATACCTAAAACATTTTACAATAACTAAAAGCACATTAGTGAACATTCACTACGCCTTTGAAATGCTACCAATGCTTTTTTTAGTATAGTTAGAGGGTCATCTTTCTTGCATAAACCACACCCATAATGTATCTCTAATTTCCAGCTCTACTTTTTTTTTTTTTAAGGAGGAACAAGAATATACAAACACCTGTGAAACAATCTAAGTGTAAACCACTTCCAGATTTTCTTACATTTTCCCCACACTAAAGTTAAGAGCAAGTTGTTTAGTGACTTTCCTTATCAAGACTTTCGAAACTTTCTACTTGGTTTTCATAAAAAAAAATACTACTTCCTTTCCCACTCATATCATTATTTTATACAATATTTAATAAATTCATATAACTTCAACACCACCACACATTTGAAAAACAGATTTGGAATAAACTCAACCAGCCCTCCTGAGCAAATCCCTCAGCTGAGGGAGGCTGAGACGCTCACACCAGAGCACAACCCATTGGTCTTGAGTATTCAGTGTGCTAGGAATACCAGGCCACATGTTTTGTTGTAGCAGTCCTCAATCTTTTTGGACCAGGGACTGGTTTTGTGGAAGACAATTTTTCCATGGACAGTGGAGGAAGGGAATGGTTTGGGGAGGAAACTGTTCCACCTCAGATCATCAGGCATTAGATTCTCATAAGGAGTGCACAGTTGTGATCCCTCGCAAGCACTATTCACAATAGGGTTTGTGCTCCTATGAGAGTCTAACGCTCTTGCTGATCTGCCAGGAGGCAGAGTTCAGGCCAGAATGCTTGCTTGCCAGCCACTCACCTCCTGCTGTGTGGCCTGGTTCCTAATGGGCTTTGGCCAGTACCAGTCCGTAGCCTGGGGATGGGAGCCCTTGTTTTACAAGGATGGGAAGCTTCAGATAAGATAGCCATGGGCTAAGTGCTTAAGGTTGATACAAATGTTAAACGAGAAAATGCACGAAAAATGCTCAGCACCACCCTTGGTACTTAATTAGCTCTCTATAAACATTACCTGAAAAGAAGGAGAAAATAAGAAAATGATAAAGACCCTTTCTACGGTTTCCTCACAATCATTGGAATCTAGTCACATTTTAGCCAAGACCAAGAAAAAAAAGCCTAGATGTTGAAGACTTGCTGTCAGGCTGGAGTATCTGTGAGGATGAGGATCTGATAAAAATCAGATGCAGCAAACTGAAAGTACTATCCAGAGCATAAGTTGTCCAATTCAAATGACAAGATATCACTGAACATTGGATCCCAGACTCAGATGGAACCATACAGACTTACATGTCATGAAGCACCCATGAAGACAGAAGAAATTCTAAACCTGCACCATCTTGGTTTCAACCGATCTTTTTTTAAAATATATATTTTTTATTGCACTTTAGGTTCTGGGGTACACGTGAAGAACATGCAGGATTGTTGCATAGGTACATACATGGCAATGTGGTTTGCTGCCTCCATCCCCATCACCTATATCTGGCATTTCTCCCCATGTTATCCCTCCCCAAATTCCTACCCCCCGCTACCCCTCCCTTCTCCCCGGTTTTAATCAATTTTTATCATCATCTTTCTCTATTCTAGAAAGGACATCTCATACACCAAGTAAGCAGAGCCGATTTCTTTTCAATTTTACCATGCATCAAAAAAGATATAGTTAATATTGGGTTTCAATTAGCTGCGCTAAAAGGACATGGGAATGCAATGCAGGAAAAAGGAGACAGAGCTTCACTTTCTATCAAACACAGAATTAAAGGAGAAGACACTAACAATCAGTGGTGGAATGTCTATGATATAAGTAAATAATAATAGTTGGACAAATTTCAGCCAAAATCCTAGAAAACAAGAGTTGAAGTTGATTTGTTTTGCAGATAATCAATGCTGAGAAGACTGGAAGATGAACAGAAGGAGTTAGGACTACAGTTGTAAGAAACAAGGAAATGTAAACAAAGAACTTGCCCAGGTTTAGTATGACATGGCTATGAGTAGCAGAAGAAAGGCTGAAAAAGAGAGCTATTTCCTTATATAACAATTTCAAGCAAATTTCTACTGGGTCCCAGGCCAAATTTGGGTCATGTCAATTTGGTTCAACCATCTTAGAGTCACAGCCCCCTTTGATAAACTGTGAGAAAGCTATGGACCCCAAGATAATTTTTCAGCATCTTGTAAATCTGCATGCACTTACCATGTGATCTAGCAATTGCACTGGTGGGCATTTATCCCAAAGAAATGAAAACTTATATCCACACAAAACCCTGTAAACTAATGTTCATAGCAGCTTTTTTGTAATAGCCCAAAATTGGAAACAATTTAGATGGCCTTCAGTGGGCAAATGGCTAAACAAACTATGGTCCATCCCGATTGTGGAATACTGTTCAGCAATAAAATGAAAGGAACTATTGATACACTCAAGAGCTTGGATGACTCTCAAGGGACAACACTGAGTTTAAAAAAAAAAAGTGGATCTCAAGACTGCAACCGTATGATTCCATTATGTAACATTCCTGAAATAAAATTATAGAAATGAAGACCATATTAGTGGTATGTATATTAGTGGTTGCCAAGGATTAGAAATAGCAGGGAAGGAGGTGGCTGTGGTTATCAAAGAGGTTATGGAACAGTTCTGTGCCTTGGTTATGTTGGTGGTTACTATAATCTGCATGTAATACAAATGCATAGAGCTACACACACGCACACACACACAAACACATACGAGCACAAACACATGCACACACATGTGAGTACATGTAAAACTGGTGAATTTCAATAAACTCTGTGGATGTACCAATGTCGATTTCCTTGGTTTGATATTAAACTATAGTTATGCAAGATGTTACCTTTAGAGTAAACAGAGGACCTCCTTTTGTTTTTCAATTGCCTGTGAATCTCTAATTATTGCAAAATAAAGTTTTAAGAAGATACATACACATAGAGATAGAGAAATGTGTGCTTATATTACTAAACTCAATTGCCAAATAGAATTACAGTATGATCTTATAAGAAGGGCAATTGAGGATGAAAAGAGTGAAAAGCAAAGAAAAAGTCTTCTAACTTTGTATTTGATATACTTCTCCACTCTTGTATTTTTTTATTTGATATTCTCTGTACAGTTTGAATTTTTATAGTATGAATATATTACTTTTATTATTTAAAAAGGCAAATGAGGATAAAATGAGAAATTCTCCTGAAAAAAATCTGTGAAGTCTCTTCCCGCAAAAAAATTCACAAAAATTCTGTACACAGTTATAGTAATCTCACGGACTCCAAAGCCTATCCGTGGATCTCCTGAAGGGTTCACGTCCCTGCCTACTTTCAAAAAGCTCCTACTTTCAAAAATGGATGCCCATACAAATGGAGAGAAGTGGAGTCAGGGGACTATTAAATATATTCTGTAATCACCCTGGGCTCTATTTGCTATGATGCTCAGCCTCCCCTCAAGTGGGAAATAAAGATTGCTTCCTTTGTTTCTTTGGAAATGGCTAGATGGAGAACTCTGTATTGGAACTTTAGGAGCCACACCAAGGGTGATCATAACAAACATGCAGGAATACATTAACATATAAATAACTTATTACTAAGAGTACTTAGAACAACATGAGGAAATAGAATAGTTCTTTGAGCATTTGTTTACTAGCCATATTCTGGGCAATATGCTAGACACTGAAAATAAGACAGTGAGAAAAACAAGCTTTTCTACCCAGAAACTACTGAGTGCTAGAGGCACAGGAAGGTTCTTTGCCTGCTTAAAGCAAGATGTCCCATCTTGTTAAAAATCTGCAGTTGAGGAACTACTTGTGTAAAGTATATATAAGAATTACAGAACCAGAGTCAAAATATTTTATCATTTCAGTCCTTGAAGAACATATAATATGCAAATATATGAAGAAATATCTGATACATATATGTTATTATTTTACACTGTATTTTATATGCATTGCATTAAATATATATGAATATATAGACATAAATAGTTCATCCAGAACGCTTTTCAGAAAAACATTGGTTTTAATCTTCTGACTCAAACGTGTCAAAGAAAGCTAAATGATTCAATAATCCAGCCAAAAGATATCTTGTTGGTGTTTTCTTTTTTGTTTAATGGATGGCTTGGTAGAGAGCTGTAGTAATATGTTAATAGGAACAAGACTGGTGGGAAGACACATGAAATATTTAAAATTTTGAAATTAAGAAGCAGCAAGGCTCAGAACATACAAGGCTAATATTACCAATTCTGCAGCAAGACTAACCGCCTGGGTTAGAATCTTGAATCTTCCACCTAACAGCTATGTGACCAAGGGAAGTACCTACTTTCTGCAGCTCAGTTTTCTCATCTATAGAATGGATGCACGATTGAGTTGTAATAAAGGTTGAATTAATTAGAGGGCTATGAAAGTGCTTGTCAAATTTTTCAACAAGTATTTTGTATTTGTCAGCATTCTCCAGAGAAACAGAGCCAATAGGATATAAAGAAAGAAACATTTTATTATGAGGGATTGGCTCACATGATTATGGAGACTTGGGAAGTGCTCTGTACTGCCATTTCAGACCTGGGAAACCCTATGGTGTCATTTCGTCCAAGTTTAAAGGCTTAGGAACCAGGGAAGCCAATGGTATGTGTTCCTTTCTGAGGGCCAGAGAAGAGTGAAGTCCTAGCTCAAGAAAGTCAGGCAGACAGAATACTTCTTTGTGCTATTCAAGCCCTCAACAGATTGGACGATATTCACCCACACTGGGAAGGGAAAACTGCTTTACTCAGGCCACCAGTTTAAATAGTAACATCTTCCAGAGATATCCTCTCAGACACACCCAGAAATAATCTTTAACCAGATATCCGGGCATCCCATGGCCCAGCCAAGAGGACACATAAAATTAGCCATCACACTTCTGTTGGACTAAAACCAAATGCTATGTGTGTGCAGAGAAAACAAATTCCTGGAGGATGAATTATTTGAATGGGTAGGAATTCACCAGGTGGGGATGTGCAGGCAAGCACTCTCCCAGATGGAATCCAGGCAATGGCCAAGGCAGGAAGGTAAGAACAGGTTTGGGAAAGAGTGGACAAGTATACTTGGCCACAGCCCTAAAGCTGTGCCTCCAGAAGACAGACACTGGCCTGAAGGAGTAGACTAGATGCTTAGCAACACCCTGCCTGCCAACTAAGGATTAGAACTTCACTTGAGTAACCCTATAACCCTGAAAGATTTTTAAGTAAAGGAGAGTCCTGACCAGTGCTACACTTGGGGAAAGTCAACCTGTCCCATGGTTTAGATGAGGACATGGGGAAGCCAGTTATGAAACCATTGTGTAACAAAAGATCAGGAGAGGTATAGTACAGGCTAAAACAGAATTACGATGGCAAAATAAATAAGAAACAGAAATGAACAGTAACTGAGTAAAGAGAGTGATGGAAGAAATGGCATCCCAATTACATCAAACCCAAGGGTGTCATTCATTCCAAGTTGGAAGGCTTAGGGCCTAGGGAGCCAGAAATAGAAAAGAAGACATAGAAAACAATGAAAAGAAAGCTGAGATGTAGAAGGGAAAGAAATAGAAAACTGTGGAAAGAAACTAAGAACATGCTATATGTCAAGCATACTGATCACTTTTTTGTAAGATTTTCTTTTTGATACATAAAGATAACTATGGAAACTGGTAAAACTACCCCCTTGTTTACCCAGCAAGAAGCTGAGTCTCAGAAATGTAAAATTATTTGCCTAGCTCACATGGCCAGTTAGAAGCAAAGCCAGGATTTAAACCCAAAGCTTCCTTGCTCCAGAGTTTATGCTTATGACACTGGACCATGCTAGTTAGAGGATGCAAGGGGTAGGAGATTCTGCCTCTTTTTTTGGACACATAGCTAGACTTCCAGATGAATTTGTTGAATGGGCAGCAGCTGTAAAGGCCTGAAGAGGTCTGAGGGGAGAAATGAGGGTTAGAGAATGGAATGGAGAAGCTTCACAGAGGTTTTGTAAGGATTAGTGAAGCCACTGAAGTGAATAATCAATAACAGATCATTTATAATTATTAACTTGCACGTTCATGTGCTGGAATGTAATTTGTCTGAAGAGCCAACACAGCAGTTTTAAAGGGATTCACAAACAGAAGAAAGCTGCTGTTCTCTCCAGTAAGCAATATTTTAGTGGCAAAACACCCTGTGAATGGTTTGTGAGTACAAAGCAGCAAGCATGTGAATAGCTTTTTACAATATCATGTTCTCTCCTTCCACTTGGGAAGGAAGCACAATGCTACCATAAGCAGATACTAACAGAGCACAGATGCTGGCGCTGATGTCAGCGTAAATGCTGTCCCGCACCAAGAAAAAAAAAAACCTCCCAAAGTACTGTGCCTGCATAAATCTCATATTTTTATGAATCACTGCCATCACTGCAACCTCACACTGAAAATTCGTGTCTTAGATGTGAATGGATTTTTCTAGATAGTTTAGTTTGTCTTAGGCTCGCAATTTATACCTGTCCACATATCATATCCAAAGAGAGCTTTGCTTCCTAGGATGCCCAGTGGCAGCCTGTACCCAGTGTGGCTAAAGTTCAAAAATATCGTTTAATCTTAATCCAGAGGAGCAAAACTGGTCCAATGCCTCTGTTGTAAACATTCAACCACAGATTCAACATTAATATTTCCATTTCTTATCAACGGCAGTTTTCCAGAGCCAACAAATACATTCCACTATACAATTTTATGCTTTGTAAAAGGTGACCTATACTTTCTTTTTCAAACACAGTTTCTTTAATGAAAATATTGTAATGTCAGTCCATGCAAAGCAAATGCATATTAATATGCGTTTACATCTGTCTCATATTAATATTCATGCCTGAATCCACATCCCTACACAAAGCCAATTTTCTGACCATCTGTGTGATGGCTGGTGGATGCAATGAATAAATTTTATTTGTGAGGGGAGTGATAAATCATGTATCTTCAGTTTTTCACCCACAATCTTTCCTCTTAGGTGCAAAAATGTTTTTATCGTGGTTTGGAATATTTAAGTAAACGAAACAGATTAACCCTTTACATTCCTACAGATACTGGCAATTTTATAAAGGCCATGAAAATATAATCTCAACAACTAACTAAAAATAAGAAAAAGGAACTATGGATTTACTTGCTTAGATTAGACATCCTTTGTTCCTGTGTGAGTTCCAGTCTTTTACACTAATCTTTGATATTGTTTAAAATGTACTCTACCTGTTTTTGAAAATTTCGCAGATGAAAAGAGGACCTCTGCGGAAAGAGTTTATTCCTAAAGAAACTCCTGACAGTCATCAAGTATCTTAAAAGTCCTATGAAGTGTAACCAAACATAAAGAAGATTTCAAACAGGAAAGAAGATTATGAACAAAGAAAGTTTATTAGTATTTATACAATATCTTGGTATGTTCAATTTCACCCAAGTGAATATCAAGATTGCAGTGGCAACAATGTGTTTGTCAATTTGGTGATCTGTTGAGGAATACCACTTCCAAATCAAAGAAGCAATTACCTTTTAGGATATGCAACAAATACAGTTAATTAACCTGACAAACAGAGCCCAAAGAGAAGGATTAAACTGAAAAGCAATCATATCATGATAGGGAGAGTATGAAACATATTGCACACTGAAGAAAGAAGCATGATCTGATGGCTTAAATAATGAAAATCATGTCAGGTGGTCTAAAATGGTTTCCTTGCCTCTTCCAGGAATGCTTTCTATGAATTCTAGATGAATGAGCCACTAGATTGAATCCAAACCCGAAGTTTCAATTTGATTTCATTTACCTTCTCTGAGTTAGACAGGGCTTTTCTAAGGTCACTAAAATTGTCCACAGTCATAAATAGCACAAACCGTAACTTCCAGGTCAAAGCAGAAATAAATTGGAACTTACTGTTCTCACTTACAGGCTGCTGAAAGTTTCTACTTCTATTGTAATGACACTGAACCAAGAGACAAGGTCAAATGAGAACTCTCAGAGATGTCAATCTACTGTGGATACAGCCCACATGCACCAGTGGATAGTCAAATCATAAATGCAGTAGGGTCAGAGAACTGTTATCTCAAATAAGCAATAGTTACACCTGCTACTGGCAAGGCACTGTGCTGAGATGGAGATCAAAATGCCACGTTGGCCTCAGAAAGCTTACCACCTTGCTAATAACACAGCCAGGTTCTCCCACAGGATTCTCAACCATTAAGTTGGTATATGATAAATATGAACTAAATATTATAAAAGGAATTTAAAAGATAGCGAGATTCCTGCCTTCCCAGATAATTAAGGAACTTCTTTAGGAGGAATTTAAGATCAACCTTCAAGGCTGAAAAAGTTCAGATGGATTTAGCAGAGAAGTCTCATCATGTGGAAGAAGATTTACAAAGGTTCAGGGCAGGAAGTATTTAGTGGGAGAAGTAGAAATAATTGGGAGGAATTGTGGGTAGACCACTCTGGTTACAGCTGAGAATTAATGTCCAAAACTATGGTAGTTAAAGGAAATGATTTTAGGTAGTACACAAGTAGGCATTAAATAACACTAAATTACAAAGTCAGAAACATAATCCCTCAGTAACTCTGTTAATTCTCTTCATTGCCTCAAGAAGACAGTCTCAGTTTGGTGCCAATATATCTTTAACACCACTGCAGTACTTGCTAAATCCTCATTCTTAACACAGAGCCAGCCTCAAGGCTCAAAGTCTATAGACTAAAACTTGATAACATTGTTTGGTTTCATGTGTTTATTTTTAGCATTACTTCACTTTATACCAAGTAGTACTTACTGGTCTTCCATTTGTGTGGTAATATAAAATTTCCTTTCAAAAAGTTTATTTAAAATGTTAAAGATTAGTTGTTTTTTAAAAAATATACATAGAACTGGTGACGATGAAGGCAAGTGGCTTAAAATTTGGATCTAATGGGACAGAGTAACCAGCAAGATAGAAAGATGAGTTGGTCTCAGGACAGATTTGACTCAAACCAGATTTGACTGGTTTCAACTCTAGCCTTTGATTTCAATTCAATTTGATAATTCTAAGTACCTCTGTTTTCCTCATATGTGTGGTGCTAAAGAGGCATTGCTGAGGTCACATTTGTAAAATCTCCTTCAGGCCTAGAATTTTAACAAAAATATACCTAAACCAATTTTATATAAATGCAAAGGAACATTATTTATACTGGCAAGAGAGATAGAGAAAAGCATAATAGGTCTCCAAGCCTCAGAGAGTTACCACAAAAGATATGAACTAAAATACTTCACCAGAAGCAAAAGGATATTGCTTTCATTAGATCACTCAGAATTTCACATGGTATACTTAAGTATGATTTAGCATAATATTGATACTTGTTTATATTTGCCACCTACCTATTTCACAGTAATATTGTAAGGATTAGTGATATGTAATGTTTCTTAAGCTTTCTCAGCTCTTAAAAGAAAATATACACCATAAAATCAAGGTAATAGTAATAATAGTCATCATCACAATAGTAGTAACTGCTCGTGCATTTTCAAACATGGATTCTGAGTTGATGGAAAGGGAAATTAGGCTGTAAGCTAAAAATGCAGGCTTATCAGCTGGTTAGAACAGAAAGGCTTAGGATGTGACAAGGGTGATGCTATCTACAGTTTATCAAGGTTTCAGATGGGTTCTGAAATTTGGCATTTGTAACAACTCGCAGGTTGCTGATGCTGCTGGTATGAGGCCACACTTCGAGTAGTAAGACCTTTTCCACTCTTTCAGGGTCAGGTCTAAAACATATACCATTGACTGTCAAAGGACGTAAGGGAGTGTGTCTGAATATATCTTGGTAAATCTATCACCACTGCTTAGGCTGCCCCATTTGGGTCACCTTTGTACCTGGTATTCTTTCTGCATTGTCCAATCTACCATCTCCAAGAAAATTACTTCTCTCATTTTCTCCCTGTCCCACTCTCACTCCCAAACCAGATCCGAACTCTTCAAGAGCAGAACACATCATATATTTTAAAACCTGATCATGAGTAAACAGACAACCTACAGAAGGGGAGAAAATACTTGCAAAGTATGTATCTGACAAAGTTCTAATATCCAGCATCTATAAGAACTCAAACAAATGTACAAGAGAAAAACAACTTCATTAAAAAGTGGACAAAGGACATGAACAGACACTTCTGCAAAGAAGACATGCATGCAGCCAACAAACATATGAAAAAAAGCTCAACATTACTGATCATTAGGGAAATGCAAATCAAAACCATAATGAGATACCGTCTTACACCAGTCAGAATGGTTATTATATAAAGTTTAAAAAAAAAAAAACAGATGCTGGTGAGGTTGTGGAAAAAAAGGAACACTTTTACATTGTTGGTGGGACTGTAAATTAATCCAACCATTGTGAAAAGTGGTATGGCAATTCCTCAAAGAGCTAAAAGCAGAACTACCATCCACCCTGGCAATCCATTACCAGGTATGTATACAGAGAAATATAAATCATTCTACCATAAGTATACATACATGCAAATGTTCATTGCAGCAGTCTTCACAATAGTGAAGATGTGAAATCAACCTAAATGCTCACCAATGACAGATTGGATAAAGAAAATGTGGTACATTTATACCATGAAATACTATACAGCCATAAAAAGGAACAAGATCATGTCCCTTCAAGGGACATGAATGGAGCTGGAAGCCATTATACTCAGCAAAGTAATGCAAGAACAGAAAACCAATACCACATATTTTCACTTATAAGTGGAAACTGAATGATAAGAACCCACGAACACAAAGAAGGGAACAACAAACATTGGGGTCTACTTGAGGATAGAGGGTGGGAGGAGGGAGGGGGCAGAAAAGAGTTAAATATTGGGAACTGAGCTTAATACCTGGGTGATGAAATAACCTACAACACACCCCCATGTCACGAGATTAACTATGTAACAAACCTTCACATGTACCCCTGAACCTAAAATAAAATTTAAATAAATTAAATTAAAACTGATCATAAGGCTTAGACAAAGATTTATGTTCAAAAATGCTGATTTCAGAACTTTTTATAACATCAAAAAGTAGGAAAAACATGTTTCTCATAAAATATTTAATAATCTGGAACTACAGGCGTGCGCCACAACGCCCAGCTAATTTTTTGTATTTTTAGTAGAGATGGAGTTTCGCCATGTTGGCCATTATTTAACATTGGGTTAAAAAGCAGGATACAAAACTATATTCAGTATAGTTTAAATTTAAATATAAGTAAAAAGAAATATAGAAAGTAGCATGCATAATTAATAAACTAATAGCAACTGCTCTTCATTTCTGCTGAGTAATCATTAGAAAGAGGATGGAAATATAATTTTCCCCTCTCCACCTCTCATTGAAGAACAGTGAGGCTTGTGAGATTATAGACTCTATAGCTCCAAAAAGGAGTTAACGCATGGAGGTAGAGAGTACAATGACAGATACAAAGGCTATGAAGGGTGTGTGGGTGGAAGCGGAGAGAAAAGAGGTTGGTCAATGGGTACAAACATATGGTTAGATAGAAAATATGAGTTCTAATGTTCAACAGTAGAGGAGGGTGACTAGAGTCAACAACAATGTATTATGTATTTCAAAGTAGCTAGAAGAGAGGACTTGAACTCTTCCCAACACATAGAAATGCTAAATACTCAAGGTGATGAATACCCCAAATGCCCTGACTTGATCATGACACATTCTATGCATGTGACAAAACATCACATGTACCCCACAAATATGTACAATTTTAAGTATCAGTAAAAATTCTTTTAGAAAAAGGTATTAACATCTTTAATGTTTCAGTCATAGCAAGAGTGAGCAAGCTGAATCTTTATAGGATAGGGATGATTTAAGGGTCATGGGGGGAGATGGCCCAGACTCAGGGAAAGAGTTGGATTCCTGAAGCCTGGGGAGATGGAGGAGTTTAGGCATAAGCTGCTGCTCCCTGGCTCTCTTTCATGTGTCTCATGTGGGCATGACTCATTGAGACCTGAGGCCAAATTGTTAGTAGTTAATGCTTGAGTGTTGGTTTATAAGTGATTTGATTTTCTTCTTTAAACATTTCTATAGTTTTCATAAAGTCCTAACAACACCTAACTTCCATGTAGAATTAGGAAAAGAAAATACAAGAAATGTCCTTCTTTAAAATCAAGTGGCACTTTGGGAGGCTGAGGCGGGCAGATCACCTGAGGTCAGGAGTTTGAGGCCAGCCTGGCCAACATGGTGAAACTCCCTCTCTACTAAAAATACAAAAAATTAGCTGGGCGAGGTGGTGCATGCCTATAGTTCCAGCTACTCAGGAGGCTGAGAAGGGAGAATTGCTTGAACCCAGGAGGCAGAGGTTGCAGTGAACCAAGGTTGCACCATTGCACTCCAGCCTAGGCAACAAGAACAAAAGTTCATCTCAAAAAAAAAAAAAAAAAAAAAAAATCAAGGTACATATCTTATTCACTTTTTTTATATGCAGCATCTAACACTGTGCTGGTATATAGCAGGCAGTGAAAATGATAACTAATTAAATAAACAATCCAAAGCCCATGCCATAATGGTAAGTTAATACAATTTTTCTGGTGTGCAAGGAACAGTCCATACGCATATGAAAGAAAATAAGTTTTTCTCAAAATAGCTATTCTGAGAACAACATTTTATGTAAGATTATTAAAAATTATGAGAGAGGTTTTATGTAAAGCATTAAGCAAAGGCAGCCTGGGCTCAGGGACAATGTCCTTGATTTGGTGACAGAAGCTTTGTTTAGGTTTCTGTGTTACCTGCTACGTGTATCCTTTGGCAAGTCACTGACCTCTCCAAAGCCTCTGATATCTCATCTACAAATTTAAGTTCTATCAATTTAAGTGAGGCATCATTAAGATCAAATGAAGTATAGAAATGTGAAAGCAATTTTAAAACTATGGTGTACTATATCAGGCTATTCTGATTATTAGAGCCTATATTCGGTAGAATGCAAAAGAAAGACTAAAAATAAATGATGTAAAAATAGGTAATTATTTTTACATCGTTTATCGAGTTAAAAAAAATCAAACAAAACATGTATTTCATGTTCCTGCCTCTTTGTCTAGTGTGTGATTTTATAAGTCAACTTGCCCACAATTCACAAACAAATGTGATAAAAATAAATAAATTTAGACAGAAATGGAGGCTGGTTAGTAACTTCCTATACTTTACCATTTGATTCACTCATGTATTTATTGTTTCAACAATACTTCTTGTGTCAGACACTCTTCTAGGAGCTGGAGATTCAGGAGTGAGCAAGATCAAGATCTCTGCCCCAGTATAGCTCTCATTCTAGTGTGTAAGAGATCAATAATCAACAAGTAAACAAATAAGCAAGAGACTTCAAGTTTGGGATAAGTGCTACGAAGAAAATAAGCAGGACTTGGTCACCAGCTCTCCAAGATGGCTCCAGTGCTCCACCCTTGGGAAGGGCATGGATATCTGGAGGCAGGAGCACTGGGGCCATCTTGGAGTGTTGGTGACCACAGTCGGTGACCCACCTTGTAGAGTTGGTCTGACTGGCTAATAAAATATAGTGAAAGTGATGATGTGTTATGTTCAAAATTTGGTTATAGAAGATACCATGGTTTCCGTTTTGGTCACTGTCATGCTCTGTCCCACTCTGAGGGAGAAGCCAAGTGTCATGTTATGAGGACATTCAGACCCTCTGGAGAGGCCAGTGTGGCCAACAACCATATGAACAGTCTGAGAAGTGGATCCACCATTCTTTCAGATGACCCAAGCCCAGATGACCACTTGACTACACCCTCAGGAGAGATCCTGAGTTGAACTATTAGATCCCAGACTCCTGTCACACAGAAAATGTGCTACAATAGATCTTGTTGTTTTAAGCTGCCGAATTTGGGGGCAATTTTATATAGCATTGGATAACTAAAACAAGAATAATGAAACAAACTGCCTCATGGTTCGAAAATATCTACTTGAGGAGATTATATTTGCTCTAAAACCTGAAGGACTAGAATGAGCTATGCAAAGAAAAGCCAGCTTAAGGGAACAACCAGCAGCAGAGGGAAAGGAAGTGGAATGTTTGAGAAGCAAAAAAACCATTTCTCCCCAGAGCGAGTCTGTGCATTAACCAGACAAGTCTCCATTCTGCCCTCCCCTGGACCTGCTGCTGGTGATTCCCATTTGCAGTCACCTAACCTACTATCCTCACGCCGTTCCCTGCAGTGCTCCTCAACCATCAGCATTTGGGGCAATTCTTCACAGCACAGGAGTGCCTTCATGTTGCGGAATGTTTTGCACCCCGAATCTTTCCCACTAAATGCTGAGAGTACCCCAAATTCACATGACAACCCCAAACTTCCCCCCGCCTTCCCGCTTTCAAAATGCCTTCCCGGCGGTGGGGGAGGGGGGGCAGTATTTTTCCCCCCGTGTAAAACCACATGGTCTGGATTACAGAGACCATAGGGTGTAGCAACTAAAAACACTCGTGGGCGCCAGAGGTTCTTAGATATGAAACGCAGCCCTACCACCTGTCAGAAAATGGACTTCTCTCTCTCAACCTCATTTTGCTTAGTTGTTAAATAAGCCTTCCAAGGATTAAATAGAATAACGTGTAAAATAGCACAGGTCTGGCACATAGGAAATACTTAGAATGGGAACTATACTTAAATATTTCTCCTTCTGGCCTAGCCAAATCCATCTCATGCTCTAAAATCAAAATGAAGCCAAATCTCTTCTGAGAGGCTTCAGTGACTCTTCTTACCCAGCTGCTCAGGAGGCTGAGGCAGAAGAATCACTTGAACCCAGAGGCGGAGATTGCAGTGAGCCAAGATTGAGCCACTGCACTCAAGCCTGATGACAGAGCGAGACTCCATCTCAAATAATAATAATAATAATGCTCAAGCATGATTTAACATCATCCCCACTATCTCAGGACTCTCTGAAGAATTCTGTTTCCCTGGTTCCCTTTTGCTCTGATTTTCTGCTTTCAGTAGTTTTCGCTGTCTCTGTTTTGCATCTTTCCTCCTCCATTCTCTTCCCTCTAGCCCACATCCACACCAGTGTGAGATGCGGCTCCAGTTTCCTTTTTACCCTCCCACAAATTGTCACTAACATACAAAGGTGCGAGGCAGAGCTTTGGAGTGACAGAGAGAAGTCCAGCACAGCCAACAGCCGAACACTTATTGTTAGAATTCCTGTTAGTAGCAAGCCACCAGCCCCAATCTCCTGAAATGTGTCTCTCCCCCTAAAGCATACTGATAATCACTAAGGAGAAGAAAAATCTTAAAAAATAAAACACAGGAAGCTTAAAAGATAAGAAATGTTACAATTCTTACCATGGATCTTAGATCTATCATTCTTTCTCAAATCACATCAAAACTCAGTTAACCAAAGATTCACCTTCCTTTTGTTGCTGCTATTTTTTGTTTGTTTTTTAAAAGAAAGAAGCCCAGGCCAGGTGCCGTGGTTCATGCCTGTAATCTCAGCACTTTGGGAGGCCAAAGTAGGTGGATCACCTGAGATCAGGAGTTCAAGACCAGCCTGGTCAACATCGTGAAACACCATCTCTACTAAAAATACAAAAATTAGCAGGGTGTGGTGGTGCATGCCTATAGTCCCAGCTACTAGGGAGGCTGAGGCAGGAGAATCATTTGAACCCAGGAGACAGAGGTTGCAGTGAGCCAAGAATACACCACTGCACTGCAGCCTGGGCAACAGAGCAAGACCATATATATATGTGTGTGTGTGTGTGTGTGTGTGTGTGTGTGTATATGTAGAGAGAGAGAGAGACTATATACATATACACATACATATATATATATACAAGACTATATATACACACACACACATATATATGTATATATGTGTATATATGTGTGTGTATATATATATACACATATATATGAAGCCCAAAAGTGTATATATACATATATATATATACACACACATATGCGTGTGTATATATATGTATATATGTGTGTGTGTGTACATATATATATATATATATACTGTGTGTATACATATACACGCACATATATGAAGCCCAAAAGTACCTCTTTTCACAATCACTTACCTTACATTGGATGAAACCCTTCAATATTGTTTAAGAATCCTTAACCTGAAGTTCCAGGTCAGAGGTGTAAGCCACTGTCTTTAGTCAGATGCAGGTATGGTGCCTCATGCCTGTAATCCCAGCACTTTGGAAGGTCAAGGCAGGAGGGTCGCTTGAGGCCAGGAGTTCAACACCAGCCTGGGCAACATAGCAAGATCTCGTCTGTACTTTTTTAAAAAAGGAACAAAAACTGATTTTTAAAAAAAAGTATTTTCTTTTAGGTGCACAGCTTCTGCCAGTGTGCAGGTGACCTTGCCAGGCTCCTCCACGCTGGAGGGTCTCACTCACTTCCATGGGTTCCCAAGTTCCCACCTACTCTAATGACTCCATAGCTTAGCCTTCCTTCCCCTGCTATCCCTTGGGGCTGGTGCCCACAGTTTTTACTTCATTTGTCCCTGTACCCCTAAAGCCTTTTTCTAGTCATAGAAGAAGGCCTTAATGTACTTAATTGCTGATTGATCCTTAAAATAGCACCCATGTTATCAGTTTTTGCTTACTTCATAACTGACCTCATCCACATGTACCCATGGCACCATATGTTAGTTCTTATGTTGGACTAAATAAAGAAAAGACATTTAGAAAGAGTTTCACACATCCTCTGGGTAATCATCCTGTATTTATAATAGAGCAGATTAATGTCCCTGCATTAATAAATGATTCAAATGTTACTATGAGGGCTGAGCATGATTATCTGAGCTTATTACTTAACCCACTCAATTTTTAAAAAAATTCTGCAATCTGATGTGGCAGAACAGACTCAAAATGTTCTTGAACTTCAGCAAGGAACAAAGCTATCTAAATGCAGGAGTGGGGAATGGTTGGCTGATGAGTCCTAGACTCTATAAGCACAAATTGCCAGAGCCCTAAAGAGAGGGTGGTTTTGTGGTTAGCTTGGCTTTCTGTCTGGTGTCTTTCTTCAAACCTAAATCCAGGAAAGCCTTTACTTTGAAATCTGTCTCTGCTCCAGTCTGACACCAGGCTTCTCCTCTTGCCCTAAATTGGGGGAGCACAAGGAGCCTTAAGCCACTAGCCTGGGCATTTGCAGGACTTCATTCTGGTTTCCAGGTTCACCCTGGCATTGGCCAATAAATGAGTTTATCAGATGAATGGGTTTCTGCCTTGTAACTTGTGGCAGTAATCTAACCCAGAGGTAAGTCCCAGCCCCCAAACCCAATGGCTTGAGTAGAATTTTTACCTCCAAACTCCAGGCTCCATCTGACCTGACAGCTAGATCCCCACACAGGATCTCTTGCATTGTACAACTCCAGGGGGCACCATTCACTGTGTGTTCCATCTGGGCAACTCTGTGGCAATAAAGTTGTCTTTCTGGAATCCTGAAATTCATCTATGCTGTCCCTGCTTTGGCAGCCTTTGGATTTTGCCTTATTTGCAACCAGTTATGTCAGTGCTAGTGTCCTTTTAGCCATGGGTTTTATACTGAAATATCTGTGACAGTTAATGTAACTAGAGGGGCAAAATTTGCTGTAGGTGCCAACTCTTGTTCTCCCAGTTTTAAATAAATCCTTGATTCTCCTAGTCCCCAAACAGTCCAAGGTATGCGTTCACTCTTGGCAGTAATGACACTGTCTACATGATAGTCTTGAATATAGTTTGAGCTTTTTAATGATACTTTACCCTATCACTGTCCTCCTTCATGAACAGTCCTGCCTGTTATAGGCCTATGACTCAATCCTTCAGTCATAGCTTCAGAACCTTTTTCACATCATGGCACGAATGAAAAACATTTTTTGTCCTTGCTGGTCCAGGCATGGTAGCTCACTCCTATAATCCCAGCACTTTGGGATACCAAGGCAAGAGGATCACTTAAGGCCAGGAGTTTGAGGACAGCCTGGGCAACATAGCAGGACCCTGTCTCTATATACAATTTTTTTTAATTAGGCAGGCATGGTGATGTGAGGCTCTCCTCTCAGCTACTGAGGAGGTTGAGACAGGAGGATCGCTTAAACCCAGGAGTTGCAGGTTACAGTGAACTGTGATTGTGCCACTGCATTCCAGCCTGCAGAGCAACAGAATGAAACTCCCATCTCTCTAAAAAAAAAAAATGTCCTTGATGGTACAACTGTTCCCAGTCAGAGGCAACGGATCCAGGGAGGAACCTCCAGCTGGCTTGGGCCCTTCTTCAGCCACTTCAGCCAAGGGTGCCACTATTTTATCACACTTTAACCCATCCACAGCCTGTCTGCATACTCAGTCTTTGGAAAGCCCTGCCGAAAGGTGCTAGCTGGCCCCCAGCCTGGGTCCATTCTTCTAATTGTCTGCCTTTGGGTCAACCTGCATTTTGAGGCCTTCCTATTCTTTAGGCTCAATTTTCTATGTAAAGTAATAATGTTTTTATATCATATATAAACTCAGAGAAAAGCATAAGGGGTACTGGTGGGAAAATTTGAATTTTTTTCCAACCTAAATTGGCCAGTGGGAAAGCTTTCCGAAAGGCCCTGGTGTGTGATGTTCCCCTCCCAGTGTCCATGTGTTCTCATTGTTCAACACCCACAATCTGCACATGTACCCCAGAACTTAAAGTATAATTTAAAAAGAAAGAAAATGGAAGAAAAGTTTAAAAAAAAAAAGAGGCAAAGAAAGAAAAGAATGAGAATCCAATTCAAAAGAATGAGAATCTCAGAGATAAGTCAGAAGACTTGAAAAACAAATCTCTTTCCCTATCTTCAATTGCCCTATTTCCCTTATACACTTATTACATTTCCCATATACATTTATTATGCTTTTAAATAATATGAATAGCTCCCAAATATTTTGCACCTACTCTATGCCAGACAATATGCTAAGCCAGGGGTGTCCAATCTTTTGGCTTCCCTGAGCCACATTGGAAAAAGAATTGTCTTGGGCCACACATAAAATATACTAACAATAGCGGATAAGCTAAAAAACAAACCAAAAAATGTAGTAATGATCTCGCGATGTTTTAAGAATGTTTACAGATTTGTGTAATTGCATTCAAAGCCGTCCTGAGTCACATGGGGCCTGTGGGCCACAGATGGGACAAGCTTGTCCAAGCTCGTTTCATGCATCACCTCACTGATTCCTCAATCATATTTGAGGCAGAAATTATTATTACCATTTCACAGGTGAATAAACAGAAGCTGAAGGGTTAAATGACTAGTCCAGGAAGTGGTAACCATTATTTGGGCTCAGATCTGGCTGACTCCAAAGTACATGCTCTTAAGTGAGATAAATCGCATGAAGCCTGCAGTAAGTATAACACTTATTCCACGGATTCTACTTTTAAGAAATGTCACATTTCTTTATTTTCTTTAAAACAACCTAAATCTGATTTCAAGTCCCTATTCCATGGCAGGATTTCAACTTCAGTCGATGTTGAAGGTCCCTTCTGTTGGGAGATCATTCTCCATGGATCTTTTGGGTTTCCGTACATTTTGTGAGGCACTGACGACTGTCCTTTGTCTCAGATGGTCTTTTCAAAAATATTTCCGTAGCAAAGAGCCTTGAAAGGTCGCAATGGTGTCTCCTTCAGAGCAAAGGGCAAGCATACTGACTGCCTATGATACAAGATTGGCGATCCCTAAGCTCAGAGGTCCTCCCTGTCATGCAACCTATTACATGTGCAGGCATCTTCCAGCCCTATTCATATCACCCTATGGGCACTGAGGCCCAGGAATCAGTGCAAAAATGCTAATACCCTGGCTGCTAGTATTTCTGCAAGTAATAAACTACCATCCATCTCTAGCCCAAGAGTCTCATATCTGCCAGATTTATGAAACAGTCATAAGTTAACTTATCAGTTTGTAGGTAGGGTAAGCTCTCAGATCCTTCACAGTTCTTGACACCTTACTCTCTCTAGAATCTTACAGAAACCTGAGAGACTTACATGGTATCCAGAAAGTAGAGATAGGTTTCCAGTTTTCCATCCCTCTGATGACAGCTGGTTTTTTACAGCCCAGGCTCACTTTGTTCATAGAGGACATTGACCTCAGTGGTCTTGTGTCAAAATAGATAATGAAATCTTTGCCTTGACTGGCAAACTCTGTGCTTAGGATCTAGCTTTCCATATTTCCATTCCCCTCTGAAGCTCTGCCACTATATGGGAACAGAGAACAGCTAACCACTACTCCAAAATCTGGTGAGTCTTGGAGGATCCCATCTCTCTCCTGTTATTCCGTCTTTTACCTGTCCTCTTACATCTCTGTCCTGACAGCAAGGCCACTTTTATATAATCATCTCAACAAGTTAAGGCTTTCACCAAAGACAAGAAGAGAAGTTCCCTTCTGGTCCAAACTTTCCCTGAGGCAGGTGGACCCAAAAGTGGCCCCCTGCACAGGAAAGACAAAATGGGTCATAGCTCAACAAATTATCTGCCACAGCAGCAAGAACTCGGTGTGATTCACTGTGGCTAACTTTTGTTTACCCATGGCATCTCTTTATCTTTTATCACGTCTTTGGCTTTAGTTATAAGTAGGAAATATTTCCCTTGGTCTCTCCCTCAATTACATCGAGCTTGTGGTTAGGAAACTATCTCAGCTCTCTTTCTTCTGGTCCATCAAATTAAGAAGAATATTAACTGAAGTACCACAAACACAAAAAAATACGTAAAATAATAATGATGATGATATAACAATGAACACCCTATGTATATTTCTGCTTCCTGCCTGGCTGCCCCAGCAAAGAGGTGTGTGGAAAAAATGAAGAGAAATAAAATGAAACCAAGTCTGCTTCGAAAGGATTCTTGGCAGCCTTTGGATTTTGCCTTATTTGCAACCAGTTATGTCAATGCTAGTGTCCTTTTAGCCATGGGTTTTATACTGAAATATTTGTGACAGTTAATATAACTAGAGTGGCAAGATTTCCTGTAGGTGCCAACTCTTGTTCTCCCAGTTTTAAATAAATCCTCAATTCCCCTAGCCCCCAAACGGTCCAACGTATGTGTTCACTATTGGCAGTAATGACACTGTCTGCATCTACCTCTGTTGTAAGGCACGGACAATGCATACACCCATGGGGATACAAGCTTGTCTAGTTATGAAGAAATGTGGCCCTACTTATATTTTCAGAAATCTCACATAAATAATTCTGGCCTGCAAAAAAGAAGAAGCAATTATCTGTCTCCTGTTTTATACCCTTTTGGAACCTTGGGGTTGTAAACTCCCTCTTGCACGAGGACAGAATCATGGCTTATCTTGTTCATGTTGTGTCTACTAAGCCTAGAACAGGCCCACAAAAAGTGTTCAATAAATATTTGTTAACCAAATGAATGACCATAAGAATAAATGAATAAATTGTATAAAGAACTAGAAGATTAAAATATCCCTGATTCAGATCCAAAAGTTAAAAATGCTACCATTTTAGGTTTCTGTAGAATCAACCCTTAAATAAGTTATTTCCTGTAAGTCTGACACTTAAAAGGGATCAAGAGAAAATATTTTCTTCCCTTATTAATAAGATTTGGTAAATATATGAAAGTATTCACTACTTGGGCCCTGTAAATATTTGAAGGCTTTCCTTCAAGCTTTTAGTTAGTTAGGGAGTTTATGCAGTGTTTCTCAAGTGGGGTTCTCACGGCATATTGTGTTGAATTGTTCCATACACTGCAGCACATTTAGCACAATTTCTGTCCTCCACCAAATGCTGGAGGTGCTGCCAGTCAGTGTGACCTCCTAGAGCACCCCCACATATTACTCAAGCCTCTTCATAAGAACCTATTCTAAATATTGGTTGAATGAGTGCTATCCAAGGATACTCCCATTTCCTTAAGGAGGGAGTTCAAATCTCATCACATCTGGCCAAGTCCTTCATGGCCTGTCCCCATTGCTGCTGGCAGATTAATGTCCTGTGCTGGCCCCAGCATCACCCATCTTCATGCCATCACATGAGCATACTTTGTCCTTTCACACCCCTGAACCTCCACCTACACTGTTCCTTCTGCCTGGAGTACCCTTCCAATCCCTGCTTTCCACACTCACCTGACTAACCTGTACTTATCTTGCAAGGGCAGCTCAAGAATCTCCTCATCTTGCCAGCATTTTCTGACAATTTCCCCACATCAGCCTCCATTCAGAGGCCTAACATTTATTTGTCTCCTTGTCAGTCTCCCAGACAAACATCGAGCTCTCTGGAAATCAACAGTGTGGCTTCCTCATTTCTGTAGCCCCAGTATTTAACACTGTGTGCACCAGAATATTCAACATACCACCCTGTTAGCATGTAGCATGCACTATACAAATAAAGAATAGTAATCAGAAACACTGTACTGAGAGCAGCCATGTGCTGCCCCCATGCTGGCAGCTGGGGGAGCTGTGGTGAGGGGATAAGGCAGACATGAGCCCTTCCGTCATGATGCTTACAGTCTAGATAGAAGGGGAGACATGAAACCGGTAATTTCAACTTCATTGTGAGCAATGAAAGAGGAGGTGGAGAGGGAAGGGAAGGAGAGAGGACAGCTCGGGCCCTGTCATTATAGACCCCCACATGGAAAGAGCAGTGCAAGATGAGTTGGTGTTAGCTAGGGAAGGAAGGGCAAAAGGAGTGTCCCAGGCAGAAGGAGTCGATGGAGGAGTCAAGAGTGACAGACAATGCATTCTCTTTCACAGATTCATTAATTCATTGAGTCAAGTTCTGAAATCCAACTGTCTAGGTCAGAATGCAGGGACCACTATTCGGCATCTGCATGACTTTGGGCAAGTAGCCAATCAGCCTCATTCCCCATTCAGTAAAATGGGAATAAAGACCTGAACGCTTGACAGAGTTACTGTTACAGTTAAATAGAAGAATCCATTTAAAGTGCCTAGCACATGGTCTGGTGCCCAGCAAGTGTCCCCTAAATATGATCTCTTATTATTTTCTCTTATTACTTCACAAAGATTAATACACATGGCCACCATGTGCCAGGCACCAAGCTAATCACAGAATAAAGAAGAGTAAGACATTATTTTTGCACTAGAAAGGCAAGAGACACGCGTGGGCAAAACGAGGGCAATGCACACACAGAAAACAGTAAAAGATGGCTTAGTTTGCTGCTGTTATTAGAGAGCACAGTAACAATACACAAGTGCAATAAAGTACCCCTAGAGCTATGATGAAAGCTGGAAATTCAGGAGAGAAGACATCTCCTGGTTCTGTCTGATGGATCCTACTGGGCATCTCTGCCCTACCACCAAGTATCTGACCAAGCAGCCTCTCCACCCACTTTCTACTGCCCTGCTGCCATCTGCCACCTGTGACCTCTTCCTTCTCCCCTAAGCCAGCTCCAATGCTGTCAGTGTCAAAGGCCTTACTCCAGGGCCACTTGCTCCACAAAACTCCCCGCCTATTCCAAGCCTCACCAGCCTCCCTCTCACTACTGTGATTAAGTGCTAAATGAGAGTGCGCTTGTCTTGTTTGCTGCTCTTTCACAAGTGGGACTAGAAAGATAGATATCCACTTAAGCAGTGTGTTGCACAATCATAAAATAAGGAAAACAATGGGCCCGTGGGCCCATTCCAAGTAATCAAAGAAACATGTTTGTCATGAAAAATTCATAGATCAAAATTAGCCAACAAATCATGTGGCCTCTTAGAGTCATTTTCTTGTAGTTAATTTTCCATACTGTTTGTTAAGAACAGGTTTCTCCATAGAGTGGTACATGGAATACGAAAGAAGGCAAGGGGAGGGGAGGGGAAGGGAGGGGAGGGGAGGGGAAGGGGGAAGAGAAAGGGAAAGGGAAGGGGAAGGGAAAAGGAAAGGAAAGATTAAGTCAATAACTTCCATGGGTGAAATACGGGAATTAGCTTTT
The DNA here is from genome assembly GCF_009761245.1 of Sapajus apella. NCBI lineage: Eukaryota > Metazoa > Chordata > Mammalia > Primates > Cebidae > Sapajus > Sapajus apella. The sequence goes on along the minus strand of NW_022436943.1, from coordinate 7,355,594 downwards.
AAAATGGTCCCCAAGTGGTAATTATTAAAAAATAAGTTGAGGAAATATTGGTTTGCCCAACTCACTACTGTTACAAACCAAATACCTCAAAACTTAGCAACGTAAAATAATAACCTTTATTATTCTCACCCTCCTTTTTTTTTTTTTTTTTTTTTTGATAGAGTCTCACTCTTGTCACCCAGGCTGGAGTGCAGTGGCGCCATCTCGGCTCACTGCAACCTCCACCTCCCAGGTTCAAATGATTCTCCTGCCTCAGCCTCCTGAGTAGCTGGCAGGCACCCACCACTATGTCTGGCTAATTTCTGCACTTTTAGTAGAGACAAAGTTTCATCATGTTGGTCAGGCTGGTCTCAAATTCCTGACCTCGTGATCCGCCCACCTCAGCCTCCCAAAGTGCTGGGATTACAGGCATGAGCCACAGCTCTCAGCCTATTCTCACCCTACTATGGGTTGAAATTTGGATAAGGAAAACAGAGTATGGCTTTTCTGTGCACCTCAATGCCTGGGTCTTTGCAAAAATGCATAGCGCAGCCATCTGGAGGCTCAACTGGATGTCCATGTTGGCTCACTAACAGCTGGCAGTAAATGCTGCCTGTCAACTCGTCACCTATATGTGCCTCTCCAGCCTGGCAGTCTCATGGTGACAGGATTTCCTTACATGGCAGCTGTTTTCTTCCAGAGTGAGCATCCCAAGAGAACTGAATGAAAGCTGCATGGCCTTTTTTGACCAAGTGGCACCACTTCCATTGCATCTAAAGGGCTGAAGCAGTCATACACCCACCTAGATTCAAAGGCAAGGATCACAGACCCCTCCTCTCAATGGGTGGAGTATCAACAAATTTGGGGCCATTTAAACAGTCACATATCTTGTTTTAATCCTTAGTGAGCACCTACAAACTTTCTCTTTCTCTAGGTATTTTTCAATTCTGTAAGATTTTGACAAATACCAGAGCAAAGCTATGGGTTACTGGTTCCTTGGGACCCATCAATAGTCCCAAATTATACCCAAATCCACTTGTGAGAATACACTTCTTTGTACAGTTGGCTTCTAATGCCTTCAATTGAGGAGCAACCCTTGTTAATCCTGTCTTTAAATACATTGTCACTAATCCATCCTCTCTTTGGACCTCTTCAGAGAGGTTTAAAAACACTAACAATGTTTTACTCATCTTTTTGGTTCGCATAAAACTAAGGATTAAAATCCTTGTAGTTCACAGGTTATAGATTATGCCTTTTTTCCCAGATATTTCCCATAAAGTATTTAGTCTTATATAAAATATTGTGATCCAAAGTCTAGAAAAGATTAAAGAATGAATTTTCATCCTAATTCATCATGCACATATACAATTATTTTGGCTGGTGTCTGCCTTGTTTATGCATTTTAAAATGTTTTATTCATGTTCCTGTATATAACTGTCCATGCTTGTGTCACACAATCCATTCAAATGCCTAAGCATTATAAATACACATATAATTTTTCACTTGGGATTACATAGAAATTAGATTTGTCAGGTTTTTGTGTATTTTAATGATATGACACTAAAATAGTTGAGTCCATAAGTTCAAATTCTGAAGCACATTAATCACTTTGTTACAGTAAAATGCACGGACAGACCCAGTAGAATAATAGCAGTTTGTGTGATTACTCTAGCAAGTTCTATTAGAAATATGTGTATTTGTTCCTGAAAGCCATCTTTATTTCTTTCCTTCCATATAAAATTGGTTCAGAAAAAAAAAAAAAAAAGACTCAAATCCACATTGGCATTTTTAAGGAATCACACTATCTAACGTGAGACATCTTATCACATTAGTAATCATATTCAGAGAAAACGATTTTTTGGACATGTGAAATTTTCTATTCAGCTCTACAAGTAAATCAGTACACTGCAGCAAACATAACCACACAGGCCCAATCACACACTAATAACCCTTCCATACCACTCCACTAATTTGATACTGCTGCCCATGCTAAATTACCAAGGAGTTTTAAAGAATACCATCTATTTATTTTTGAATACACAGTATATTTTCTTCTAACTACATTCTGATCACATTTCACAGAGGAAAATATATCTGGCCTATCAATGGCATAAAAAGGGTATTTCCTCAGGGGTGTGTAAAGTGTATATAAATCTCAGCTTCTGCCTGAGATTTGCAGAGATGCTAATACACAGGTCACTTGTGCGCTGATTTTTCTTTGTGATTTGGGAGCTAAGCTTGCAAGCTCTCTGTAGTGTAATGAGATCATGGGCAGTTTGGATTATATGCATAAAGATTTCACTCTTTTGCAAGTAGTCCCTCTGCCTCTGTACATTATGTTTCTGGATTGCTTTAATGTACCAGCCTCCCATCTACATTTATTTGGAAAAGAATGTAAGCATTATTTTCTTTAGTTTACTCATACTAAGAGAAATAAATTCATATATATGCACACAGTTGTGTGCTATGCCAATAATATTAAATAAATACATTATAGCAGCTCTCTTTTTTAATGGCTCAATTTTTTTCCTTTGATTGCTTTCACCAATAAAAGTGTAGTCTGTGGAAAAGCACCCTTCTGGATAATCCATTGTCTCATTTTAACTCATTTTTATCAGGGAATTCCCCCTGCAGCAATCCCCACTGCCAACCATTAGCTGTACACATCTGCCCGCAGTAATGACCGATCCTGTGTACATACCTGACTGCCATCTAATTTCGACTTTGCCCATAGGACACTAATGCAGCATCTCCAGGGCCAGCTAAATTCTGGACTGTTGACACATTATGGTTATCACTTCATTTGGTCTTTGGAAGTGAATTAAGAGTGCCTGAGGTCGCAAATAGGTCAAATGCCTATGCCACGGGCCTTCAGCTTACCCATGTCCAGCTTCATGTGTGTTCAGACAAAATGTGTGTCACATCACAGGCCCCATAACTTTATTGCAATCGTGACTCAAATTAAAGATATTTTGATCCAGTCCCTTCCCATATGCAATACAAAATATTATGGGTATGTCCATGTGATCACAAAGAAACATGTATTTCACAACAATAAATAGAAAGGCCATATATTAAAATTTGTTCTACCTGAATTTTATTCCTCTTTGATCTGTTTTCATTTTTAAACATGTTCTGGTTTAAAGAGATCATCTAATTAAAGCAATGGAAATTAGAGCAATTAAAATCTTATAAAACACATTCACAACATTGTCTTTTCTGCTAGATTGTAAGGGACTAAAGGACAGGGGCAGTAGCAGGATGCCATATGTATACTAAGGGGGCTGGACAGTCCTAAGACAAGACCTAGAGGATCCCCTCAACAAGCATATTACTGCAGATGAGGAGAATGGTCAAGAAACCACTGCAATGATCCTGACAAAAACTCGCCATGCCCTGAACTAAACCCGAGGATGTCTCAAGACATATTTTGGAAATAGACACAATAGGATTTGGATATGGAAGACATGAGACTGGGAGTTGAAGAAGACTTAGATCTCAGCTCTGACACGTAAAGATCTTGGAAGCCACCACTCCTAGTCTTAAAACAAGAAAAAGCTAGACAAACTGAAAATCAACAACTTTTGTTGGACCTATCACAGAACTAAGGCAGCAGACCAAACAACAATCCCAAAACCTGGAAAAATGGTTACATCCCAAAGATACAACAACCAAGAACTGTTTACTTAGAGCAGCAGCTGTACTAGCGGGGAAACTGGTAGAAACACCAAAATGGTAACTTCGATGAATTGCTGGAAGCTGAGTGTGAACTAGTGTAAGAGTGAGAAATTCCTGGGGGCCACGGTCTTGCGGGGGCGGGGGGCAGGGGGGCGGTCACACTGTCTTGGACTTTTCCTTTCTGATCCCTTTCAGAAACCCACCAGATTTTCACAGTGAGGATCTGAGCAAGATCTCCTCCTGTCCCTGGCACAGGGAAGGGAAGAGTAACTGCCATGAAGCTCACCCAGAGCCTTCTCCAAAACAAAGGCCTATTCGCCAGGGGAAAGACTTCACCTGTGTATAATTCCAAACCCTTATCTCACCTGGAGGAAAGGAATTCTCCTCACTGTGGCTCCCTCCAGCCTTTCCCTCTCACTTAAGATGAAAAAGCAATCCCATAGTCATCAAGGGCTTCAAGGAAATAGATTGGGAAAGCTGCAGCCAGGGATTGACCAAGGACAAGGTAGGAAATGCTATGCCACAGGAGGAGGGATAGAAACACACGTGAAGGCCACAGCCTCAAGACACGGGCCCCCAAAATACTGAGACCTAATCAGAAGATTGTAGAATGCTCCCCTTCCTTTCCCCATACCCTACCACCACACCAACAGGCTCCAGTGTAATAACCACCGATTAGAGCTGAAAGAAGTGCAAGACCCAGGCTGTCTCCAAGGAACTGTATAGGGAAGCCTCAAAGCCAACAGACAGGACAGAAACAAGGACACTAGAGAAAAGGGATCCTCTGGCATCTGCAACTAAAATAAACACTAAACACAGCCCAACTCCTTGCCAGATTAACATAAATTCTCCCACTAAAGGCCTATTTACCACACTTCCTATTACCCAATATAATGTGTCCAGCTTTCAACAAAACATTCCAGGGCATGCCAAAGGCAAGAAAAAACACACAGTCTATAGAGAAAAGGCCATCATCAGATTCATACCCAGATATGACACAGATGTTGAAATTATCATACAAGGAATTTATTTCATACAAGAACTCTGTTAAGGGCTCTAAGAGAAAAAGTGGGTAGGTAATATGCAAGATGAGATGGACAATATAAGTAGAGGGATGGAAACTCTAAGAAAGAATCTAAAGGAAATGCTAGAAATCAAAAACACAGTAACAGAAGTGAAGAGTGCCTTTCACTAGCTGACTAGTGGAGAGCTGAGTCTCACTCTCAGGTAGGTGATAGGGCAGATGGTGCTGGCCTTTATCAAGATAGAGAAATATAGGGGGAGGAACCAGTTTAGATCAAAGATGACATTTTCCTTTTTTTTTTTTTTTTTTTACCTGAAAGAGATGGTTTCCAAAGTGGACATAGGTCATGAGTGTTAACAAAGAGGTGAACTGAAAGAAGATGTTAGAAAAAAAAGGAATGGGCCAGGCATAGTGGCTCACACCTATAGTCCCAGCACTTGGGGAGGCTAAGGTGGGTGGATCACCTGAGGTCGGGAGTTCAAAACCAACCTGACCAACATGGAAAAACCCCATCTCTACTATAAATACAAAATTAGCTGGGCATGGTGGTGCATGCCTATAATCCTAGCTACTCAGGAGGCTGAGGCAGGAGAATCCTTTGAACCCAGGAGGCGGAGGTTGTAGTGAGCCAAGATTGTGCCATTGTACTCCAGCCTGTGCAACAAGAGCAAAACTCCATCTCAAAAAGGGAAAAAAAAAAAAAAAAAAAGGAATGGTCAAGACACCAAAGAGAGGTTGACTAAAAGGAGCAGTAGAAAGTGTGCTCCAGATTTGGCATTAGGTGACTGTTGGTCATTAGAGCCAGAGCACTAAAGTCAGGGCAGCTTCCATGCAAATCTGAGTGTTTGGAAATCTTCCGATGGAAGAGAGAAATGACAGCTGACAGACTGACAGCTAGGTAGGTGACAGCAAAGCTTTCACCAAAAATACAGAGCTGCTGCCACTAGCTTGGAATTGTGGGGTTCATCTGCAAGACCAGGACAGACTCAGTGGGGACTGCCTGCAGATGCCACACAGGAAGGGACCTTAGAAGGCAGAGCTCGGTTTGCAGGGAAAGAGAAGTAAAAGGAAGGGAGAAAGTGTAGACAGGGAGCTCGGGCTCCACTTGCAAAAACTTGGCAGGGTGTTGTGGGAGAAAAGGACAAGAGATTCAGCATGAGAGTTGGAGAGTGTTTCTTAAGATACAAGAGTTGTGAAACTATTCATACGTTGAGCCAAAAAGCGGTTAACATGCAAGTGAGGGAGAGAGAACAGATTTAAGAAGTAAGGCTTCAAAATTAAACTGGTGGGGCTGGGACCCTGAATGCAAGGGGAGGAACCACCCTCAGAAGGAGGGCAACAGGCCACCCCTTCCATTAAAACACATCTTTTCCAGAGAAAAGGAATGAAGGGGGAAAACAAGGTTATAGATACAGATACATTTGCACATAAAGTTGGAAGAAGAAAATTGAAAGAATTCATGCAGGTTATTGGATCAGGCTATATTATCCTATAGGCCAGTCATTTCCAAACACTGTTTATTTAGTACTTCAGTTGAGCACACCCCCAAATATATGTATATTTATTTATAAGTTTCATGCAAATGCTACTGTCAATTTTTATTTAACTAAAGCTTAATTTTTTTTCTACATTTGTATAAAAAGGCACTAAACACTATACATATCACTTACCTAAGATTATCACGTGCTCTTCCTAGAGGGTATATTCTCCATGTTGAAAGTACTAGTCTATGCCAAATTTTTTTTAATAGCTATATTAAAAAAAACCCTGCCACAAAAACCCAAACTCTTTTTTTTATAACTGTAGGGACAGGGTCTCTCTATGTTGCCCAGACTGGTCTTGAACTCCTGGACTCAAGTGATTCTCCTGTCTTAGCCTCCCAAAGTGCTGGGATGACAGGCATACAGGCATGAGCCACTGTGCAAGCCCCAAACCCTCCTAATTTAGTTTCTAAACAACCCAGCCACCCATAATCACCTTGATCTACTTACTAGCATTCATGCCCACCTACATTGGAAACCATATCTTTTGGTCTTCCAGCATCCAGTTTAAGTCAAACAATATTTACTCAGTTTCCCTATCCTGGCTTCTTCCCCAGGCAGAGTTCTTTAACGTGGCAAATTCATAAACAACTTTTAGAGATTAACATCCTCCCAGTTTAAGCCACAGCCTCTACTGTCCCTTTCTGTGTGTCGCATCGGCAGACAGTCCCCACTGAGTCTGTCCTGGCCTTGCAGACAAATCCGACAATTCCAAGCTAGTGGCAGCAGCCCTTCATTTCTGGTGAAAGCTTTACTGTCACCTCCCTAGCTGTCAGGCTGTCAGCTGTCATTTCTCTCTTCCATCAGAGCGATTCCGACTTGCAACCTCCTCTGCCCTCTTCCAGTTTGCTGCTTCTTAGCTTCTCTGGGCTGGGAAACAAGACAACTGGAAAGGCTGAAAATAGAATACTAAATGGGAATCAGTGAGGATCCTAGGAAGTGCTAAGGAGCTTGGCTTTAATGCAGGGACAATGCTTTGTGTCTCCAAGGCCTTTTTCACTTTGTGTTTCCGATCAAAGCTGAAATCTTCCAGACTGACCTCTATATGCAGGAGATGCTATCATATTTACCTTGGGTTTTCTTAAAGCAAATACCTACTGGCATTCCTAATGACACCAGCATCATAATCAAGCTACAGTAAACATTTCATTGCCCCCTAAGACCTGGGTGAAGGGAACATGTCTTAACAAAATATATTCTTCATCCTGTATTAGCAGTGTGTTCCTGAAACTCCTACAAGGTGTAAATTGCCACAATCTATAACATATTCTCTTTCAAGATTTTATGCTTGGAGGTGGTCCTAATCCTTTCATCTGTTTTCTCATTGTACAATATGAAACAATCCACAGAATTGATGTCCATCTTCCAGGTGACCCCAACTTGGTGAAACCCAGAGAAGAGTGAGGGAAGCAAATACCCATTTTTCTGATTACCCAGGAGTGCGTCAGCCTCAAGACAGGAGGAGAGTCTAGTAACTTCTCTGTCTGCACCTGCTATCCTCAGTTCCATTATAAGCCGCAAATGGCAAAATCAATGAGGAGATGAAACTAGAATATAAAGAGGCCAAAAACTGCTACGAATCACTGCTCTACCCTGGGAGGCCTAGCAGAAACTCCTTGGAGAGTTTCCCTGAGAAAGGCTCTGCTATTCAACCAAAGTATTAAGTTTCTCCGAAAGGACTTTGGTTCCAAGTGACAAATAGGCTCTCAGTGCCTGCTAACCCATCCCAGGGAGGGAAATTCATCCCATGCACCAAGGTCCTGTAAGCCGTTTCCTGGTGAGACCCTTTGCAGAGTGGAACTGCAAAAAAGCAGCGCTGCTCTGCTCAGTGATGGCCAATCAGGTTCTTTCCCCTAAGCCTCCAACCCATAGACTAGGGGTCCCACAGGCAGGCAAGAGGTGGGTAAGACGGAACTGGGTAAGACAGAACAAGGCAGGGAAGGCTCCCTCAACTCAGGCTTGCTTTGTTCCCTGAGGGAGGTAAATTTCCTTTTGCTACCCAGGGAAGGGACTCACTCCTAGATACTGCCTTCCAGCTCCCTTGCTTCTCTCACCAGAAGTTTTTTTGGAAATATCAACTGCCTTCTCCCATATTCATTTTTAATTCTTAAAAAATGCATTCAATCGGCCAGGTGCTGTGGCTCATGCCTGTAATCCTAGCACTTTGGGAAGCCAAGGCAGGTGGATCACCTGAGGTCAGGAGTTTGAGACCCACCTGGCCAACATGGTGAAACTCTGTCTCTACTAAAAATACAAAAATTAGCCAGGCATGGTAGCAGGTGCCTGTAATCTCAGCTACTCAGGAGGCTGAGGCAGGAGAATCTCTTGAACCCAGGAGGCAGAGGTTGCAGTGAGCTGAGATAGCACCATTGAACTCCAGCCTGGGGGACAAGAGTAAGACTTAGTCTCAAAAAAAAATGCATTCATTCATTGATTCCAAATATTTAACAAAGCCTTAATATGTGCAGCTGTTTTTTTTAGGTGCTGAATTCCTGATGTCATGGAGCTTATAGTCTAGACAGACAACAGAAAACCAAATAAATGTATAGCAAAAAAGTCAGGTGCCTTGAAGGAAAACAAACAGTGTTAGAAGCTAGCAGAGACTTGAAGAATAAGGAGGAGCAGCCATGGGCAGTTCTGGGAGAAGAGTATTCCAGGCTGCAGGAGAACAGGTGAACAGGGAGTCTCTGAGTTGGGAGGTGGCTGGGAGTGAGGCTGTAGCAGGAGGGAGGAGGCCAGTGGACATGAGACAGCAGGCAGGGGAGGGATGAAGGACCGGCAATGGGGAGGCAGCCATGGACCTGGCTATGATGGGGAGGCAGCCATGGACCTGGCTATGAGAGGCCTTAGAGACCACAGTGAGCCCCCAGGCTGTGTCCTGAAGGTGACAGAAAGCTGCCGGAGGTGAGTAAGAGCAATGGCATGATCACTCTGGCTGCCTGCGGAGAACATACTGGAAGGAGCGAGAGAGGAAGAGACCAAAAGGAGGCTCTTGTAGTGGTCCAGGCAAGAAGCAATTGCGGTATGGACCTGCCTGGGATTGGAAAAGGAGAAGAGAAATTGTTTGAATCAGGGCAGGCTAGGAAGGTAGAACGGACGGGATCTGCAGAGAAGAGATGTGAATTACGGGAGCAAGAGAGGAGTCAGGAAAAATTCCAAGCTAGTAGGCCTTAAAACAGGGATGAGAGGTATCTTCCCAAGAGAGACAGAGTAGCCTGAACGCAAGGATGGGTGGTGGTTCTCCCAACAGAGATGGGGAAGACACCCCGGGAAGCACAGAGGAAGGGGAGGAAAATAGGCCTTTGCATTAAAATGTGTCTGTTCCCACTGTTAAGGAAATTGCGGCTATTAGAATTCTGCCACTCGGAAATATATTCATAACATAATACTGTTCCCATTGGGACAAACAAGTGAAGAACAAAGAAGACTATATGCTAGACCTAGCATACTTACACAAGGTCATGAGATGCAAAGAAGACCAGAAAGAGAGAGACAACAGAGAGCAATGAGATCAGGTCTGTAACATAAGATCTGACCTGAAAGGCAAACCAGCTGTGTGGACAAGTTACTTCACTTTCCGGTGCCTCGGTTTTCTCATCTGCAAAATGGGGCTAATTATAATAGTAGCTACCTCACAGAGGTAGATAAGTTAAAATTTGCAAAGTTCTTAGAACAATGCCTGATACTCGATAAGGGTTATAGAAATGTGTTTTTTTTAATTTAATGAATAAAGGTTTTTCCTAAAGAATGGGAAGAAATGAAAAAGGGAATAGCTGATTGGATCCTACATATTAAATGAAAATAAATTAACATTTAAATACACTTTTGGGTGGTAAATAGAATGGTGACATAGATTATGCTCCTGTATTTCAGAAGTCACAAAGATAACTATTAAGACACTCCTTTTAAATACACTATGTGATAGCTTAATAACCTAATGGATAACAGGCCTATAAATCATGTAGTTGGAAACCAAAGCTTATATCCATGGTATCTCCCAGTAACTTCACAGAGAGAATTTCTCCAGAGTCCTTCTGTGGATTACTGCAAATCCTCAAGGCTTTGCTTTCTTTCCTCCTGTGTACGCCTTGGTGGAAGTGCTGATAAAAATGGAATGTTTAAGAGGTGAAAAGTGGGCCGGGCGCGGTGGCTCACGCCTGTAATCCCAGCACTTTGGGAGGCCGAGGCAGGTGGATCACGAGCTCAAGAGATCGAGACCATCCTGGTCAACATGGTGAAACCCCGTCTCTACTAAAACTACAAAAAATTAGCTGGGCATGGTGGCGCGTGCCTGTAATCCCAGCTACTCAGGAGGCTGTGGCAGGAGAATTGCCTGAACCCAGGAGGCGGAGGTTGTGGTGAGCCGAGATCGTGCCATTGCACTCCAGCCTGGGTAACCAGAGCGAAACTCCGTCTCAAAAAAAAAAAAAAAAAAGAGGTGAAAAGTGGAAGGGAAGCAGAAATTAATGGTCCCAGGGAGTGATATTCTAGTCCCCTTCAATCTCTGACCAGTTGTTCTGAGTAACCTCAGTGCTGGGGGCTGCCTTACCCAGGCGTTAGTGCACCCTATCCAGCTACCACCAACACACTCATGTACTCCAGAGGTAACACAAGATCACCGCCACCAAGTGGACATCTTGTTCCTTAGACATAATGTAATGATGAAAAGGGTAAGGTTCCACAGGGCCTTGCTAAAAGCGGTGTAAAGGTAAAGGGAGTTTTCATTAGAAAAAATATTTCAGCTTATGTTTTGGACAGATAACCAGCAGCAGTGTGGAGGTGAGAGTTACGGAGAGGAGTTAAAAGGCTATACCTATCATCCAAGCCTGCCCATGATGACCTGAACTAAATCCTCAGCCATAGGAAAACAGAGAGCAACATCAATTCTGCTGACTTGATAGAGGTAGACCCAACAGAGCTTGGCAACTGTTTGGATACGGGTGTGAGGTTTCCAAGTTAGGATGCTGGGGGAATAGCAAAGACGTGAACAGAGATTCAGAACAGAGATATGGTTCAGAGATGGTAGTTAATGATTTAGAGGTCCATGTGGGCACCTCCACATTCTCAAGGAAAGCTCAGGGAACATACATGATGCCTACCTCAAGCTCCATAAGGAAATTCAAGCCAAAGATATCAAGTGGCTTAGCCAAAGCCACCATACCAATTATCATCACAGATGGAAAAAGAATCTGTGGTTCCAACTCCAAACACAGTGAGCTTTCCACTCTAGCATGCCGACTCCATGCTCTGCTCTCCTCTAGGTCACTGTGAACAGTCAGTCATTTGATCATGACTTTGATCATGCAATCCTATTAGTAAAAAAAAAAAAATGGAAAAATGGAAAACATGCTATGTGCAAATTACATAATATTCTACTGTGCTAACACATTAATTACATCCCAAAACTTTAAAAGAACTATAAGTTTAAAAGTTGAGATTACATATATATATATATATATATATTTTTTTTTTTTTTGAGACGGAGTTTCGCTCTTGTTACCCAGGCTGGAGTGCAATGGCGTGATCTCGGCTCACCGCAACCTCCGCCTCCTGGGTTCAGGCAATTCTCCTGCCTCAGCCTCCTGAGTAGCTGGGATTACAGGCACGCGCCACCGTGCCCAGCTAATTTTTGGTACTTTTAGTAGAGACGGGGTTTCACCTTGTTGACCAGGATGGTCTTGATCTCTTGACCTCGTGATCCACCCGCCTCGGCCTCCCAAAGTGCTGGGATTACAGGCTTGAGCCACCGCGCCCGGCCACATATATATTTTTTTATCTCGACGGATCATCTGGTGCAACCTTGGAGTTGATGCCCCTGCCTCCCTTAGAAGACCACAGCACAGGATGCTGTCCCAGGCAGCCAGTGGAAACAGTGTGGAATCAGCCATCACCTGCATCACCACTGAACAGCTTTGTGGTTACACTCTTTCTATTTCCACTGTCACAAATACCACTAACTTAGTGGCTTAAAACAATAAATTTATTATCTCACAATGTCCATGGATCAGGAGTCCAGGCACAACGTTGCTTAGATGATCTTCTGGTAAGAGTCTTAGAGTGCTGAAATCAAGCTGTCAGCAGGGGTGGATTCCTTTCTAGAGGTTCTAGGAGAGAATATGCTTCTAGGTTCATCTGGTGGTTGGCAGAATTCAGAGGTTGTTCTTAGCTTCTAGAAGCATATTATCTGATTTGTGGCCCCTTTATCTTCAAAGCTAGCGGCAGTGGGTTGAGTCCATCCCACACCTTCAATCTTTCTGACTTATCCTTCTGCCTCATCCCACCAATGGTCACATCATTTCTCTAAGTCTTAACTTCTTCAGTAGCAAATGGAAAAAATAAACATTTACCTCAGATGACTGGTTTAAGGATTACATGGAGTAAGTGATATGAAATTATTTGAATATTCTAAAGCAATAGATGTGGGGAAGGTGGGAATTGGGAGAAATTAAAAAATAAAAGGAAGGACAAGAGATTTCTCTTCACTTAAGATGACCAGTATGATTCTCATAATAGAATAGGTTGAGTGTCAACAGAACACTAAAATTAAGAGAGACATTGCCTACAAAAGCACTTTGTGAATACTACAGTGGCATATAAATGCTGAGAATTTTTATAAAATATTATGTGCCATATTAAACACAAATTAACCTTAAGGCTTTTGTGTGCGTGTGAAACAGGGTCTTACTCTGTTGCCCAGGCTGCAGTGCAGTGGCATGATCACGGCTCACTGCAGCCTCAATCTCTCAGGCTCAAGCAAATCGTCCCACCTCAGTGTCTTGAGTAGCTGGAACTACAGGCATGAACTACCACATCTGGCTGATTTTCTTTTTTAATTTTTAGTAGAGACAATGTTTCACTATGTTGCCCAGGCTGGTCTCGAACTCCTGAGCTCAAGAAATCCTACCCACTTTGGCCTCCCAAAATGTGGCATTACAGGTGTGAGCCACTGCACCTGGCCAACGTTAAGGCTTTTTGAGATTTAGTCTGTATTCACAAAAGACTGATAATTTAAAATATGTATAAGTAATAATGGAATATAAGGTAGCACAGTACCATAGATGTACAAATACCATTTGATGACAATGATTATGCCCTGGGATGTAGAGATATTATTACGGAGCCTGAAGTAGTCAGGGTTCTCCAGAGAAGCAGAATCAATAGGATATATGTAGATTTATAGAAAGAGATTTATTATGAGGGAATGGCTCACAGGATGATGGAGATAGAGAAGTCCCAGGATCTGCTGTCTGCAATCTGGAGAACCAGAAATGCCAGTAGTGTAATTCCAAGCCCAAAGGCCTGAGCACCAGGGGAGCCAATGGTGAAACTCCCAGTGTCCACGCCCAAAGGCCCGAAAACCAGGATGTCTAAGAGCAGGAGAAGATGGCAAGATGGCTGTCCCAGCTCAAGCAGAGAGTAAATTTCCCCCTTCCTCTGCCTTTTTTTTTTTCCACTGTGTCACCCAGGCTGAAATGCAGTGAGGCGATCTCGGCTTACTGAAACCTCAGCCTCCTGGGTTCAAGCGATTCTCCTGCCTCAGCCTCCCAAGTAGCTGGGACTACAAGCACGTGTCACCATGCCCGGCTAATTTTTTTTGTATTTTTAGTGGAGATGAGGTTTCACCATATTAGCCAGGATGGTCTCGATCTCCTGACCTCGTGATCTGCCCGCCTCAGCCTCCCAAAGTGCTAATATTACATGTGTGAGCCACTGTACCTGGCTTCATCTCCCTTTTCTATTTGTATTGGGGCCTTCAACAGATTGGAGGATGCCTGCCCACAATGGTGAGGGTGATCTGTACTCAGTCTAGCAGTGCAAATACTAATGTCTTCCAGAGATACCCTCTCAAACACACCCAGAAATAAAGTTTTACCTGAAATCTGAGTATTCCTTTGCACAGTCAAGTTGACACATAAAATTACCCATCACAGGATCAGTTACTTAACTTCATTCCTCATCTGTAAAATGGGAATAATAATGGCACCTATCTTAGAATTACTGTGAGGATTAAATAAGAGACATGTGGAATACTCAGAACAATGCCAGGCTGATAAGTATTATCTATTATTTTCTCACTGAATTGAGAAGAATGATGTTATGATCATAAGGTCAAAAATATGACAACAAAGCATCAAATTCTAGCTCACAGTCCTTCTTAAGACAAGGAAAAGACTCATACCTCCCAAAAGCTAATATGCAAGAGAATAAATATGAATAAAAATATATCTTTCAGGTCAGAGTAACAAGTAGATATTTTACCCCTTATGTCCTCTAGCCTGATTCTGTCTTTTTATAGCTTGCGGGACACAGAGCCATAATTTAGCTAAAAGCAAGGGTTATGTGAATTTGCAGCTTCAGCAACTAGCAGTTCTAGAAGATGCTTCCAGCAGGTGCACCCTCATCCTGAGAAGATTTAGTCGGGGCATGGTTGCCTAGATTGCTGACACCTGGTGTTTTTTACAGCAAATTCTCAACTAAGAGTAATGCCAAAAGAGAAGAGCGGGTTTAGGCAAATGCATTGCACTGGGCACGCATAGACCCCACATTTTCCAGCTGCACTCCACACATTCAGGTAGGAGCCACACCACTGCAACTCCATCCAGTCCTCGGGGTGCATATAAGTTCAAGAAGCTCTGATTGTATATGCCCCCCGAGAGACCTGTTGAGGAACTAAAAGAAAGTGAAAAGAGAGATTTAAAATATCAAATGCCTCACTACTTGTTGTGTTACTGTTTAATGGATGTAATTTAAAATGAAAATCAAAGGACTTTTCCCTTCGCTATGACAGGCTCTGGAGGAATTCTTAAGTAGAAAACATGAAGTAAACCCAAGTAAGAGTCTAAGAGAAAAAAATATATATAAAGAAAATGCCAAACAGAAGTTTGGTGAAAAAAGAAAAACTGTAAAGGAACAACAATGAGATTTTATAGAATGACTGTAATTGAGAGAAGAAAGGCAATTTGAAAAACTTTGGTTATTTCTTCATACAGCAAATATTTATTAAACATGTACTATGTGTCAAGCATTATGCTAGGAGTCCTCAAAGAGTTCCCCTAGTGGAGGAGACAGAAAACAGGCAATTATAGAACAGGATGGGAAATTTTGTGACAAGGGTAAGTAAAAACAGGATGATGTGGCAAGGGTCAGGGGTGGAAGAACATTGTCAAACCCATTTTATGTTGCTATAACAGAGTGACACCAGCTGGGTAATTGATAATGAATAGAAATGTATTGACTCACAGTTCCGGAGCTGTGAAGTCCAAAATTAAGGGGCTGGCATCTGATGGGGACCTTCTGTTGCTTCATCCCATGGCAGAAGGTAAAAGAGGAAGAGAGAGCAGGAGATCAAACTCCCAGCCTCAAGCCCTTTTATAATCAGCGTTAATTTATTCCTGAAGGCAGAGCCCTCATGGCCTACACACCTCCCATTAGACCCCACATCCCAACAGTGTTGCAGGGGGATTCCATGTTCAGCACATGGTTTTGGGAGCACACATTCAAACCATGGCAGGCACATAGCTCTGTGGACTCAGAGAAGCAAGAAGATTAACTCAAAAAAGCAAAGGACTGTAAATGGAAAAGGGAGATAGGTACAGCTGTGCCTTCTAGACCAGGTGCAGCCTTTCCTTGCTGCTGGGACCTGGAACAAGTCACTCCTCTTCGTTCTCCCATACTTCAAAGAAGGTTCTTCAGCTACGTGATTAGCATGGGAACACTATGAACCCTATGAGCAGACAGTCATCCTTGACTCCCCTCATTCTTCATACTTCACCTTCAATCCAACAGAAATATTTATTGGTGCTACATTTAAAATACATATCCAGGGTCTGTCCTCTATCCCTTCCTCTATCCATCACTATCACCATGGTGTGGCCTGAGCCAACATCACCTCTCATCTGGATCCCTACAATGGCCTCCTAACAAGTCTGCATCTGTACTCCATTCTCAAGAGCAACTAGAATAAGCCTATTCTCTTGAGCATGGTGTCGATCTGTTCAGACTACAATGGCTCCTCACTGCACTTGGGCTAAACAAACCATGCATGATCTCTCCCTCATCCTCACCTCATGTTCTGTCCCTAAATGTACACATTCCTTCCTACTCTCTAGCACACTGGAGAATTAGAATAAGAAAGCAAGCAGATCACGGGATCTGCTGATAGGACTCCTCAACTCTCCCTCTTCCACCCAGCTCACTCACTGTACAACTTGAGAAACAAGATGGGAAACAGGCCAAGGCCCTAGCAAAGCCTGCACATCAGACAGCATGGTAGAATGGAGATGGTACTACACAGGATGTCTGAAACAGGATTCCCATGTGGATTTTGCCACTATTATGTGATCTGAGCCTCGGTTGTCTTTTTTATAAGAAGAATGGTGAGGTTAGACCAAGAGGCAAACCTCTGCACTCAGGCCAAATCCCTACCACTTCCTGGTTTTGTAAATTAAATTTTGTTAGAACACAATCATGTCTACTCATTTACATATTGTTTACAACTGCTTAAGTGCTCCAGCAGCAGAGCTGGGAAGTGGTGATAGAGCCCCCTGTGGTTCACAAAGCCTAAAATATTTACCATCTGGCCCTTTACAGAAAAAGTTTGCCAACCTCTGGGCTAGAGCACAGGACTATAAGAGAAAAAAAAAATAGAGACTGTGTTTTGTTCACACCATGTCACCAGCACTTAGAACTGTGCCCGGCACATAGTAGGTATTCAATAAGTATTTGAATAATTCAGAGGTTTTCAAGCTGCTTCACTGGGTCCTTAAGTAGGTCAAATAATAATAGCACTAGCTGATAGAAAGCACCACATCCAAAACATTATTCGAAGCTTAACTTATATCAAGTCCTTCCTTTAATGCTCAGGAAAACCCTATGACGTAGCTTCTATTATTATAATCACCAACATAAGATGGATAAATTGATTCACAAGGAGGTTAAATGACTTGCCTAGTTCCATAAGGAGGAAAAACTCGGGACCAGAACCCAATTAGCCTGACACCACAGTTTAGTCTTTTAACCGCTGCACCACACTGCCACTCAACTGACCAGAGACTAAAGTGGCTACTATTTTATCTGTTTCATCTCTTGACCACTACATACACCTGTAAAGAAGAGATATGTGGATTTTCAAAAGTTTGAAAACGACTGAACTCAATCTAATTAAGTCATTTTCTACTTTTACATTCTAAAATCTCCTTCTAACAAGAGCTACTCTAAGGAAAAAACTTAATGAAATTACAACCTGCATCCCTGACCTTCCCTCTTCTCTTCACATCCCAAAAGACAACCTTGCAGGGGTCCACTACAGGAGACTCGCCCCCAGCTGCAGGAAAGGAAAAAGCTAATTGCTTCTGAAAGAGTAGCTCAAAAAAATCAATTGCAACTTTTATGTCCATTACACTTTCCAAAAAATATAGAAAGAAACAGAATCAAAGGGATTCAAAATCTAATTTAACTTTTAATTGTTTCACTTTTTGCAAAAGCTTAGAGGATGAACTGGAAAGGTCACAGCACATGCAGAATCCCAAAAATCAGCTCTGCAATTCCAAGGCTGCTGCTCTCAGCCCTAAATTGCTCTTATTCTTCAGCATGTGAGCACATGCTTTCCAACACACAGACATCAATAAGTCAGACCAAGGATAATCTCTAGGTCATCAATTAAACACTGTGTACAGGCATGCACACGATATCATCATACATAGCATACGGAGCCATAAACACTATGTGGAACCAGCAACTATAAATTATGAGTGTATAATTCCCTTGAGCTTCATAAACCATAAAAATGAAGCTCAAGTGGTTTGTGTAGTCATTTGAATCCCAGAAGGAAATACAGCACCACGTTTCAAAAGTTGCTTATTGTTTATTTTTATATAATGGATGGATCCTACTTCTCAATTCACGTGTGCCCTCCTCCCACTGGGGCCATCCATCCACACACTGACTTGCCCTGTCAGCCATCCCCTCCCAGCCTGACTCCCCACAAAGCCCTCCCCTCTTCACAGAAAACGTCCATCCATGGCAGGACAGAAACAGCAGTCTGATGGGAGTTTTGGTCTGCTTGTATCTCATTAGCAAATTTTAATAATTCACAAGACCAATATAATTCTTGTGAATAATCAATAGTTCTTTTGCATGGAATGCAGCATATTTAACATTCCATGTATTATGACACACAGACTTGGAAAAACAATAAGAATTGAGCACTGATTTCTTTGTTAAAGGATTATTTTAAGTCATTTCTTTCCATTTCCCTGTCCTCAAAGTCCTTAAGTCTCCATTCAGAAGTATGCTGTCCTTTCCCTGAACTCTATACATTCATCCACTTATTAACCTAACTACGAGAAATCAGATATTTAGTGATCATTGGCTATGTGCTTAGAAATGTGTAGCAATCAGAAGGAAGTTTTCTTCTCTCAAGAGTGTGTGATCTAGTAGAAGAAATAAAATGAAATAAAGATACTCAGCAGGGGCAAGAGCGTGGGAACTGGAGTCTGGTGAAGCAAGGGTGCGTTTGAACTCTGCTGTTTCTCAACTGTGTGGTATCAGACAAGACACTTAGTTTCTCTGATAATAATTTTCTCATCTGAATAAATAAAAATGGTAATATTTGTCTTCCTGGGTTGCCATGAGAGTTGATGAAACGTGCCTCTTACAACCCATGTGTTTTTGGGCACATTGTACAACTGCCCAGGGCCTCCATTTTCTCCTCTGGGGATAAGTGTTCATTTCATGAAGTCATTCTCAGGATTAGTTGTGTTACTACATGTAAAGCCTTCAGAACAGTGCCTAGTACATAGTAAGCACTCATTAAGTGTTAGTGGCTATGGTTGTTGCTATACATGAAGTGCCTATTCTATACCACTTAGTAGGTGTTCAATAGCATTATAAAATGATATCAGCAATAAATGAGACAATAATTTCATACCAAATTCGTAGCAGAGACGAGGTCTCACTATGTTGCCCAGGCTAGTCTCAAACTCCTGGGCTCAAGTGATCCTTCTGCCTTGGCCTCCCAGATTGCTGGGATTACAGATGTGAGCCATCACTTCTGGCCTGAAAAATCTTTCAAAAGTTTAAAATCACCCCCAAAAAAGCGAAGGCAGGTACTCAAACAGGTATGTGTACATCCATGTTCACAGGTGAATGGATAAATAGAAGGTAGTACATACAATGGATTATTATTCAGTCTTGAAAAGGAAGGGAATTCTGCAACATAGACGAGTCTTTCTATGCTATAACATAGATGAACCTTGAAGACATTATGCTGAGTGAAAGAAGCCAGTCACAAAAGGGCAAGTATTGTATGTTTCCACTCATATGGCTAGAGTAGTCATAGAGACAGAAAGTAGAACAGTAGTTGCTGGCCAGGTGCAGTAGCTCATGCCTGTAACCCTAGTACTTTGGGAGGCCAAGGTGGGTGGATCACCTGAGGTCAGGAGTTCAAGACCAGCCTGGCCAACATGGTGAAACCCCATCTCTACTAAAAATATATATATAAATTAGCCAGGCATGGTGGTGGGCACCTCTAATCCCAGCTACTCAGGAGGCTGAGGCAGGAGAATTGCTTGAACCCGGGAGGGAAACCTGGGATTACAGGTGCCTACCACCACACCCCCCTAATTTGTGTCTTTTAGTAGAGATGGAATTTCATCATGTTGACCAGGCTGATCTCAAACTCCTGAGCTCAGGTGATCTGCCTGCCTCAGCCTCCCAAAGTAATCCTCCTGGGATTACAGGTGTGAGCCACTGCACCCTGCCAAGGCTTGTATCCTATATCCAGGTCCTAGCACCATGCCTGATGCATTGTTGATTCTCAGTAAGTGCATGTGGAGGAGACCCATCATGGAGAAGCCAAGTATTAGAGTTGAGACTTAATGCACTGGATACCAGTTAATTTAGGGAAGACGATGATATGATGGGGGTGGAGGAAATATAAATCCAAAAACAAACACATAAACTGTAAGGGAAAGAGATCGAGGTTGATGAAGCAAACTAGGAGGATCATGCCTGAGTCCAGTCAAGAAGTTATGAGGACCTAGGTTATGTAATTATGATAAGAATGGAGAGAAATATTTGGAAAGATGCCCCCTACACTTAGTAAATGATTGTGAAAAGTTGGGAGCATGGATAGATTTTTTTATGGATTAAAATGTGTGCTATGGGTGGCTAAAATTAGATGGTCTCATCATTTAAGGCCTAGGGATTCGCAGGATAAAAATTTTTAAGAGTTCTAATTTGAGTGAAACTGCATTTCTGTTTCTAGGAAGAAGGAAGTACACAACACAAGAGCAGAGGTTAGAGGTCTTGGCTGAACAAATACACATCATTTTCTAGGCTGCCAGTTTCTCCATCTATTACATGTCCCTTTTCTTTGTTTTCCAGCCTTTAAAGGGTCCTGTCTTCACCAAAGAGGCTATTTTTTAAAGCTAATCCATTACCAAGACAAAACTTAAAAAAAAAAAAAAAGACAATAAGCTTAATTATATATAACATTCAATTGGAGGAAAGTAGAATAAAATGTCCACTTAATGAACTTAACATCCTTCTTTGAGGGGAAGAGTAACCTAGTAGAAACATGAAAGGATGACTTTTAAGCCTCCTGTGTGACTTTAAACAAAGGGAGACATGTCTCTTACCCAACTTCTCCCCACTGCACTGTGCCTATGAGTCAAGACTAACTTTGGCCGTTTGCCTGCCAAAACAGACTGACCAGAAAAAGTCCAAAGCTCAGAGGACTAACATGTACTAACAGCAATAATCCAAGGTGCTTTCTAGTTTCTCTTAAGGAACGTTTGTTATTATGCTACTATACATACTACGACTTTGCAGAAGAAATTCTGGCTTCAGCTAATAAGAAACTTCTACAGTAGATATACTTTGTTAGTGAGCTCAGTGACGTCAGAGAATCCTGACAGAGCAGAAGGAGGCTCTCATCCATGCCGCCAGGAAATAACTGCCTGGTTTTATCATCCTCCCATACACAAAGCAGAAAACTGAGCCCCATCCAGCAAGCTTTCACACTCAAGTGTAGCCTGATTCACACAGACAGTACGACTAGTTCAATGTTATTGAGTGCCCTCAGAACACAGAAAGGCTACCTACCCGTGGCCACAAAGCTATGGGAAAAGAAGCAGAATGGTTTAACAATTAAATCAGTGCTATGTCAATCCTTGTTTTCCTTGGGGAAAAATTATTTCTCAGACAATCAACATATAATTCTAGATGGGTGGACTACCCGCCGACTGATAATAGAGATTTTCACAAAATTCAAGTCATAAAACTCCAGGAAATGAAATAAAAAGACAAGGTAAATCACCATCAGTTTATTTATGTTATTCATACCATTCTAATTGTAAAGCTCGATCTAAAGATGATAATCCCAGCAGGGTTACAAAGGTTCCATCTGAGTGCTCCTCACTGTTTCCAAAGGCACATGTGCTCATACACGCATTCCCTCTGACACAAAAAGCAGCTCAGCTAGCATCCCTAGAAGACAACAAACACAGAGTGCTTCTTCCCCTCCCCACCCTGGATTAATAATACCCTAGACATTAGCCTCAGGATTTTACAAAAGCCTAGGACAGCATTGCCCAAATGCTCTCTCCCAGAAAACACAGGCAAGACTCATAGAATGTGATTCTGGAAAAGACTCATTGGTTTCCAAATGCCAGTCCTAGGATCCATGACCATATAAAATGACTCTTTTTATCAGCCTAAGAAAAAAAAACAAGAAAAATAAGGACAGCGTAATGAGTTTTCCAGAGATAGACTTTTTGAATTCAAAGAACAGTCTTTTTTCTAATGATATATGCTTCTCATATTTTATGTATTTGAATGTCATTTTATGTATAAAATGAAGGTGATATATTAGATTGTTTATGTCCTTACTAAATACAATTTGTCAATTCTCAAACATTGTTCTTGCATGTGACTAGTTGACGAGATTTAAAAGACTGGGAACTGCTTGTTTTGTCCAGCTCTCTTTTTTTGGTTCTTCTCTTTTAAAAAAAAAATTGGGGCCAGCCAGGGCAACATAGTGAGATTCCATCTCTACAATAAATAAATAAATTAACATGGTGGTACATGCCTGTAGTCCCATCTACTCAGGAGGCTGAGGTGAGAGGATCACTTGAGCCCAGAAGATTGAGGCTGCAGTGACTCGTGATCACACCACTGCACTCCAGCCTGGGTCAAAGATGGAGACCCTTTCTCAAAAAAAAAAAAAAGGGCGGCCACGAGCAAAGAGAGTTAAGTTCGTAACACTCCTGGGCTCACAGCACCCTGTTGTCATCAGTGAACACAATGCTCCCTGTCCTGTATTATATTTCCCCTTCATCCCTGATCCACACTCTATTCCACTCACCCATGTAAGTCCTGATCCACACTGTATTCCATTCACCTGCATAAGTATCCACTTCATGGTGATGAGTGGAAAAGATATGCAACAGTCTACGTACATTGAAAGCATATTTACATGCAACAGTCTACGTACATTGAAAGCATATTTACATGAAGCATAATGTATTTTTCTGTATCCATACAAATCTAAGCACCTATGTCAGCTCTCTCACTTTAAGAATGAAGCAACTGAAGACCAGGGAAGTCAACTGACTTGCCCATGGCCACAAGAAGATCAGGTCAAAGCTGAGCTAAAACCTAAGTCAGCCACCTTGTACTCTTTGTTTTTCAATAAGATCTTTGGCTATTCCCCTAAATAAAAATACAAATATACACACTTTTAAAAGGCAAAAAAAAAAAAATGAAATTAATCACAAACATTCATGAAAATATGCATAAACTCTCAAAGCAAAAACTTTGAGTCTAGCTATTTCTAAAAGGTTCTGACCGTCACTTGAAAGGCTTTATGAACTTCATCAATCTAGGATATTGTTAGAAGACAATTTATTAGGCATATTTTTAAGAACTCTCCCTGTGTTATATACATAAATCCCTTACAGATCATCAGAGGTGTTTTTTTTAAAAAAAAGTGAGGGGTATATTAATCACAACAATCTAGAAACTTGTCTAGGATGATGCTCTGAGCTCACCTTGGCCCTTACAAGCCTGGCATCTCCTTTCCAGATCCCAAAAAGAAAGCAATTTTCTCAGTTTCCACCAGCACTTGCAGTCTGTTTTTACCTTCAAGGTTGGTATGCAAAATTGTCTCCTTCATTTACATCAGTGTCTGTCAGAATCTATTGAGACTCTGCCATGGGTATATCCTGCAGAAGCTATAGGCTGGGGCATTGCGTAATCTTTTTGCACACTTATATTAGAATTCATGAAGTGACTCATTCTACTATATGCTCCTAAAACATTTTCTTTGTTACATCCAAGTATGCATTGTAATTTTATTGAACTGTTTAAAGAAAAAGTACCACAAAGTAGCATTCGGTTTTCACAAGCCCTTCATCCACAAGAAACAATGCATTCATTGATGGGCTCCTTGCCTCTGTAGGCTCTGACAAAGTAAATAACTTCACTGGAGACTTATTTATGTTATAATGAAGACTGAGGAGTGGACCCCACTCTTAATTTGGAGATTCCAAATTTAAACAGAATGCCCTCCAAAAGCTAGTAACCAATTCTATTACCTAACAGAGCCCCACAATATATTACTGTAAGTCTGTAAAACCAATGGCAACCTTGAACGGCCACATTATCTCAAGAGCTTTAGTATTCTTTGGTTGAGAAATGTCCCAAGAATTAGGTTCTCCAATCACCAACCTGAGACTAGCACCGTACAGTTTATTTCAGAAGTGATGATAGTTACACAGCAAGGCTGGCTTTCAGCGCCATAAGAAATAACTTCCTTGCTTTTACTATTTTCACCTAGCATTAATTGTAGCATCTGATATATTTAGGCTCCCCATGTTCCCACTTAAATCTCATCTTGAATTGTAATCCCCATAATCCCTATAATGCCCACGTGTCAAAGGAGAGACCAGGTGGAGATAAATGAATCATGGGATCATTTCCCCCATGCTGTTCTCATGATAATGAGTTCTCATGAGATCTGATGGTTTTATAAGGGGCCCTTCCCACTTTGCTCTGCTCTTCTCCCTCCTGCCACCTTGTGAAGAAGGTGCCTTTCTTCCCCTTCACCTTCTGCCCTGAGGCCCTCCCAGCCATGCTGAACTGTGAGTCAAACCTCTTTCCTTTATAAATTACAGTCTCAGTCAGTTATTTATAGTAGTATGAAAACAGACTAATACATCATCATACTTCTTTCTGTGAGCTACTCTGATCTTGGTGGAACTATACATCTATTAAAATACTTTTTTCGCCGGGCGCGGTGGCTCATGCCTGTAATCCCAGCACTTTGGGAGGCTGAGGCGGGTGGATCACGAGGTCAAGAGATCGAGACCATCCTGGTCAACATGGTGAAACCCCATCTCTACTAAAAATACAAAAAATCAGCTGGGCATGGTGGTGCGTGCCTGTAATCCCAGCTACTCAGGAGGCTGAGGCAGGAGAATTGCCTGAACCCAGGAGGCGGAGGTTGCGGTGAGCCAAGATTGTGCCATTGCACTCCAGCCTGGGTAACAAGAGCAAAACTCTGTCTCAAAAAAAAAAAAAATACTTTTTTCTTAGATTCCCCCTTCTTATCCTAATGAAGTGTGCTTTAGTCTCTTACACATTGCTTCCACTGTATTTGTGTAAGATAAAATCTTCAGATATAGTATTCTATCTTTTAAAAGACAAAAAGTCTCTACAAAAAAATTTTAATAAAAAAATACAAATAGGGACTCCATGTTTGGATCCCTTTCCACAAACACTGCCTGCATGGGAGCCATCTTTCCTTCTCCTGGATTTCCCCTCTGGAGTCCCCTTCCACACTCTCTCATGGAAGCCTGTCTTCCCCTCCTAAATAAACTCCATCTCTCTCTATTCCCTTCTACTCAGTATGGAAGCCTCTTTCCTCTCCTGGATTCCATCTTTCTGGATTATCTCACTCAGTGTGTGAATTAGCTGTTTCTTTCTCTCTCCTTCTCCTTTTACTCTCTAAAAATAAATCACTTTCTACAAACACTTTCGAGTCCGGCATTTACTGCATACTGTGCCATGGTCCCCTGTCTCATTCTTGAGACGGCAGGAGACCAAGAACCTGGAGGACATCCTCTCAGGGGAGCTGAGGGCACCCTGAACCCCTGAACCCCAATATTATACTTTGGTGAGCCAGCCAGGAAAGGGGTACACCAGAAAGAAGGGTACACCAGAAGAGGAGTACATCCAAGAAAGGGGTACCAGCCAGAGAAGAAGATTTCAAAATCGTGAGTAAAACCAGGCCCATTCTGTCCTGTCTCTTTAAGAACACGGAGCAGCGGTGCCGAGCCACAGTCGTGGAGGCCCAGCCAGAATTAAAAGCACAGTTTTTTTTTACCTCCAAGCTCTCTCTCTGCTTTCCCTCTCCTTCTCTATCCTTCGGATATTATCTCTGGGACCAAAACCTGTGGGAGCCTGAGGGGTAGAAAGGGTGAGCACCCCCACTTTCGTTCCTTGCTGGCTGGGAAATGGGGAGCGCAGAGACCACAGCCCAGTCCCATGGGTGGGCCCGGGTGTGTGCAGCAAGCCGTAGCCGCCAGCACCTCGAGCCAGAGAAAAACAGCGGGGAGGGGTGAGGTACAGCCCGAGAGTGCAGGGGACCAGGGAGCGTGGTGGCCTGGCACATGGTTCTGACAGGCCCTTCCGCGTTCCCCAGTCCCAGGCAGCAGGGTAAAAAGGCTCCCTAGGGCGTGGCCTGCGGGCCACGGGTTCCGGTGTGCGCAGCAGCTGGGGGAGTGGCCCAACCCCTCACGTGGTTCTGGCAGGGGCGGGGGCGGGGAAACTCACAGCCGGCCAGCAGTGGCTGCAAACGCAGCTTTTAACTTTTAAACCCAAAGCGGCAAGCGGATTTTTCTCTGGGTGCGCAGGCTGAAAGAAAAGCAGTGGCTGCTGGCTGTCAGCCCCGCCCAGCTTTTAGGCAGGGTGCAGCATTCTCATTCAAAATACGGCTTAAGAAAGCTTTCTGCCTTCCTTTAGCACCAGTGGCCTGTTTGCACAGTTGGTTTAGGTGTAGGGATGGCAGCTGCTGGGTTACTAGTTTGATTCCCTGGGGGAGCAGTCTTGAATTTGGGGAAATCTTTTGGAGAAATTCAGAAGCTGAAGGCTATGGGACTTTGGATTTGGTGTATAATTTGTCTTGCTTAGGATTGGCTCTCTCTCTATGGCAGAACTTTTCCATCTAGAAGATCACAGTTAAACGGTTCCAGACCCCAAATAGTCAATAGCAGGTCTCACAACCTTAAGAGCATTTTCCTACAGTGGAAAATGGGTTAAGGAAGAGGAGGCCTCGGTCCTGAGGGTGTTGTTCCAGCCTCAGCCATACCCGGCCTGTCTTCTTTGAACTGTATGCTCTAATGGCTCCTCCCTAGAAGTTTATCCTTCCAGGACAGTTTTATAAATTGGCCTGTGTAAATTGGACTTTTGCTGGGAAATATTGGTATTCATCTCCTGAGCCTCACTGGCCTGGTTCAAGGACTCGTCGGTATGAACCCCTCAACCCAACAATCCCTTAATGCCTCTACGGTGGTCACTGGAGGTCATGCAGACAGTGAGTGGTCCTATGACACTGGTAGGTCGTGATTGAAATCCAGTATATAAGAGGCCCTCTGATAAGATGGATCATGCATCTTGGGCACACAAAATTTCAGGGTACTGACTAAAAGACGTTTCATTTCAGCACTCGTTTTACCTAAGGGATGCCTTAGGTCAAAGTGGCTGTAATTTCTTTAACTGGGAATACTGGCATTCCTTGTGAATGTGTTCAATTTCGGATGGGTGCTTATATCCCCAAGCTTAAGTCAACATTAAATTGTATCCTAGAAAACTGGGACACACAATCTTCAAGGAAGAAGCGCCAAATTACCCTCTGCCGAGTGGAAAATCTAGCCCACAAAGGGAAGGGAAGAAAAGCCAACAGCTTTTCTTGAGCGATTGCAGGAGGCCTTAAGAAAGTACACCTCCCTGTCTCCAGACTCCATTGAGAATCAGTTAATACTAAAGGACAAGTTTATTACTCAGTCAATAGCAGACATCAAGTGGAAGCTCCAGAAACTGGCCTTGGGGCCAGAGCAGAGTCTAGAATCATTACTGAACCAGGCAACCTCAGTGTTTTATAATAGAGACCAGAAGGAACAGGCTGAAAGGAACAGACCAGCCTTTGTCATGGCTTTCAGGCAAGCAGACCACGAGGGCTCAAATGAGGGAAAGGCTTGGGTTAGCCACCAGTGGCAGAACTTGCTACCAGTGCTATCTGAAGGGACAGTTTGTTAGAAATTGTCTACAGAGGAATGGACCATACCTGCTGTGCCAAGGTAATCACTGGAAAGCACATTGTCCCAGGAGGTGAAGGTTCCCAGGGCCTGAGGTGTCTGACCAGATGACCCAATGGCAGGACTGAGGGTGCCTGGAGCAAGTGCCAGCATGAGCCATCACCGTCACAGAGCCCCGGGTAAAGCTGACCATAGAGGTCCAGGAAGTTCATCTTCTCCTGGACACTGCATGGCCTTCTCAGTATTTCTCTCCTGTCCTAGAGAGTTGGTGCTTGTTAATTCTCTCCCCTCAGACTCTCCCTCTCTAGGCCCATCTTGGGAAGGACCATTTTCAGTTATTCTGTCTACCCCAACAGCAGTTAAGGTGGTGGGAATTAACTCATGGATTTCATCACACTTGGCTGAAGCCTCAGATATCTCTTGAGGAAAGTTGTAGACCCTCCACTTCTCAGCCTGAAGTTCCAGGAGATGACCCTTCATTCACCTGTGAGCCTTTAGAAGATCTACATCTGCTTTTCCATAAGATCCTCAGGGAAATAACCACTCGTAAGTCTAATTTATATCCTGGCATTAATAGGACTATCTATAACCCTCAACTTTGCTATCTCTCAAACTCCAATTATCCTTTTCATAGTGAGAAGGGAACCCGACTCTTTCTAGGAAAAAATGCTGCTGTTTTATAAACCAGTTAAGTGTTGTTTTGAACATAGAACTCAGGAATCAATCAAACACAGGACTAAAAATCTTCCAGAAACAGTATTGTGAAGCTTGTTTAGCAACTGACTGTCCTGGCTCTATTCTCCTCTAGGCTCATTTATAACCATTCTATAATTGTTGGCCTCTGGGCCTTTCATCTTTAACCGCCTCATCACATTTGTTTCTAATAGAACCATAAGGTCGCAAATAATCCTGCCGCTGGAACCCCGGATGTCCTTGGCTCGTGTGCTCTATCACGGACCTCAGGATCAACCTGCACCCCTGAAAGACTCCCCTCTGGAGGAAACTTCAACTGCAGGGCCCCTTCTATGTCCCATTTCAGCAGGAAGTAAAGAGAATCCACGCCTGTGTTCCAACAGAAGTTGGGCTTTCCAGTTCAGAGTGGGGGGAATGAGGGAATGTGTTCTCTTTCCAGGTCCACAGGGGGGCATAGTTTTAAGGGCAAGAACTTCCCAGAGCCATATTTTCTCCCCCTCCCATCCAGCTTCATCCGGGAGATATAACAGTTTATATTTAAACTTCATGGGCTCCGGAAGAAACTATATCACTCCGGTGAAAATTCTAAGGAACTCCTTTCATTGGCCAGGGGTCTTAGAGAAGGTGGGAGTTCCTCCCAGATTAAAAGTCCCCTTCTTCCACACCCCTTTGGACTCCACGTATGGGTCCCCTTCCACAAATACTCCCTTCCTGGAAACCATCTTTATCCTGGATTTCCCCTTTGAAGTCCCCTTCCACACTCTCTCCTGGAAGCCTGTCTCTCCCTCCTAAACTCCATCTCTCTCTATTCCCTTCCACTCAGTGTGGAAGCTGCTTTCCTCTCCTGGATTCCTTCTTTCTGGATTCTCTCACTCAGTGTGAGAATTAGCTGTTTCTTACTCTCTCCTTCTCCTTTTTCTCTCTGTAAATATATCACTTTCTACAAACAAAACCAAAAAAATACAAATAGTTTTAAAGTGAACTTTTTCACAACTTTCTCGCACAACTCGATTCATTTACTATGACCACATAATCACTAATCTGGCCTCTATCCCAATTAAGAAAGAATGTCTTAGTGTGTGTCTACTTTTACTCTTCTTTAGAAGGAAGGAAAGAAGGGAGAAAGAGAAGTAGGAACCTGCTGAAATAAAGTTATTTTCCCAAGACAAAAATATGTCCCAAAACAGAAAAGTCAAACCCAGACAACAGAAAAAAACTAAAGCGCTGAGTTAAAAGTTGTTCTATAGATAGAATTAAATATACCAATCAAAATTAATGAGGAGTTTCTTTCCATCTAGTTTATCACAAATACCAGTACCCAAAAAACATATATATGTATATGTATGTATGGTGCACATGTGCGTGTATACACACATTCCAGTTTTCTCTATACTATAGGCACAATCGAAAGCAAGGTATTGGAGTCATCCTTCACATTTCATACCTACTAAGATCTACCAGTTCTGTGACCTTGAGTAAGTTACTTGTGACCTTGACAATAGCTTAGTATCTCTGAACTTCAGTTTCCTTATCTGTTAAAAAAAAAATTATCCTGGCACGGTAGTACATGTCTGTAGTCCCAGCTTTTCAGAAGGCCAAGATGGGAGGATTGCTTGAGCCCAGGATTTCAAGATTACAGTGAACTATGATCATGCCACTATACTCCAGCCTGGGTGAAAGAGCAAGATTTTGCCTCTTGAAGAAAAAAAAAAAGATGATAGTTATTCCTAGCTCATGAGTCATTGTGAGGACATAGGAGACAACGCTGGCCCAGTGCTGGCATGTAATTAGGACTGTAAGTGCTAGCCATCATCATTGTCATCATCCTTAGACTACAGTTAGAACCTAGACTACCAAAGAGAGTGGTGTGTTTAAGAAAAATCTTCCAGGGAAATTCTTCTTCATGGCTTCCTGTCCTCTGCTATACTGTCTTGAAACAGGTAAATTCTCCAAGTATATAGGTTGGTTCCTGTCTCAAAGAGAAGCACCAAATCCTCTGGAGAATATCTGTAGACATGACACAGTGATTTATATAGCGATGCCCAAGAATATTACTAGAGATGCTACTGAATTTAGAAAGTCAGCAAGTCACCCAGCTATCAGTGGACAAATCTCTGTTAAGCGTGGCTCATATACAACTCACCATACTAGAATCAATAGCCTACCCCCCCCACACACACACACACAAAATATAAGGCATGGGCTGTGTTCTCAAACACATTAGAAACCACCTGGACTAGTTAGGAACATAAGATACATACTTAACTAGTAGTGCATAGCAACATAAAGTAAACATGCACCACACTGCGAACATGATCAGTCAGGAAGTGCTCTCCAACATAGACGGAACTCAAGATTCACCTTGAAGGAAGCAGAAAAAGGTGCTGGTAGGAGCTACACGACCCTTATCTCATTTAATCTTCATAGCAACACTTTAAAGATGATACACTTATCCACATTTTACACATGAAGAAAGTGAGGAGCTGACACATAAAGTCACCTGCCTACAGAGACACTAATGAGAACTAGCATAGTGACTCAAAGCTAGGATTTTCACTCCAGCCTCCAACCATGTCGTCCTGGAGACACCTCAGTCATCACCTTGAGTAAATTACACCAGCATCTAATAATGGCAATTACAGTTTGCACATCATCTCTTCTTCCTCAAGTTTGTCCTTGTCTTTTGAAAGGTTACACTAGCATTGACCTAGTGTCTAAAAATTTTAAAAAATAAATGCAGCAAATGTTGTAGAAGACCATTGAGAAAGATTGGTTATAACCGAGAAATGGTTAGCTATGAATAGAGCCATTTAGATACTCTCTGTAGGATCAGCCGATCTCTGTCTCCTAGGGTACCAGAGGTGGGTGGAATACTTTATTTGAGCTCCCTACCACCCTTTCCAGCCTCTTCCTGTTCCCCCATGCCCTTAATATCTCTTAACATCAGATGTTAAGAGATGCACTTAACATCAGAAAGAGAACATCAGAGAAGGGAATCAGACATCCAATGCCTCCTTTGAAGGCAAGATGTGAGTCCCCTACCTGTATGCCTTGTCATGCATTTCCCCATGGGATAGAAACCCAGAGTGGTGCACACAAATTGCTGATCTTTCTTCAAATCCAATTTCCCACCATTCTGAACAATCTTAAACTAGGATGCTCATGGGAAAATAAACAGAAACTACCGATGGTCCAGGGGGGTTTGCAGGGTGATGATTCCTGACTCCTCTGTTTCTGCACCCAAAGCGTTTTTAGCATTCACTAACCATGTGGGTCAAAAGCCATATTACCAACTCCAGGCAAAGCTGCAACGTTAGAAATGGCTGCCCCTCTTCTGCAAGCAGGCCATTGCCAGGCTTAAAAATTGGTGAGCAGAAGAATGAAATAGAATGGAATGGAGTGGAATGGAGTGGAGTGGAGTGGGGTGGAATTAGAAAGAATAGAATGGAATGGAATAGAATAGAATAGGAGTAGAATAGAGTAGAATAGAATAGAACAGAATATTTTCATCCTTCCAGACATATAAGCCTCTTTTATTAAGTAGAAATAAAATATATTAAAACAATGCCTTATAATCTTGTCATATATTCTTTTTTTTCCTTGTCATTCATGTTACAAACAGCATAGATATCTTTAGCCTTAAATGACATGACTTGGGAGTAGGTAAAATGTCACACAATTCTCCCTAAGAAAAGATAAATGATTGTGGAAATAG
This sequence comes from Sapajus apella, assembly GCF_009761245.1. Classification (NCBI taxonomy): domain Eukaryota; kingdom Metazoa; phylum Chordata; class Mammalia; order Primates; family Cebidae; genus Sapajus; species Sapajus apella. The sequence continues at coordinate 7,323,647 of NW_022436943.1, read as the reverse complement.
AGAGGCGTGGATACAAAGGAAATGTAATTTTCATCTTTTTTTTAAAGGGAGAGAGGGGAAAAGAAACAAAGAAACATTGCCTGAATCCTCAGTGACCCACACATATCAAATTATACAGGATGGGGTAATGTGATTGCCCATTCTCAAATCAGCCAGCAGATGTGCTGCTGCATTCTGCATGAGCAGCAAGTGACAGAAAAGCCCTGCTGGAAGTCCTACTAAAAGAGAATTACAATAATCAAGCCTGTGCTCCATCAGGGCATGTGTTACTGCAGCAAAATTAAACACAGGAGCACACCCTGCCTAAGGCCTAAAAAACACAAAGCCGTTGCTTTAACCTTTCGAATACCATTCATTGGAAGAAGGAGCAGCATTAGAAAAAAAAAATTGGGATCAAGCACAGCAACATGATTGGGTTTTATTTCTCTTTGTGCCATTAAATCATAGACTCCAACAATCTCCGCTCTTTTTTCCTCCTGATGGCCTTTCCCCTTGTTTATGCTGCTCCCTCGATCTTGACTTTCAATCCTGAGATGTCAATCATGAGGCCGAAAGTAAGGATTTAGAAATTATTTCCTCCACACAACACTTTAAATAAAACATGCGGTAAACAGTTTTTATGTACCTCAGAAAATGCACTGCCATCATCAAAAACTGTCTTGTAACTTTTGAATATGACAAACTAGAATTTTAGCTTTAGAACTGTAGATCTAACCACCAGGTAATGTGATCAGTTCAGCCAAATTATTGTTGTGTATCTAAAACTTGCAGTCAACCTCGTTTTGCACGCTTTGAATTAATGATTTTCAAAATGTATTCCCAGAACAAAGGGCTCCGCAGTGGTGAACCGTAAGGACAAGCAGAGAGCCACTCCCACACTCAGCCCTGCCGATTCTATGGGCACAGCCAGCCCCCTCCCCACTCCGTCCTGTCACGCCCAACACAAGCCACTGTCCTTTCATGCAGACCACTACAGGAGCCTCCTTACTGCCCTCCTTGCCTCTTCTCTTGCTGCCTCCATCCATTCTTCACACAGTAGCCCCATATTCTTTTAAAACATAAGTTAGCTTATATTTCTCATCCTACCTAAGCTCCTTGAACCACCTCCGAATTCATTTCAAAGAAACTCCAAACTCCTTGCCTCACCTTGAAAGACCCTACAGTCCTGGGCACAGCGGCTTATGTCTATAATCTCAGCACTTTTGGTGGGGCTGATGTGGGAGGATGGTTAAGGCCAGGAGTTCAAGACCAGCCTGGGCAACACAGCAAGACCCCATCTCTCCAAAAATAATGTTTTTAATTAGCCAGGGGTGGTGGCAAACACCCATAATCCCAGTTCCTCAGGAGGCTGAAGTGGGAGGATTGCTTGAGCCCAGGAGTTTGAAGCTGCTGTGAGCTACGATTATGCCATTGCACTCCAGCCTGGGTAAAAGAACAAAACCCTGTCTCTAAAAATGAAAAAGACTGGCCAGGTGCAGTCACTCATGCCTATAACCCCAGCACCTTGGGAGGCTGAGGTGGGCACATCACTTGAGGTCAGGAGTTGGAGACCAGACTGGCCAACATGGTAAAACCTCATCTCTACTAAAAATACAAAAAAAAAAGCCAGGCATCATGGTGGTCACCTGTAATCCCAGCTACTTGGGAGGCTGAGGCAGGAGAATTGCTTGAACTTAGGAGGCAGAGGTTGCAGTGAGCCAAGATAGAACCACGACACTCCAGCCTGGGTGACAGAGTGAGACTCTGCATCAAAAAAAAAAAAAAAAGAAAGAAAGAAAGAAAAGACCCTGTGTGATCTGCAAACACTTATTCATCCTCCCGGTTTGTGTCACTCTCCCTTACTTGAAAAAGCTTCAACTATGTAAGAAAGTCATTCTCTGTGCCTTGAATGTATCAAAAGCCTTTGTACCTCAAAGATTTCAGAGCTCAAGGCTTTTGCCCCTGGTAGTCCATTTGCCTGGAATGTTCTCTTCCTCCTTCTCTACATGGCTGGCTTCTCCCCATATTCTGGTGGAGCCTGTATGTCCCTTCCTCAAAGAGGCTATCCCTGACCACCATGCATATTTGAAACCAGGGATACTAACTCCTATTTACAAGCCCCTCATGGGCTGGACCTTTTTTAATCCTTAGCTCCTAGCAAAATTATAATGCAATTAACATTTGACAGCTGAATGAAGGAAGAAATGAAGAAATGAATGAACAAACCAGCCCATTTGTAATGAATGCCAAAAAGGAGGACATAGGCTGAGTGGGGTAGCTCACACCTGTAATCCCAGCACTTTAAGAGGTAGGGGTGGAAGAAGCGCTTGAGGCTGGGAGTGGGGGACTAGCCTGGGCAACATACTGAGGCCCTGTCAATTCAAAAAAAAAAAACTTTTAAATTAGCTGGGCATGATGGTGTATGCCTATAGTCCTTGCTACTTAGGAGGCTAAGGTAGGGACATTGCTCAAAACTTTAGAGCCTTCCTTCACCTCCACAGGCTGGCCAAATTGTAAAGCAATGCTCAGGCCATTTGGAAGAAATCCATGTGTTTCCATTTCTGTTTCAGTAACTTGATCAAATGTTGAGAAAATGAGAAAATGCCAGGAGTTTGAGGCTGCAGCGAGCTATGACAGCGCCACTGCACTTTAGCCTGGGCAACAGTGAAACCCTGTCTCTAAAAAAATAATAAATAACTAAAATAAAAAGAATGACATATATAACAGGCAGGCCTAACTACTCAGTGACATCATTAGGGCCTGAAATTTAAAATTGAACTGAATTCTGCATAATCTGAATGATTTCCTTGCGTGTCCTTTCCTCCGACATCCTCAGGGAAGAGGACATCGAAAGGAATTGGGAGTGAGCTTTGGATCTGGTTCTGCCCACCCTGAGTAGCCTTGCCTCCTATTTGATGGGGCAAACTAACACAAGCTTCCGGAGGGCTCCCGAGCCTCCACCTACAGCACTTCGGCAGGCTTGATTTATGCAGCAATCTTTCCTTATTGCCCCGTGGTCCCTCCTTGTGTGTGGCTTAGGCAACATACTCTTACCCAATTCTGTGAGGTCTCCTGGAACACATGTAACATCTGGCAGCATCCTGAAATCACATGTCTGGATGCTGCAAAGGTATCTCCATATATTACCTTCCTGCTCTGCAGGGAGAAATGTTATTTTTGGTTGAAATCATTTTTTCATTTATCCCAGGTCAAAGGAAATTCATTTTCACCATTGTTCAATTTTCCTCTGAGTCAAATTTTTAAATTTTGTCTCATTTAAAAATAAACTATTTTTAAATGTGCTATTTTACATAGACATGTATTTAGAGACAAGGGCATGTGATTGAGTCTCATAAGAATATATACACATATTATGAAAATTAAGTCATTTTAAATTGTAATTCACCATGCAATGTCAAGGTTTCTCCTCACACACAATTTATCAACACACTTACTATTTTTTCAATTTCAAAAAGATTGTTAATTCAAGTCTGCCATCATTCACATTGGGCAGAAATTCACCTACCAGAAAGACTTAGCTCAGGAGAAAAAAGAAAGAAGAAAAAGATTTATTGTAAACATTCTAGTTTACAACTTGCGCAGATAACGTTCGTTTTAAAATTGAAAGCCCACACCCAGATTTTATAACAAAACTATAGAGCCTTCCTTCACCAAATTATGAAGCAATGCTCAGGCCATTTGGAGGAAATCCATGGTTTTTCATTTCTGTTTCAATAATCTGATCAAATGTTGAGAAAATGGAATCTGAAAAAATCATGAAGTATAAAATAGAATGATGATTGAGGTCTTTTACATACTGAAGCTAAGATGAAACCAAACAGATTTTCTTGAAAAATAATTTGTGTTGTATATAACTTAGCCCCCAAAATATTTTGGAGAGGAACAATTTCTTCAAGAGGACCTGATGTTTGCATAGAAAAGTATCTGGTGGGCCAGGCGGGGTGGCTCACGCCTGTAATCCCAGCACTTTGGGAGGCTGAGGCAGGTGAATCACAAGGTCAAGAGATGGAGACCATATGGCCAACATGGTGAAATTCCATCTTTACTAAAAATACAAAAATTAGACAGGCGTGGTGGCACTTGCCTGTAATCCCAGCAACATGGGAAGCTGAGGCAGGAGAATCTCTTGAACCCGGGAGGTAGAGGTTGCAGTGAGCCAAGATCACGCCACTGCACTCCAGCCTGGCAGCAGAGCAAGATTCCATCTCAAAAAGAAAAAAGAAGTATCTGGTGGCCAGTCCCAACTCTGTTATGATTATTTCTTAACCCTTTATATCTTTATTTTTATATCCTTGCCAATTTGTACATACTTTTTCTTCTTGTGCTTTAAATTCTTTCTTTTCCATCTTTTTCATTGCTCCCTGGTGGAATACAAGTGGAATTAGGGGCAGGGGAAGGATTCATCAATGCATAGTTTTCCTGGTTCATGTGCTGAGTAATAAGCATCAGGATATTTCCTGTCAGAACCAGTAGCCTGCAACACCGGAACCTGGGAGCGCTGTCTTTAGCGATCCTGCAGCTCCCTCCAGGGTCCTCTTCACAGCTGAAGGAGGCCCCTTCTTCTCCCCAGGGACACCCACTCCACGCCAACCTTGCTCATGACCTATTACTTCAAGACTTGTCCTCTTCAAGGGGTGCCTGACTGTGACTTGCTCACTCTCCACCTCCTTACTCATAATTACTTTCTGTCTCATTCTTCCAAAAATTGCCGTTCCAGGAGCCACTGAGCCTCAGTGGACAAGATGTGGGCTTTAGGGCTCAATGTCACTGGATTTGAATCCTGGCTATGCAGCCCGTTGCTGTGTAATTTTGGGCAACTTAATCTTTCTGAGACCCAAGATGTAAAATGTCTCCTGGATGTAAAATCCAGTCTCTCTGGATGTAAAATGAGACTAATAATTTTTTCTTCATTTGTTGATAGAATGTTTAAATATACTAAATGTGAGGTGCCTTGTACAGAGGCTGGCCTAGAGTAAGTGCCTGATATGTGATGAAATGATAACTATCATAATAACAATCATTATCAATTATCTAACTTTCAGGTTAGAAAATGTCTAATCAACAAATAAATGTAAGCCTATGAAGAGTTACCATCAGGTTGACACTAAAACTATCTGCAGGCATTTTTGACCCAGGGCTATTACAGTTCTTTTAAGAAATACTACACAGAACGTTACCTACCATTTTTCATCCTAAGATCAGCTTAATTTACTCCCATAAATACCATTTTAAAATTTTTTATACCCATTAGATTCTAGAAAACACTGGTTGCAAATTAGGGTGACAAAACTGAGATGAACAAACATCCAGAGGAAGGGCACCAAAAAAAAAAATAAAACCCGAAAATGATCCATGAACCAAGAAATGTAGTCAGTTATTCAATAGAGTACACAACAGGGCAGCAAACGTTTATAAAGTACCTACTGCCTACCAGACACTGGGAATGCAAAAATGATTAAAACATGCTCCCTGCCACCAAGGAATTTGCATACCATTGAGGGGACACACACCCAAATTAATTCAAAATGATGAGAGGAGTGATGGGATAGACGTGAGCAAGGGGTCTCGTGGGAGTACAGAAGAGGGGTCTTCACCTAACCTATGGTCAAGGAAAGCCTTTCTGAAAAAAATGACACTTGGATTGTCTTGAAAAAAATAATCAAAATTACCTACGGAAAGAAAGATGGAAGGACAACCACTGCAGGAATATGAAGAGAAGCATGAAAAGTTACAATGTGTGCAGAGAAGCATACAGCAGTGAAGTGTTCTTAGGACATTAAATGTGTGGGGAGATTGGCAGGAAATTGAGCCAAGCTATGAGCAGAGCGAAGCTATGTTTCCAATCACACACCAGTCCTCTTTCTTTCCTCAAAAGGAAGGAACCTGCAAATGAACAGCCACCACCTTCTCCTGTGTGAAGAGTGCTTCAGGGAACAGTACTTGGAATCCTGAGGGAGAAAACAAATACCATTAACAACCACAACAAAAACACGGTGGGCAACTTGAAAGATTATCAATAGTCTCAGCCTTTGTAAATCTGAAATATTCTTGGAGATGTAAGAGCGGTCATGGGAGGCCATAGGAAGAATGCAAGGAAAGCCACGGAATGTCCATTAGTGATGCCAGCAAAGAACTTCCAACAGGAAAAGGGCTAGTTGGGCACTCTTGGGGGAAAAATGCAGCATTGGGACTTGCACTGTGACTGGTATGAAGAACACACTGAATCTGAATAGGCAAAAAGATAACTTGAGCAGAGATGGCGTAAACTAAGGCCAAGAGGTGGAATAATCACGGAAGGAGGTGTAAGGCAGCGAGGAGGCACTGTGTCAGGAGCAGCCTTAACATTGTGGAAGGAAGACTAAGACATGACATGCCAGTCATGTTAGGGTCTTAAAAGTATACCAGCAAGGCCAGGTGCAGTGACTCACTCACACCTGTAATCCCAGCATTTTGGGAGGCTGAAGCGAGCAGATTACTTGAGCCCAAAAGTTTGAGACAACTTCAAACAACATGGCAAGATCCCATCTCTACAAAAAACACAAGAAATTAGCCGGCATGGTTGTGCAGGCCTGTAGTCCCAGCTACGTGGGAGGTCAAGGTAGGAGGATCACTTAAGCTTGGGAGATTGAGGCTGCAGTGAGCTATGATCATGCCACACTCCAGCCTGTGCAACAGAGTGAGATCCTGTAAAAAAGTCTCCCAGCAAAGTCAGTATTTGCTCTTATCAGCAATAGGGTCTAAACTATAAGTTCTAGAAAAGATGAGGGAAAAGTTAAAAAGCAATGTTGTAGATAGACTAAGTTGAACCTGAGCTATCAAAATCCAAGGTGAGAGGGAGAGAGTGATATTTATTTTAATGATCCCAAAGAGGAAACATTTTAGAGAAAGAATGTAGTGAAGGTTTACAGGGAGAACAAAGGAGAGGAAAGATTTCAAATGGCCACTGATTTTTGAACCTGATTGAAGACACAGAAATACATTTTATTAAAAATACTGTCGTTTGGAAGAGAGAAAGATTGGTTAATGTCTCCAATATTGAAATTAAAAACAGAACTTCTGAGCAAAACTGTTCTATACAATAGTGACTGGTTCTGAGAAGGGGAAGGGAAGAAGAGGAAATAATGCAATGCCGGCACCCTTACCCTTCCTTCTCTCATTCTTAGATATGAGACACTGAGTCTGGCTCCAGAAAATATTCTGAATCCTCAGAACTTCCGCTTTTAAAGATATTTGGTTTCTTCAAGTTGAGTTATGAAACAGTTAAAGTATAAATTAACAAGAATTCCAATGTCTTGAACATATAATTCAATAGCTGTGTATTATTGCTAGTTAAAGCACTTTTCAAGGCATGCAACTGTATTGGTTCTACAAGCAGATTTGCTTCATGTGTTTTTCCTCTAGAAAATTAATAATACTAGCAATGTGTTTTTGATGTTCTTTCTAACTTATGTTGTAGAAGGATATTGTTGCAACTGCTGCTTTGTGTATTCTGGCTCTTGAAGACGATTTCTCACTTACTAAGTTTGAAATCTAAATCATGGGTTTGGCTGTGGCTGTTGCCAGACAGCAATATCACAGAGTTAGGATGAAGTTAAAAAATTTGTATTGTCATTTTGGATTTTTAACTTTATTCAGAAAAAATAACCTGCATTAACCTAGAATTGCAGACTTGTGAGGTGTGGACTAATATTTTGCCTCAGATGAAGTTTTTGCTAGTTCTGAAGGATCTGCAGGGCATGCGCTACTGAAACGGCTCATTCCCAAACTAAGCAATAAATCTAGAATTGACAGCTACACGATTCCATCATAAGTCAGGGAGTCACTGTGTTCGGTGCCCAGGCAGTCAGATAACCGGAAACTAAGAGGAAAATAGGAATAGCCTCTCTGCTGTTGGAAGAGATGTCAGAGATCATTTTTAGATTATAATCTATTCAGAATTACTAGATTTGAGAACATATGGGACCATTTTAAGTGTTTTTAATGCTAATAACTGAAATCATCAAAAATTCAACTTAGCTACTAAAATAGAGTTAGTTTACCCTCTTAAACAACGGCATCAGGAGCTGATTGATTGATTTTTTTAATTAGACATTTTTAAGAAAAACCAATATTATTTGAGGTTTTGTGAAAAACAATAAATTTTTTAAAACTTTTCATGGAAGTTAAACCCTCTTTATTCTAATTTTATGCATTTAAGTTTGGGGTTATAAATATCATTTGGTCAAATAACATTCCCCAAAAGAGAACTTGTATTTTAAATGCACAGATTCATATTTATATAAATATAATACTTTTATATTTAAGAAAAAAATCTACTACAGTAGATTTAACTTATACTTAAACCTGCATTTAGTAAAACAAATAAAATTATATATTAGAATCATCAGTTACTAGAGTTACAAAAATTACAAGTTTATTAATGACAAATTTTCTTCACAATTTTGTTTTTCACGAAAATGCTTAAAACACTTCTCATGAAGTCATCTTTGGAATTTTGACAGAAGTTAGGCAGATATTTCTGATGGTGGTACATCATTTTGTTTGTCTACTCTGCAAATATATATATCTGCTCTATAACCCTCTCTTTAGCTTCTTGGCATAACATTAGAAAGAAAATGGCAAACTGTTTCCAGAAAACTGATTCTCAACTGCATCCTTTAAGACTAAAGCATGTCTTCTGGCTTAAAACAAAAGGGAAATATACAAAGACATAAAAATCAAATGGGTGATACAATTTGAAGTTTCTTCAAAAACTATTATTGGAACCAGAATTGCAAAATTTTAGCTGGAAGATATTGTTAATTATACAGATTTTAAAAAAGAAAAACAACTCCAAAAGGCAACTCACGGGGGTTGGGATGATTTAATGAAAATCTCTAAGGCAGAGAGCTACTTTTCGCTACCACTTGGCATCAGAATCAGAAAATAACTCTTCCTCAGAAATACCCAAAATGTAGAAGAACTATTTGCAAACTTTACATAAATTTGTGAAGTTACTGCTTAGAAGATGTGATTACAAACAACTAAAAATCTAGCACATGTAACTCTCAGGTAGTTCAACAACAGATTTGTTATATGAGACTTCAGAACACTTATAAATGGACAGCCAGGAAGACTTTTTGATGGTAAACCAGCAACATCTACTGTCTGGAAATGGAAATAGCAGTGGAAGGCATTTCCTACACTGTATGCGCGGGGCACTGGGAAAAGGCGGTGCGTTGTCACAGGTGCAGCTAAGATGCAAAGCAGAGTGAGCCTGGCTGGTGAGAGTACTCTGCAGACCGAAGAGAAGGAAGAAAATAAAAACAGAAGAAGGAAGAGTTACTTAGCATAAGCAGTGAACCTGCAAAGGTACCAAGCAAGGAGGAAGGCAGGGTGCTCAGGAGAGTGTCACCAGGAGTATTATTTTTTTGTCTGAGCACTTAGGTCTTTTCAGAGAAAATCTCTCCCTGTGCCATTTACTTTATATCTCTCTGTTCTCTCCTTTCCCACTCTCCTCCCTAACTGTATCTCCTGCAAATCTTTTTGAACTGAAAACCATTGATGATCTGAGGTTTTTAAAATTGCTTCATAAATCAAGGAATTTCTAGCTTTAAGATAACACAGTGAACATCTACAGCTAGACCCGTCCTTGTAGGACATCTACTCTGTGTTTAACAGATAAAGAAACAAGCTTAAAAAAATTAGGTCGCTCACCTGCTGGTGAGTGACAAAACCCAGTCTGGATACCAGATTTCCTCGCCGACTGGGCCCAGTGAGAATACATGTCCCTGTAAGGTGGCCATCCCTACAAAAGAGTCCTCAAAAGTTTTCCTGCCCACTCTGTTTCTATTTGTTTTGCATATGTTTGGAATTTCAGAAGCTCAATAGAATTATACATTTTCTTCATACACACCTTCCTCATTTTCTTTGAGCTATTTTGAGGGAAATCAGAATTTAATGTGAATACGTAGCTTAGAAAGAAAATAAAATGGAAGTTATCTCTAAGTCAGTGTATCTAATACGATATATTTCTGAAAAGAATAAAATAAATCTACATTTTAAATTTTTATAGTCTTTTTTCAACACACACAGCTAAAGGAAACACCTAGCTTTTTATCTTTAATTCCTTCTATCTTTATGCAACTTTCTGTCATAACACTGTCACTCATTGTGGAGTGAAATTTGCTAGATGATCAGGAAATAGTCTTCATTATTTTTTAAAAGCAAGTAGCTTAGGATGGGCTGGGTGCTTGGCTTTATGGTAAAGTTTCTAAATATTAATTTTAATTAACGAGTGTTCTAAAGACCTAATGTATCCCTTAATATATACTTTATCTGCAAGTATAAAACTCTAAGCAAACCTTTTTTTCCTTTTTTAACACATTTTTATTGTAAATTTGTTCAACCATTGTGGAAGACAGTGGTGATTTCTCAAGGATCTAGAACCAGAAATACCATTTGACCCAGCAATCCCATTACTGGGTGTATACCCAAAAGATTATAAATCATTCTACTATAAAGACACATGCCCATGTATGTTTACTGTGACACTATTCAAAATAGCAAAGACTTGGAACAAACCCAAATGCTCATCAATGATAGACCAGATAAAGAAAATGTGGCACATATACACCATGGAATAATACACAGCCATAAGAAAGGAGTTCATGTCCTCTGCAGGGACATGAATGAAGCTGGAAACCATCATTCTCAGCAAACTAACACAGGAACAGAAAATCAAACACCACACGTTCTCACTCTTAAGTGGGAGTTGAACAATGAGAACACATGGACACAGGGAGGGGAATATCATACACCAAGGCCTGTCAGTGGAGGGAGGGTGAGGCTAGGGGAGAGGTATCAGGGGGTGGGCGGCTAGGGGAGGAATAGTATTAGGAGAAATACCTAATGTAGCTGACGGGTTGTTGGGTGCAGCAAACCACCATGGCATGTGTATACCTATGTAACAAATCTGTACATTCTGCACATGTACCACATAACTTAAAGTATAAGAAAAAAGAAAGAAAGAAAGAAATACTTTATTCCCCTTTTTTTCCAGAAGCACCCTGGAGAGGAAATTTTTAATGTCAAAATTCATTGTGGTCCTTTTGTAAACAAGAGCTAACAAGGCCAGAATATTATTCGAATTCATTCGAGGTTTAGAAGCTAACAGTGTTGAATTTTACCTGAGCCCTGTCCTCCTCGAAGCCTTCAAAGGTTAAATGATTAATGGCCCACCCTTTTGTGTTCCATAAAATGGTTTCCTGCAAAGAACCACACTTTCTAGGGGGCATAGGTAAGACTTGTGGACACCCTTTTTTCACCTATGACAAGATCAGACACTTTAAAGTATCTTTTTTGGTTCATAAATGATTAGCTTACAATAAATGAACTTCTTGTCCCTACTGATCAATAGGAACAAAATGATTGTTCCTAATCCTTCCTCGAGGTCCCTGATCCTTCAGCCCACCCTCCGCCAGCGTCTCACCCCTACTAGAAAATAGGCTGGATCAGGATAAAATGCTCCCTGTTCCACTGTCCTATACACTGTTTTCAACCCACTTCCTCACACCAGCTCTTCCTTGCCTCATTCTCTCCTCTTATTTAAAAACACCCTTTTTAGGGCTGGGTGTGGTGGCTCACACCTGTAATCTCAGCACTTCGAGAGGCTGAGGCAGGCGGATTACCTGAGGCCAGGAATTCAAGACCAGCCTGACCAATAGGGTGAAACCTTGTCTCTACTAAAAATACAAAAATTAGCCAGGGCTGGTGGCAGTTGCCTATAATCGCAGCTACTCAGGAGGATGAGGCAGGAAAATCCCTCTCCCTACTGCAATAGTCTGTTCCCTCCTTGCAATAATACTTTTGAATAAACCATCTCTTTACTAAGCCTGGATTCGTTTTTTATTTGACAAAACGAAGAATTCTAATTTAAACTGAATGAAATCGACTAAATAAATCAGAGTTTAATGAGATAAAGTCTTCTTATGCTAGAAGCAAAACTATATAATGTTCCTAAGACTATTCCTATTTCTTGTATTTTTTTTCTTTACTCAAAAATAAAATTGCAAAATTTTTCAAGGGCAAGGCTTTATGGAAAATATTTGCATTCAGATGAATAAAAGGTGACATTAATTTTTTTTTTTTTTACAAATTTGACTAAAACTCTCAGGATTTTCCCAGTGTCATCCTGGCCTATCAAGTTAGCCACATCTGTCCAGATCCAAGTTTACCTTCAATCAATGAAAGAACTGCTTCTTTAACATAAGCTCACTAGAACTTCTTGCAACTCACTCTTTTGCAATAGAATGAGAAGTCTAAATACCTTCATTCAAAATTCCTGTCAACAGGCTTAGTTCTCAGTTGTTTACCAGAAAAGAAATCTAATTTTTCAATGACAAAAACCACATTGTCAGACCTAGTGCTACCGCAAATCTTCAGGACACTTCTATGTCCAGAACTGACCAATACCATATGCCACATTATGTAAACAAATACATACCAATGGGCTCAATTGTATAAACCACAGGAGGAAACAAAAATGATGAGCTGAACAGATGTCTTTGAAACATAATCATTTCTCTGGCAATCCAGGAGACAAAGACCCTTTGGTCTGCAGAAATAGGTTGGAAATCTTTATACACTCACTCTTTATTTTAAAAAGATTGCAAACACCAGTGAGACAATTAGTTGGCTTTTCATAAACTTAACTGGTCTGGTCTAGGTAAATGTGAATTAATTTAGCCAGTGCCTTTCTACACATGTTGGAAGGAATCATTCATTTCCCTTGACATTAGTTCTAGGCTCAGATCCAATGCCTGTATACTCTGATTCATTTCTACTGTATTTATTCAGTGCTGTGATCTATTTATTCCTTTATTTGTTAAATATTTATAGGCCTCCTACTGTATGCTAAGCACTAGGGATACAGTTGTGAACAAAATAGACAAAAACCTCTGTCCTCATGGAACTTGCAATCTAGACAGGAAATTAACTAGATGAATTTTTAAAATACAGAAAGCTAGATGTATGATGTGCTAAGGAAAAACTAGTAAGAAAGCAGAAAAAGGAGCTACATAATGTTGTGGCACAGGGTGATTTTAGCCACTGAAAAGGTGACCTTTTTTTATTTTTCAGACAGGATCTCGCTTTGTCACCCAGGCTAGAGTGCAGTAGAGCAATCAGGACTCACTGCAGCCTCAAACTCCTGAGCGCAAGCAATCCTCTGGTCTCAGCCCCTCGAGCAGCTGGGACTACAGGCTCCTGCCACCATCCCTGGCTAATTTTTGTATTTTTAGTAGACACAGGGTTTCACCATGTTGGCCAGGATGGTCTTGATCTCCTGACCTCGTGATCCGCCCGCCTTGGCTTCTCAAAGTGCTGGGATTACTGGCGTGAGCCACCGCGCCTGGCCAGACCTTTTAAGAGTTAAAAGAAAGATGCAAACATGACTCCAGAGTAGTTCAGAAAAGAAAGCAATCACATTGTTGAGAAGGCTTAGCTGGTAGGGCGAGGTGGGAGTGGGAGTTAAAAACACTCCATAGAGGGGCTGGGCGCAGTGGTTCACACCTGTAATCCCAACACTTTGGGAGACTGAGGCAAGAGGGTTGCTTGAGCCAAGGAGATCAAGACCAGCCTGGGCAACATAGCAAGACCCCATCTCTACAAAAAAATTAAAAATTAGCCAGGCGTGTTGGCCCACAACTGTAGTCCCAGAGCCTTAGGCGGCTGAGGTGGGAGGACACTTGAGCCCAGGAGACTGAGGCTGCAGTGAAATATGATCACACCTGCAACAGAGCGAGACTCTGTCTCAAAAAAGTTAAAAAATAAAATTAATATTTTTTTCAACACTCCATAGGAACTTAAGTTTGAAAAGAGCCTTTATAAAGCACGTGGGTCAATGAAGTGGCACCCAGAGGCCAGCTAGGGTCAGAATCAAAAAAGGGAAACACATATAAACTTTAAATATTATGCAGATATATAAATGTACAAATATTACCTGTAATATAAATGTTATGTAATATTTATATTACATACAAAATGTGTGGCCATATATTAAATATGTGCTATTTCCTCATGCATGGAACTTTCCTTGGTACCTCAAATGTGTTATGAGTAGGGCTTCTTCTTACATTTGTTAATTGAGAAAAAGAGGTGGAACGTTCTTTGTCAAATATAAAGTCCCCGCCGAGGGCGATGGCTTACACCTGTAATCCCAGTACCTTGGGAGGCCAAGGCAGGAGGATCACTTGAGGCCAGGAGTTCGAGAGCAGCCTGGCCAACATGGCAAGAATAAAAATACAAAAATTAGCTGGGTGTGGTGGTGCATGCCTGCAATTTCCACTATTCAGGAGGCTGAGGCCCAAGAACCGCTTGATCCTGGGAGGTGGAGGTTGCAGTGAGCCAAGACGGAGCCACTGCACTCCAGCCTGGGTGGCAGAGTAAGATCCTGTCTCACAAAAAATAAAAAAATAAAGTCCTATTAGTGGAGGGTGAGAGGGTGCCGAGAAAATGGAATCTAGTTCTTAATTTGGAACCCAAGAGTCCAGGTAATTATTTTCTCTCCCTTTGGCCAAAGACAACTATTGAACAGTATCAGGAAATGTATGCCTCCTTTCATATGTCCCTCCATACCAACTATAGACCTCTGACTTTACCACAATAATGCTTTCTTACGTCCAGAATCTATACCTTCCCTCCCTTGGCAAAAAAAAAAAAAAAAAAAATCTCTCTTCCTCCTCACGCTCGTGGGTTCCTTTTCCTTCAGTCATCTGTGCCAAGCATTTGCTAGGGTCTGGGGAATTTAATTATGAACAAGAAATAATTATTGGCTTCAACAAGGTGGGGGCCAAGACAAGTAAACAGGCAACTGCAACCCAGTGCGACAGTAATGACAACGCAGAACTACAACAACGCCCCCTACCGGGCTGTGGAAGCATAGGAGAAGAGAGACGCAGGCCCCTAGAGCAAGGGATTTACAAGCCAAGAAGGGGAGGATGAGTCCTGGAAGAAAAGCTAACTCTTTTTCCCTAATCTGAAGAAGCTGGCCCAAGAAAATAAGCCTCCTAAAGTGTTAATGATGAATGGTAGGATAATGCATTTTCCTTCGGGCATCTTTACTTTTTTCTTTTCTTTTCGCAAGGCAAATGGTTTGTCTGGGATAGTCACAAGTGGGGTTCTCTCGATGTCCTTTCTGGTGTTTTGCACATTTCTTATTTTTAAAGAGTAGTAGCTACTATTTTAAAATAATGAAAAACAGCTAGTATGAGAGTTATTCTAAATAAGAGAAATGGACCCCGGGTGGTGGCTCTAGGAAAGGAGATATTTTGGAATAAGTTCTTTTAGAGAGTAGCAGGCGGGCCCTCCTTGCCTGAGGCTCTCAGTTATGCCCGTGCCGTCAATAACCCAGCCCGAAAAAGAGCTTTGGCAGGAGTTGGACATCTCCCATCACCCAGCAGCCTGGAGGGTAAAATTCATCTAAGGCCCCCCTCCACCCTTCCTGCAGCACTGACTGGCTGGGCTCAGGCACCCCTACGCTTCTTCCAGAGCAATGCCTACCCTCCTCACTTTGGATTAGTGTCTGCACAGTGGTTAATAGAGAACAATGGATTTCCTCAGCTTTAAAATTCAAATCCATTCTAATGCTAGGGATCTTGTGTCTCAGTTCCAATTCTTCCATTTGATTTAAGGAAATTAGATTTAAGCCTCAGTTTTCCCATAAGGTTATCTAAGAACTAGTGATAAAATCTAGTAATTGATAGCACAACAGGATGACTACAGTCAACAATAATTTATTGTACATTTTTAAGTGACTAAAAGTATAATTGGATTGTTTGTAACACAAAAAAAGAATGAATGCTTGAGAAGACGGATGCCCTACTTACCCTGATGTGATTATCATGCATTGCATGCCCATATCAAAATATCTCATGTACCCCATAAATATGTACACCTACTATGTACCCACAAAAAATAATTTCAAATTGTAAAAAAACTTAATAAGTTGCTATTTATTGCTATTTTAAGTTCTCTAAAGACTAAACAGAGATAATACTATTCTATGTATTATCTTTTAAAATGCTCTAAAGGTACCCCCTAAATCTTTATTTATAGTATGTGGCAAACATATTTTTTTACAGCTTAGAAAACCTAAGTTAATACTTAAGTTGGTGGTCACTTTTTATACTTCTTTAATATTTGAAAAATATTTTTACATACATCAATTTTTATATATAGAGAGACAGGGAGCTCGCTGTGTTGCCCCGGCTGGTTTCGAACTCCTGGGCTCAAGTGATCCTCCCACTTCAGCCTCCCCAAAGTGCTGAGATTACAGGCATGAATCACCACGCTCAGACAATATATGATTTTTTTTTTTTCAAGAGACAAAGTCTCGCTCTGTCACAGGCTAGAGTGCAGTGGTAAGACCATAGTTCACTGCAACCTCAAACTTCTGGGCTCAAATGATCCTCCTGCCTCTGCCTCTTGCATAGCTGGGACTACAGGCGTGTGCCACCATGTCCAACTAATTTTTATTTTTGTAGAGACAGGGTCTTGCTATGTTGCCCAAACTGAGTCTCAAACTCCTGCCCTCCAGGCGCGGTTGCTCACACCTGTAATCCCAGCACTTTGGGAGGCTGAGGTGGGCGGATCGCGAGGTCAGGAGATCAAGACCATCTGGGCCAACATGGTGAAACCCCATCTCTACTAAAAATACAAAAAAATTAGCAGGGCGTGGTGGCGCACATCTGTGGTTCCAGCTACTCAGGAGGCTGAAGCAGGAGAATTGCTTGAACCCAGGAGGCGGAGACTGCAGTGAGCCAAGATCGGGCCACTGCACTACAGCCTGGGTGACAGTGCGAGATTCCGTCTCAAAAGAAAAAATGCACTCCTGGTCTCAAGGGATCCTCTCGCCTTGGCCTCCCAAAGGGCTGCCATTAGAGACATGAACCATAGTACCAGGCCATGAATTTTAAACTGCATTGTTAATTAAAAATATATCAGCATAAATACATACCCATTTTAGTACATTCTCTAGTTGTGATAAAGGCAATTAAAATATTTTTAAAGAATATCCAAGACTTGGCATGTTAATATAAAATCAAAGTGAAAAAATATTAGTGATACTGACATTTATATTAAGATTCAGATCAAGATGATAGCACAAATTATTTTTGTAAATTTAATATTTTAAAGCAATAAAATAAAACAGTCAGCTGTCCATCTGACATTTGTTTCTTTAAAGCAGTTGTTCTTAGGGTGTGGTCTCCTGACCAGCAGCAGCAGCATCACCTGGGAACTTGTTAGAACTAACAAACCTGGGCTTGGTTTGTTTCTTAATAGAGAGATATTTACAGTGTGTTTTAACAAGACCTCCAGGTGACTCTGATGTAACTTAAAGTTTGAGAAATATTGCCTAAGAAGTAACCTGTCTTTTTTCCTCTGACTTTTAAGTTTTACTTTTATGAAAGTAATTTTATTCTAAAAGAATAAAGAAAAAACCAAGGAAGATTTCCATTGTCTTATTTGGGTGCTTGTTAATTGTAATTAAACAGAAAAGCTACCTCTACAATTTTCTTTTGCCCTTTACATAGTTGAAAAGCAATCATTTGCTGCCCCCTGGCTGTAAAAAGTTTCCTTATCTTTCAGTAAAACTAACAAAGAAAAAAATTACTTTTGCAAAGAATTGCAGTATCATACTTTATTTATTTTAATTCTAAAATATCAAATATGGCTTCTTTGGCATGCAAATTTAGAATTTTTTTAATTTTTATTTCTATGACTTTTTTTCTGGTTATCTTTTGGTCATTGTTTGCTAACTTCATTGCTCTGTGATTAAGCATTGTCTGAGACAAACATGTTCCCATGCGTGGCTGGATTTCACAGTGAGGAAATGCTGTTTCATCATGTTCAATCTGCGTGTAGTTATTTAATTGCCTGCTTGAACTGTATTTGTGAGAGCTCTGGTGGTGGCTTCATCATTTCTCCCTAGAGTTCTGTCCCTTTTTATTTTATTTTTTTTGAGGCTATGTTTTACACACACACACACACACACACACACACACACACACACACCTCTTTCTTGATTTATAACTCTTTTTATTATGTAATACTTAATTTTTTCTCTATGAGACTTTTTGCCTTAATCTATTCTGTCTGATACTAACATTCAAAGCAGCTTTCTTTTCTTTTTACTTGCCTATTTTAAATGTCTCCTGTACATAGCACAAAATTGGATTAATCTATTCAGTGAATATTAATATTTTAGTTAAAGCATTTATTCTGGATTAATTGAATGTTACATTTTTCTTCTATTTTTTCTCTAGCTTCTTTTGCATATTTTTGTCATTCTTTTTTATTTTCTGTACATTTTAAATTTATTTACTCTATTATTTCAGTGGTTCCCCTAAACAACTCTTAGCCATGTTTTTTCATTAAATCTAGATTTGGATATATGTTACTCTCCTGATTTACATGGTTTTTTTATCATGCATTTTCATTCTTTTTTATTGATATGTCATAGTTGCACATATTTAGTTCTGTCTTTTTTAAATTTCAGAAGAAATTTTTATTGTTGTTGCATGCTGTCATTTCTTGTTTCATTATTCTTACACATTTGCCACTTCCAGTGCTTTACTTGATTCTTCCACTCTGATGTAATTCTTACATCTTTGCTTTGGTTAAGTAATCAAAGGATTACTTCTTTGTCCCTGAAACACATCTTAAATGCTGTCTCTTTTCTGCGGGTTGCAAGCCCAAAGATACTGGTTTTTTTCTGTTTCTCATGGACATTTTTGGTGGTTATAAGATTTTATATTTTGTTTCAGAAATTGTTCCACTACCTTCTGTCTTCCACAGTTGCTAATGAGAAGTCAGCTGTCAGTCTAACGTTTGTTTCTTTAAAGCAGTTGTTCTTGAGGTGTGGTCTCCTGACCAGCAGCATCAGCATCACCTGAGAACTTGTTAGAAACAAGCCTGGGTTTCGTTTGTTTCTTAATAGAGAGATATTTACAGCGTATTTTAACAAGACCTCCAGGTGACTCTGATGTAACTCAGAGTTTGAGAACTACTGCTTAAAAGGTGATCTGTCTTTTTTCCTCTGACTGCTGCTAAGATATTCTTTTTACTATTGGTATTCTCTGGTTCATTGTGCCTAAGATTTCTTTTTATCTCTTCAATCTGTTTATATTTTCCTTATGAAATGAAAAATCTACAGCCACTACATTTTGCAGTAATTGCCTGTGATCCTTCTCTGTCTCTCATCCTAACTCCAGTTAGAAATGGTTCAGTTCTTTATCTTCTGCCCCCCTGCACCCCCATGGTCCTTAGCTATATTTATGTTCCTCAACTCTTTTTCTGCTTCCATTGCATTTATTGCTATAACTAGCTTTTAAACTTCAGCCTTCAGAAATATTTCATGTGGAGTTTAAGTGCTGATTCATCAGCCCACCCCAAAGAGTCTCACTTAATTGAATTGTGGTATGATCTGGGTATCATAATTACTTAAAGTGCTCCAGGGGATGTTTATGCAGCAGATTGTATTTAAGAAACAAATTCTTTTTTTTCTTTTTGGTTGTATGTAATCTAAAAGCTATTAGGACTTTTGTTATGGGTTTCCATTTTGCTTTTATTTTAGCATTTGTAATTGTCCTGTAGAAAGCATACTTTTTATGTATTGATTTCTATATTTTTATATTTTATATATATATATCGGGGGTTTTGAGACAGGGTCTCATTCTTTCACCCAGGCTGGAAGTACAGTGGCATAATCTCAGCACACTGCAACCTCCATCTCTCAGATTCAAGTGATCCTCCCACCTCTGCCTCCCAAGTAGCTAGGACTACTGGCACGCGCCATCACGCTTAGCTAATTTTTTTTTTGTTTTTAGTAAAGACAGGGTTTTACCAAGTTGGCCAGCTGGTCTTGAACTCCTGACCTCAAATGATCTCCCTGCTTCAGCCTCCCAAACTGCTGGGATTACAGGCATGAGCCACCATGCTGGGCCTATATTTATGTAAATAACAGTGGTAAAAATAGTCCTGGCAAGGGCAGAAATACCAGTCAGTAAAAGTAACAAAAGAATTATTTTCTCTGTAAATATTTACATCTGTGAATTCTGAATATCCTGGGACATTGTAATTTAGCTGAATATAGGGATAAAATCAAATATTGGGAGAATTATGGTCACAAGACAGCTCATAATGGAACAGTTTTGAGCAACATTTGTTTTGGACCACAAACTTGTTGGAGGAGGCAGATCTTCTAAAACTGAAGAGCAGGGCTGGGCGAGGGTGAGGTTTGTGAGTGCAGAGCCAGGGAACAGCCACTCACTCTGAGCCCGCCCTGTGTTTGTTGGACACCAGAAGTGCCTTCTTAAATGCACACGCTTACCAAGCAGCCTGGGCTACCTCATCCCAGTCCTGGCCCTGAGGAGAGGAAAAACAGATCCCAATAAGAATAGAGTAAGATTTGTAGAAATAGAAAGATAGAACTGCTTTTGCCATGCTGCAGAGAAAATTAAAAGAGAAATTAAGCAGCCTTAACAGCTGTGAAAAATTAACTTATCTATCCTAACTCATTTATGGTGACTGCATTCTGATCATCCTGGTTTTTCTTCATGTATCACATAGAAATGGGACAGAACATCTTTGAGTTCATAGATCCTACAGCTGTTCTAGACTCCCTGCTCCACAACCTGCCAGGGTCACTTAGATACTGAAATCTTTTGCATTTGTATTCAGGGCCACCATTGCTTTGAGACCCTCTGATATAGTCTGCATGTATACCCCCATGCAACTCTCACATGGAAATGTAATTCCCAGTGTTGGAGGTGGGGCCTGGTGGGAGGTGGTTGGAATATGTGGGTGGATTTCTCATGAATGGTTTAGGAGAGTACACACCAGGGAGAAGACTTACAAATGCAGCAACTGCGGGAAAGCCTTCAACGGCCCTTCAGCCTTTAGGAGCCATGCAAGAACTCACCTCAAGAGAAGCCCTCTGACTGCAGTCAATGCGGGAATGCATTCTAGACCCTCTCGGCCCTGAAAATCCACGAGAGTTCACACTGGCAAGAGGTCTTACAAGTGTGATCAGTGTGGGAAGGCATACGACTGGAGCTGCCACCTCATTGCACACAAAAGAACGCACACCAAAGAGAGGCCCTACAAGTGTCACAACTGTGGGAAAGCTTCCCAGCACCCCTCCCACCTCAAAGGACACGTGAGGAATCGTACAGGGGAGAAGCCCTACGAATGCACACAGTGGGGCAAAGCTTTCCGCTGGAAGTTGAACTTTAATTTGCACAAGAAGAACCACATGGTGAAGAAGACCTACAAATGCAAAGAATATGGGAAATCCTTTGGCGATCTCGTGTCCCAGAAGAAACACATGAGAGTCACATTATCAAGAAACCTGTGGAATGTCAGCAGTGTAGGAAAACCCTCTGAAACCAGTCCATCCTTAAGACTCACATGAACTCTCACACTGGAGAGAAAGCATACAGGTGTGATCTCTGTGGGAAAGCCTTCGGCTGCATGCTCAAACCTCAGCACACACAGGAAAATACCCATGCAAGAGAGACATAACGAATGTACCGCCTGCAGCAATGTCTTCAGTGATTGTTTATTCCAGAGGAGGCACGTGGGCATTCACTTGTAAAGAAACGCGTGGAGTGTAGGCAGTGTGCACAGCTTTCAGGAACCAGTCAATGCTGAAGATGTACTTGTGAAGCCACACAAGGGAGAAACCATAGGAATACAATCACTGTGCAAAAGCCTTCAGCGTCGGCTCCAACCTGAACATGGACAGGAGGATCCATACTAGGGTAATGCCCTACGAATGCCCTGTCTGCAGGAAAGTCTTCAGCAATCATTCATCCCTGAGAAGCCAGGTAAAAACTCACCAGGGAGAGAAGCTCTTTGTTTCATCCGTGTGGAAAAGGCTCCAGTGAGCTGTCTGCTTTAAAGACACAGGATTACTCAGACCAGAAACAGATGTTATAATGTAAAAGGAAGCCTCTGTGAGCCCACACCTTCATGGGTGCAAAATAATCCATGTAACTGGGGAGAAGTCCAATTCCTGTAAAAACTATGGGAAGGGCCAGGCATGGTTGCTCACAACTGTAACCTCAGCACTTTGGGAGGCCAAGGTGGGTGGATCACCTGAGGTCAGGAGTTTGAGACCAGCGTGACCAACATGGAGAAACCCCATCTCTACTTAAAATACAAAATTAGCCAGACGTGGTGGCGCATGCCTATAATCCCAGCTACTCAGAAGGCTGAGGCAGTAGAATTGCTTGAACCTGGTGGGGCGGGCGGAAGTTGCAGTGAGCCAAGATTGTGCCATTGCACTCCAGCCTGGGCAATAAGAGCAAAACTCCATCTAAAAAAAAAAAAAAAAAACTGTGGGAAGACAAAGTGATCTCATCCCATAGGAGATTTGTGAGAACTCACACTGGGGGTGAAAGTGTACATCTGTAGCGTGGAGAAGCTCTTAACACAGGAGGACTTAAGGCGAGAAATCCCAGCTTGGCATTTAATGTCAAAATGAGTTTAGCACGACTTCTAGCCTCTGGGCCCATGAGTAATTTAATAAGCACACTAGTGAGAATCTCTGTAAATGCAAGGCTGGGGAAACCCTTCTTGGTCCCACTCGATTCCTCATGACAGAAACCACACTGAAGAGAGAAATCAGTGATGTAAGGAATGTGGGAAGGTCATGAACAGGTCCGCAAACCATGGCCGGCTGTCGATCATATGGCTTGCAAGCTAACAATAGTTGTTCCATCTTTAAAGAGGAAGAATGTGTGATACAGAACATATGTGGCCAGCGAAGTCTGAAATACTTCCTGTCATCTGTCCCTTTCCGGAGAAACTTGGCTAATCCTTCATCGACAGCAGGGGTTCTCAGCCAGGTGGCGATTTTGCTGTCCAGGCATCATTTGGCAGTATCTGGAGACATTTTTGGTGTTAGAACTGGGGGAAAGTGCTCCTGACTTGTAGTAGGAAGACAACAGGGATGCTGCTAAGAACTCTCCAGTGCACAGGAGCCCCCACAACAAAGAGTTTTGTGCCCCCAAATGTCTCTGTTGCTGAGGTTGGAAATAATCTTGCAGTCATTCCTCAATTATTGCCTGCAACAATCCCTCAGTTTTCTGCATCTTGTGAGCATTTACGCTAGGAGAAATGTCTTTTACAAAACTTTTAAAATACAATCAGTGCTAATAATTTGTATATGGAAATTATTCCAGCCATGGTCCCCTCACTTGTGCATGTGAATATTGTCACTGGGAGAGAAGCCCCAGCAGGATTTTCCAGTGAATATGGGATTGCACTTACTCTCTCATCATGAAAACAGACCCCCACTCATAAATTTTTCATCTTGATTTTTAAGATTACACTCCTCTGAATAACCCTGAAGCCTCATCACCAAAGATCTGTATATAGTATTTTTACTATAGCTTCATCCTTGATAGCATCCTGATTTCCTTTTGGACAACCTGCTTGACCAATCGCATATTTAGATCTGTGTGACATGTGAGTACTTCTCAGCACCGGATTGTTACTGGTACCTAATTCACATGCATTATGACCACAGCATGGTGTCTCCATCAAGTGGTGGCATGTTTGCAGCCTGCTGTCCAGCCAAGAGTGGCAGATACTTCTAGTGGCTTCCCTGGTATCCACTCTTATCTTCTTCCAATATCAAAAGAATCCGGGTTCTGTCAGATTAGTAAGGTGTGCTATTTTTTAAAATCTCTTACAGGTTTTCTTGCAACTAGTACCATCCATGTCCCACAGCCCTGGCCACTGACAAATCAGCAGATGTCACTGCATGGGCTTCCAAGAAAGCTCTTGAACAGGGGTTCTTCTTAAACCTGAATTTTTCCCTGTATGTTTGGCTCTTTGCTTTACCCCCTACTTCTCACCTTCCAATGAGATCCAGTACCTAGTATTGGAAGATCCACCTTATGACCATGCGGGTAAAGGCCATAGTCTAAGGAAGTGACTGCAGGAAGCCCACAGCGACCCTGGCCTCCCTTATGGGTCCTTTGAGTGCCGGCACCAGCCCTGGACTTGTTACTTCCAGACTTCTATCACATGAGAAAAAATAAAACTGATTATTGGTTTAAGCTGCTGTTGATATTTCATTGTTGTTCTTTTAAATTTATTTATTTTGAGATGGGGGTCTCACTATGTTGCCTAGGCTAGGCTCAAACTCCTGGGCTCAAGCAATCTTCCTGTGTCAGTCTCCTAAACAGGTAAGAATACAGGCAAGTGCCACCACATCTGGCTTGTTTTTCTATTTAATTTATTTATTGGTGGGAGGGGAGCTCTACACCCAACTGGATTCTGCCTGGAGCCCATATACCTGGTCATTGGTGAGTTTTACAACTAGTACCTAAACGTGTGGACATAACATGTATACTTTTAATTGTAAGATACAGGTTTTTTCATTTGCTTAAACCAATCTTTTACATTGTATTTCAGGTCTTCGATCTACCTTTGTATTTTTCTTGACTTATTGATAGAGGCACATTGGTTTTCACAAAAGCTTAAGGAGACAGTTACTGTCGGCATCTGTTTTGCATATGGGGAATCTGAGGCAAGAAAGTTGAGGTTTACTTGTCCGAGGTCAGCCTGTTAGCGGTAGCAGTGTTTGCCTTTGAATCCTGGTGCCTGGCTTCAGAGCTTATGCCTCCTTTATGCCAGGCACAGACACTGTTCTGTGGTGTCCATAGTCTATAGCAGTGATTCCAGATTTTTGCCCTGGTGGTGCTTGCATTCTATTTAGGGGTGGGGCACCTGATAAACAAGCCAGTAAATATATTGTGTATCAGGTGGTGGTAAATGCAATGGAAACAACTATGGTGACAAGAGGGAGTATGTAGGTTGAAGGAAGCTGTAGGGAGGGTAGAAAAAATCTTGATTTAAGCAGAGATGTCAGGAAACTGCCAGCATGTGCCCTTAATGTGGGGAAGAGCACCCTTGGCAGCTCAAAGGCCATGAAGAACTGTGCTTGGGGAAGCCATGCAACAGCAGAGGGGCTGGTGTGGTGGAGTGAGGCAAGCTTGGGCATCGTAGAAGATGATGAGGTCAGAGCTGTATCAGAGACTGTTCACAAGGGCATCTGGTTAACTAGATCTTAAACAGAAGAGTGACAACTATCCAATTTCAGTTTTCAAAAGGATCACAGTGGCTTCTGGGTTGATAGGCTAAAGAGGGATGAGATATGAACAGAAGCTAGTTAGAAGGTCAGACTTGCGGAGTCTTCTCGTCTTCATCTTTTTCCCACACTGGATACTTCCTGCCTTCTAACAACAGACTCCAAGTTCTTCTCCCATGCTGGATGCTTCCTGCCTTCCAACATCAAACTCCAAGTTCTTCAGCTTTTGGACTCTTGGACTTACACCAGTGGTTTGCCAGGGACTCTCGGGCCTTCGGCCATAGATGGAAGGCTGCACGGTTGGCTTCCCTGCTCTTGATGTTTGGGACTCAGGCTGGCTTCCTTGCTCTTCAGTTTGCAGACAGCCTGTCGTGGGACTTCACCTTGTGATTATATCTTGGCCACCAGATGGCTGTTGCCCTTCCTGGCTTCCAGCTCCTATGTTCCAGACTGAAGAAGAGGAAGAGAAAGAGGGTCGGACCTCTTTCTCCTAGTGCAGCTTTGTCTGTTTGATTAGGAAAGACAATTCCCCCCGAGATTTCTGCCTACATCTCATTAGCCGGAACTATGGCACATAGCTGTTTCCGTTTCACTCTCTAACAAACGTAGAATGTCCTCGTAAGGAAGGCTGGAGTAGAAATGGCACCAAGCAGTGCCTCCCACAGTTGCACAGTATCCCAGTTTGTCAGACTCTTCCATGTGCTCCCTCAGATCTACTCTCCACCCGTCCCACTCTGCTCTCTACTCTGGAGGCTGATCTCCAGGGCTGCGTTCCAGAGGCCGCCATGCTTTCCCAGGCCAGGTTCTTTAGAAACAGATCCTGAGGTGGGGATTTGAGTACACGTGACATATTGAGACAGTGCTCCCAGGAGCAACCCTCAGGGGAGTGAGGGA
This sequence comes from Sapajus apella, assembly GCF_009761245.1. Classification (NCBI taxonomy): domain Eukaryota; kingdom Metazoa; phylum Chordata; class Mammalia; order Primates; family Cebidae; genus Sapajus; species Sapajus apella. The sequence goes on along the minus strand of NW_022436943.1, from coordinate 7,297,609 downwards.
GGCAGATAGGGGATGAAAAAGAGCTATGGAAGAATGTGGTTTCAGGTGAAATCTAGCTTCCATGGCATGATCCCGTGAAAAGCTCTAGAGTGTAAATTCTGATGCAGTCTTTTTCAACTTGGGACAAGGAAACAAGGACTTTGCAGTACCTCTCCAGTCAGTCCTAGGCCATTGGCCACTAGGTGGGGAAAGAATGTATAATTTCCAGGCACCTCCAGGTAAAGTGACCTCAAGCACCTAAGGGTAAGCCTTCTGAGAAGGGTGCAGGTGTTAAGTCTATAGCAGAAGCATCTGCAAAAACTGAGGAATGAGCACACCAACCAAATCTTTGAGAGGGATTCTCAAGGCTCTGGGCTGCATAGCAACAGCTAATATCTGTGCTTTCTGGCATCCACTGGCTTTGGCCAATGGAGAGCTAGAACAGGCAATCAAGGTATTTCCCTTGGCTCTCTCCATGCTGGGTTTCCTCCCAAGAATTCTTGGACATGTGAGGAAATGTCATTTCATGACTGTTAAACTAATTAGACTTAATTTTTAAAAGATATGAAGCATATCAGAATAATTGAGCTAAACAAAAAAAGATCGTCAAGTTGAGTAAATCCTGGTCTTTCATGGAAAAGAAAATTTATTTAGAATTTTGCTCTATTCACAGTTATTGAATACAAAATCTCCAAGCAGATATAAGTTTGAGTATTTCACTTTTCGAATGATTGATTTTTTTTTATTTTTTTTATTTTTTTATTTTTTGGGACGGAGTTTCGCTCACATTACCCAGGCTGGAGTGCAATGGCGCGATCTCGGCTCACCGCAACCTCGGCCTCTTGGGTTCAGGCAATTCTCCTGCCTCAGCTTCCTGAGTAACTGGAATTACAGGCACGCACCACCATGCCCAGCTAATGTTTTGTATTTTTAATAGAGACGGGGTTTCACCGTGTTGACCAGGATGGCCTTAATCTCTTGACTTCGTGATCCACCCGCCTCGGCCTCCCAAAGTGCTGGGATTACAGGCTTGAGCCACCGCGCCCGGCCCGAATGATTGATTTTTTAATAAAAATCTAGAAAAATGTTTTCCTAAATTATAAGAAAATTTATATAAATGATGTAACAAGCATGACATTATTTTTAAATATGTAGAAGTAAGAAGGAAGTGGCAATGTTTATAGGACTGTAAAGAGAAGAATCACATACAAATAATCTCCAGACTAATTTCTCTACAGATTATTTTCTTGACATTGTATATCAAGTGTAGTCTTGAATTAAAGAGAAATTTGAAAAGGAAATAGCAATATACTACATTTTATATTTTTCTTAAGAATATTCCAATGTTTAAAAATTTTAAAGTCAAACTTAAATACTCTGTGAACCTAGTTATTGTTTTAAGAGGACATGAAATTGCTACATAGGTGCCAGTGACTTATATGATACACTTAAAATGTTTTGCAATAAATTATATAACTTAATCATGCATCCAATCTACCCTATTACAATAATTAAACATGACTTGTAAAATTCATGGTTAATTTCCAAATATAAGGAATGTTTTTAAAATGTCATTTAAAAATCTCAGGTATTACTTTGTCAGCATAATGAAGTTTATCTTAATGGAAACTTTTTAAAACAAACCATCAAAGAGCTACAGTGTTCCAAGAAAGAATGGTTAATCTGTAATTGCTATAAATATTGCCAAATTATGTGAAAATAGTGATTACAACTGCATAATTGGTGATTTTGCTGAAATGAAGGTAAAAATAAATTTATTAAAAACATTTTTAAAATTTCAAAAAAAAGAAGGTCGTTGCAGAATTCAAAAGAAATGTAATGGCGGCCAGATGAAGTAGTAGGAAGAGTGGTTGGAGAGAGAGTCACTTTGATGAATGAACATAGTTGTAGTTTCATTTTCACTTCCAGACAGTGATCCTTTTACTGTTATCCCACTAGTATGCTTCGTACTGCTAATGAACAGTCGATTTTTCCCATTTTTCCCGATTATGAACAGTGTTGCTGCAAGGTGTACATGCCTTCTGGAACACTGGTAAGTTTTTCCAGGAGTGCGAAGTTTCTGGGTTGTTAGGTCTCTCCATGTTCATCTTATCAGTATAATGCCAAAGTTATTTCTAATGCTGTGGATATTTCCTTGTTTTTCTTTTAAATTTATTTATGGTTGTATAATAATACTGTGTGTGTGTGTGTGTGTGTGCGTGCACGTGTTTTAAAACAGATTTTATTGAAATGTAACATACAGTTCGAAATGTGCTTAATTCATAAGTGTACAAACCAGTTATCACATGAAAACTTCCACATAACCACCAGATCAAGAAAGAATATGACTGGTATTTCAGATACCTCCTCTTTTTTCCTCCAAATTACACACTCTACTCTGTAGGTAACCAGTATTCCAACTCTGACAGCATAGTCTGGCTTTTTGTTTTTGAGCCCTGTGCAAATGCAGCCATAAAGTATGCATTCTTTCTTTTTTCCTTTTGTCTGTCTTAATTTTCCCAATATTTTTGTGAAATGATACATATTGTTTCCTGTATCTCTAACTAGTACATTTTATTCTATTCCTTTGTTTGAATATTGTACAATTCATGTAAGCATCTTGTACTGATGGCCATTGAACTTTGCAGTTTGGGGTTATTGTGATTAATACTGCTATATGCACATTTTAATATTTCTGTTTGTGCACAGTACATGTATTTCTCTTGGGTGCATACCTTGGACAGAAATTGCTGGGTCATATGAGATGCATTTGTTCATTTTCAGTGGACGCTGCCCATTTTCTACAGTTTATAGTCCAACAAACTATTATGTGGAGTTAGACCAGAAGATACTCACATTGCCTTTCTTGTCTTATTGATTTACATACTCTGCATGTGAGCCCACTGGGTGGATATATGTTTTGTAGATATTTCTCCCACTCTGTGGCATGCCTCTTCATGTTCACTGATTCTTTGGCTATGTTCAGATGATTAGCCTATCAAAGGCATTCTTCCATTTCTCTTATGATGGCTCTGATTTCGAATATTTCCTTCTGATTCTTTGAGTTTCCATTTTTCTGCTGATAATGCAAGGAAGATGAGCCCCCAAACTGGGGATTAGCCCAGGAGATTCTCGGCTTTGCTCAGGAAAGAATTCAAGAGCCATTGGTGGTAAAAGAAATTGGGTCTATTGGAGCACCAGGGCACAGCCGAGTGGCTGCCCCTTATGGAGCAGGGGTGACTCATAGGCAGTATGCCCAGAGTAGCACCATATGGACTGTTGGCCAGCAGTATATTTATACCCACTTTTAATTACACGCAAATTAAAGGGTGAGCTATTCGTATAGCTCTAGAAAAGGAGTGGTAACTTCCAGGTATGAGTGTCTTATGCTGATGGGCAGAAAGCACGCCTGGAGGTAGCCTTCAGCACCGTTTGCTGGATCTGCCAGTTTCTTTTTTCATTCTGTCTAGACTAGGAAATAAGCCCTACCTGTCTCCTTCCTCACTCAGATTTCCCATCTGTTCTTGCATGTTGTCCGCTTTTTCTGTTAGAATACTTGGTATATTAACCATAGTTATTTTCAACTACCAATCTGATGATTGCCTAATCGTTGCCATATCTGAGACTGGTTCTAATGCTTTCTTTGTTGGCTTGGCCTGCTGTGTTTCCTTAACTTTAATGTGCCTTGTAGCTTGTTGTTGAAAGCTGGGCGTGGTGCATTCAGTGAAAGGAACAGCAGTACAAAAGGCGTTCATTGAGGTTGTTCTGGTTAAAAGTTAGCCTCTGTTTACTGTTTGCTGTAGCGGTGGTATCAGAGGCTAAAATTCCCTCTAGCGTCTTTACTCTCATCCCCTACATTGTCTTTCAGTTTTCCTAGACACTCTTGAAATAGGAGCTAGGCTTGCAATGCTTCTAACTGAAGTCCTATTACTATATAGGAGCCCTGATGTGGTGGTTACTGTGCAGACAGTGAAGCGTCTATAATAGCAGGATTAGGTCTCAGTCTTTAGTGAGCCTGAGTTGGATATTTCCCTTCCCCAGGTCACTTAGACTGTGGTAAAACTCCAGTAGTTTAGTCTCTGGCAACATAGATTCCCTTGAGGGCAGGCCTTGCTAAGAACAGAATGTTCTGGGTGTAAATCAGAAATACTCTTTCCTCCCGCAGGCCGATCTTCACAGCAAGAACCTAGTTGGGGTCCTGGAGAGAGAACTCAAAAACGGTAGGAGAGAGGTTGTGAGTCTTTCAATTTGGTGTTTGTCTTAGAAAACTGTAAAATTTTCTCTTTTTCCTTCACCACCCAATTGCCAAAGGATCCCTCTCCCTTTGCTTCTGTCTTCCAGAAGCTTTGTGTTTAGAAGACTCTCTGATGTGGTTTGGCTGTGTCCCCACCCAAATCTCATCTTGAATTGAACTCTCATAACTCCCATGTGTTGTGGGAAGGACCCAGTGGGAGGTAATCGAATCATGCGGGCAGGTCTTTCCTGTGCTGTTCTTGTGATCAGTGAATAAGTCTAACAAGATCTGGTGGTTTAAAAAAGGGAGTTCCCCTGCACAAGCTCTCTTGCCTGCCACCATGTAAAACAAAACTTTTTTCCTCATTTACCTGCTGCCATGTAAGATGTAACTTTGTTCCTCATTCGCCTTCCACCGTGATTGTGAGGCCCCCAGTTTATGTGGAACTGTGAGTTCATTAAACCTCTTTATACCCAGCCTTGGGTATGTCTTTATTAGCACCATGAGACACAGTTGCTGAGGTCTATAAATGACACATAGTTTTAAGTTCATTTCCTGCAGTTCTCCTATGATTGATTAGGGTTTTTTTTGTTGTTTTTTGTTTTTGTTTTTGCATTTTCAAATTAAGGGTATATCAGTTTGAGGGTCTTGCTCCAGCTCTGTCTCAGGCCCCCCACCAGCTGTCTATCTTTCTTGCAGTTTATCTCACAGAGCCTTCTGGTGGGCATGTGTGGGACTGTGGTGCTAAGATTTAATGGTTTTTCTCATTTTACTCATAATTTTTTTGCAATTTTGGCATTCTCTCTGTCTTAAAGGCAGTGTTGAAGGTGTAGTTTTCTGTAAAAGTTCATAATTAGAGAGTTACTTTATAGAATTTAAGAGGAGATTTGGGGAGGTTGCTTATCACTCACTGGCCATTGTTTTTAGTTACCTGGAGGTTTCCTTACCTTAGTTTTTGAAGATACTTTGGCTGGATATGCTTTTTTCTTTTTTTTTTGAAACAGAGTCTCTGTCACACATGCTAAAGTACCGTGGCATGATCTCAGCTCACTATAACCTCTGCCTCCCAGGTTCAAACGATTGTTGTGCCTCAGCTACCCAAGTAGCTGTAGATAAAAGACAATCTTTGGAGTAGGAGGCAGACCTGAAGGGTAATATGGGACAGATTGTAGCACATATCCTTTTCCTTTTCTTTTTTTTTAAGGACAGTCTCATTCTGTCACCCAGATTGGAGTGCAGCACCATGATCATAGCTCTCTGCAGCCTCAACCTCCTGGGCTTAAGCAATCCTCCAACCTCAGCCTCTCAAGACTTGAACTATAGGGACATATCACCATGCCTGACTAATCCTATTTTTTATTTTTGTAGAGACAGGGTCTTGTTCTGTTGCCCAGGCCAGTCTCAAAGTCCTGGGCTCAAGCAGTCCTCCTGCCTCAGCCTCCCAAAGTGCTGGGATTGGTCATGAGCCACTGTGCCCAGCCCACACACATATATTAATGTTAGTCTATCAGTTTCCATTTAAATTTTAGTTGGAAATTGATGGAAATCAATTGACATTTGATGTAATTTGCAGTTGAGCAAGGTAACTGGCTCCCAATTGGGGAATGAATGAAGGGTCCTGTTTCCATGAGGTTTTGTTTCATAGCCACCCCGAACACAGTGGTTTAAAACAACCACCAGGCTGGGCTTAGTGGACTATGCCTATAATCCCACCACTTTTGGAGGCCAGGCGGGAGGATCACTTGAGTCCAGGAGTTCAAGACCAGCCTAGGCAACATGGTAAAACCCTGTCTCTCAAACAACAACAACAATAACAACCCACCACCATTTATTTAGGGTTTTGTTGACAATTTAGGCTGTGCTTGGCCTGAGAGTTCTCTTGACTGACTTCTTCAGTCAGTTTCTAGTTAGGGTGGGGATCATTATTCTTCACTCAAGATTTTCTCTCTTAGCCCTCCAGGTAAGGCCTGGTCACATGTTGTTGGAGGGTTCCAGCACAGCTTGTGTTGGGTTTGCCTACACTCCGTCAGCCAGTGTAATCATGGGGGAGCCCAAGGTGGAAGGGCCCTCAGTTCCATGGAAGGGGCTTGGGTATGGAAGGAAAAGACACACTGAGCATTCTTTTCTGCAGCTGGCCACAAGGCCAGTGCATTATTGCAAGAATCTAAGTAAGGGAAACAGCTTTATTGAGATGTGATTAACATGTGGGAAATTCACATATTTAAAATATACAACCTGATAAATTTTAGCCTATATGTACACCCATGAAGTCGTTACAGAAATCAAGATTGTGAACCATTGGCCAGGCACGATGGTGTGCCTATAATCCCAGCTACTCAGAAGACTGAGGTGGGAGGACCACTTGAGCTTATGAATTCACCAGCCAAGACAACATGGCAAGACTCCATTAAAAAAAAAAAAAAGTGAACCCCCCAAAATTTCCTCATGTGCCTTTATGTTAATAATTAATATAAGTAATAATTGATAAATTTCCCCAATCCTTCTCCAGGCAACCAGTGGGAGAGGATCACACTTTTCCCAGTGGCTCATTCCATTATTAAACAGCCATAACCATGTTTTCCTGTAAAGAATTGAAGACTGACTTCCAACCACTGGTTTCCACTCCCTGCTCTTCTCCTCCCCTCTCCCCCAATCCTTTCCTCACCACCAACGTAGTACTCTGTGGAGCCTCTCACAGTGGATGTCTTATTCTGTCCTTAGTGGAAGGTGTGGAGCTGCAGAGATATGGGCAGGCACTCAATTGGAGTCCTTCATGTTTCATTATAAACTACACATGGAAAGAGCCATGTGGAGCATTCTAGAGATGGAAACAGAACATTGCACACAGGTGGAAGAAAATTTGGTTTATGATTCTAGGAGGCTGAACCTGAAATCATGCCAGCAAACCAAAGCACATTATTTTATGAGATTGAATTCTTTATAGAGACACTCAGATCCTAGGAATAAATACCTCATGTTTAGAAGGTCTTGAAACCATAAATCTCACTAATTATCTCAGTGTCTGTTTATGACTGGGGCAGAGCAAACCCTGCAAGCACTACTCAGCAGCCCCAGGCTTCTGCCCCTTCAAGTACCAAAGCGTGCAGGTGAAAGCACAGCATTTTCCAGACAGGTTCTACCTGAGGGCCACCATTCATTTGTTTTTAGAGGCATTAGACCTATTTTATATATATATATATATCTTTTGGCAGATGCTACTGTGTGGAAGATCCTAAGTAAATATTTGCTTGGAGGCATTGGAGATAGGAATTGTCTACAGATGGTATCCTAACTGGTTAATTGAGAGAAGTCTCCTTTTTTCTGCAGAATAGTATAACCCAGAATTGGAGGACAGTAGACTTTGCTCCTGTGTTTCTCTTCTTGGGCTGTTCTTCCATACTTGGAGTGGGATTTATGGTGTAGTTAGGGGATGGTCCTGTCTGTTATGGTTTGGCTGTTTCCCCACTCAAATCTCATCTTGAATTGTAGCTCCCATAATCCCCATGTGTCATGGGAGGGACTTGGTGGGAGGTAATTGAATCTTGGGGGCAGGTTTTTCCCATGCTGTTCTGGTGACAGTAAATAAGTCTCAAGAGATCTGATGGTTTTATAAAGAGCAGTTCCTCTGCACACGCTCTCTTGCCTACAGCCATGTAAGATGTGCCATTGCTCCTCCCTCACCTTCCACCATGGTTGTGAAGCCTCCCCAGCCACGTGGAAATATGAGTCCATTAAACCTCTTTTTCTTTATAAATTACCCAGTCGTGGGTATGTCTTTATTAGCAGTGCAAGAATGGACTAACACACTGTCCTAGATAAAGTTGAGTTTGGCCAGTTGATGGAACTAGGGAGGGGGAGTCTCCATGTCCCTAAATAAAGGCCATGGAGACTCAGCCAACTTCATGCAAACATACTCCTCAGTCCTTCGTCTGGTAGAAGAATTGCACCCTACAGGCTGCTGGAGCTTACTTCCTGCATCAGACCTAAGGAGTACAGAACTCCTCCAAGAAGATGGAAGGTCAGCAAGACAAAAGACATGTATCTTGTCCCAAAGAGTCCCTGAAGTAGAATTTATGGGAAAGTCTTGCCTTAAAGATCCATCAGTGGACATTTTTCAGATACTACAGTGACCAGTCAGTGATTTCCGTGAATCATTCTGTGTTGCTATTTCCCTTTTGGCAAAATGGAGATAACAGTGGGACCCTCCCCATCCAGTTTGGATCTGTGTCCCTTCTAAATCCCATGTTGAAATGTAATTTCCAGTGTTGGAAGTGGGGTCTGGTGAGAGGTGTTTGGGTCATGGGGGCAGATGGTCCCTTATGGTTTGGTGCCGTCCTTGCAATAGTGAGTGGCAATATCTGGTTGTCTGAAAATGTGTGGCACCTCCCCTAACCCTCTTTTGTTCCTGCCTTTACCACGTGCTGTACCTGCTCCCCCTTCGCCTTCTGCCATAAATAAAAGCTTCCTGGCACTTCTCTAGAATCTGAGCAGATGCCAGCACCAGGCTTCCCATCAAGTCTGCAGAACCATGAGCCAGTTAAACCTCCTTTTTATAAATTACCTAGTTTCAGATATTTATTTATAGCAATGCAAGAATGGCCTAATATAATGCCACATAGGTGACTATGAAGATTAACTGAGTTAACACGTGTACAATGCTTAGAGTAATGGCCTAGCATAATGAGCATAGAATGGATATTCAATTTAGCAAATGTTTACTTAGGATCTTCCACACCGTAACATCAAGAATAAAAGCAGATATCAATAACAACCAAGGTTTTGGTCAGGCATGGTGGCTCATCCCTGTAATCCCAGCACTTTGGGAGACTGAGGCGGGTGGATCACTTGAGCTCAGGAGTTTGAGACCAGCTTGGCCAACATGCTGAAACCCCCTCTCTACTGAAACTGTAAAAATAAGTTGGGCATCGTGGCATGCGCCTGTAGTCTCAGCTACCTGGGAGACTGAGGCAAGAGAACTGCTTGAACCCAGGAGGCGGAAGCTGCAGTGAGCTGACATCACACCACTGCACTCTAGCCTAGGTAACAGAATGAGACTCCATCTTAAAAAAAAAAAAAAGAAAGAAAGAAAGAAAAAACAGAGGGGTTTCTTGGTTTCTGGAGTTTTGAGATCAACCTAAAAGTGTTTGTCTGTTTATTCAGCAAACATGCTTTGGTGTTTCTTCTACTCTGCACCTATGGCCTCATTCTTCATCCAAAGACTCTCTTGACTAGAGGCCAGTATCTTAGGTCCACTCTGTTCTGGGCTGTAAGACATCCAGGGTCTTCCCCTTAGTTTTCCCTGCATTTTCCTTTCCTTGACTCTTCTGGCTCATGGTAGATCAGTGGCTCTCATCCATGGGCAACTTTGCCCCAAGAGGACATTTGGCAATGTCTGAAGACTTCTTTGGTATCCATGACTTGACATTGGGGAGGTAAAAGGGAATTGCCAATGGGTTGAGGCCACAGATGCTGCTAAATGCCCTACAATGTACAGTATTATAATTTTACAATGTATCATTTTATTATTTAACAGAGACAGGGTCTTGCTGTGTTGCCCATGCTGGCCTCAAACTCCTAGGCTCAAATGATCTCCTGCTTCGGCCTCCCAAAGTGCTGGGATTAAAGGTGCGCCCGGCCAGTATCTTACAATAAATAGAACAGCATGCCCCACTAAGAATTATCTGACTGCCAGCAGTTCCCAGGTTGAGGAACTTTGCCACAGACTAATAATTTCTGGACCAGGAACTGAGGGAAAGATAGAGGGTAATCAGCTACTCCTTAAAGCTCATAGGACGATACTCTTGGACACCAGAGCCAAGGGTTCCATAGAGTGGCTGGAAGCTAAGACCTTATTCCACTAAATAAGACCTTGTTTTCTCTCCCAGGAGCCATCAGTTTGTACCTCACCTTTGCTCACCTGCTGGAGAAGAATGCATCCAGACAGTGCTTTCAGGGGTTCAGGATCCTGCCAATAGATCTTCACATTTTTCTTTTTTTTTTTTTCTTTGAGATGGAGTCTTGCTCTGTCACCAGGCTGGAGTGCAGTGGTGCAATCTCAGCTCACTGCAACCTCCGCCTCCCGGGTTCAAGCAGTTCCCCTGCCCTCAACCTCCCAAGTAGCTGGGACTACAGGCACGTGCCACCAAGCCCAGCTAGTTTTTTGTAATTTAGTAGAGATGGGGTTTCACCATGTTGGCCAGGATGGTCTCGATCTTCTGACTTCGTGATCCACCTGCCTCAGCCTCCCACAGTGCTGGGATTAAAGGTGTGAGTCACCGTGCCTGGCCGAAAGTTTTCTTTCAATGAGCTTTCCCAGGTTGAAAGAACCTGCCAATAGATTTGCCTCTTGGAACAAATTGAATAGTCAAGAGACACGCTAGCCAATGTAAACAAAAATAAAACTCCAAGCGCCCCAACCATCTAAATAAACCCCTCCTTTTGGCCAAAAGCATTCCAACTGAAAAAGTAGTTTAGGCCATGATGGAAAGTAGGGGTTGGACATGACATTATCCTCCTCCCTTTGGAATTCATTATACGCTCCTCCCATTGGAATATATCTTTGATATTCCTGCTAATATCACAGTGGGTGTACAATCTGTGATATGCAAAATATATCTTCAATATTCCTGCTAATGTCACAGTGGGTGTATACCTTGTGATACTATGCAGAGTATATCTCTGATAATCCTGATAATATCACAGTGGGTGTACTCCCTGTTATATTATGCAAAATATGTCTGTGATATTCCCCCTGATGTCACAGTGGATGTACACCCTGTGATATTATGCAGAATATATATTTGATTTCCCTGCTAATATCACTGTGGGTGTACAGCCTGTGTGTACATTTTGTAATATTATTAAGAATACATCATCAATATTCCTGCTAATATCATAGTCAGTGTACACCCTGTGATATTATGCAGAATATATCTTCAATATTCCTGCTAATATCACAATGGGGGTACACCCTGTGATATTTTGCAGAATATATTTTCAATATTTCTGCTAATATCACAGTGGGTATACACCTGCAATATTATGCAGAATCTATCTTTGATATTCCTACTAACATCACAGGGTTTACACCCAAGGTGATGTTAGTAGGAATATATCACCTTGAGATATATTTCTACCTATCTATATATATGTTAGTAGGAAGAGCATCACCTTGGGTATACGCCCTGTGATGTTATGCAGAATATATCTTTGATATTCCTGCTAATATCACAGTGGGTGTACACCCTGCGTGTACACCCACTGTGATATTATGCAGAATGTATCTTCAATATTCCTGCTAATATTACAGTGGGTGTACGCCCTGCATGTACACCATGTGATATGCAGAATTCAGCTTCGATATTACTGCTAAGGTCACAGTGGTTGTACAACCAGTGTGATATTATTCAGAATATATCTTTGATATTCCTGCTAATATCACGGTAGGTGCACACCTTGTGTGTACACCCTGTGATGTTATGCAGAATATATCTGTCCTCCATATTCCTGCTAATATCACAGTGGGTACAAACCCTGTGTACAGCCTGTGGTATTACTCAAAATATATCTATCTTTGATATTCCTGCTAATATCACAGTGGGTGCACGCCCTGTCTGTACACCCTATGATATTATGCAGAATATATTCATCTTTGATATTCCTGCTAACATCACAGTGGCTGTACAACCTGTTTGTATACCCTGTGATATTACGCAGAATATATCTATCTTCAATATCCCCACTGATATCACTGTGGGTGTGATATCAGAATATATCTATCTTTGATATTTCTGCTAATATCACGGTGGGTGTCCACCATGTGATATTATGCCAGAATAGATCTATCTCCGATTATCCTGCTAATATCACAATGGGTGCACACCCTATTTCTACATCCTGTGATATTTTGCAGAATATAGCTATCTTCAATATTCCTGCTAATATCAAAGTGGATGTGCACCTAGTGTGTCCACCAATGTGATATTATAAAGAATATATCTATCTTTGATATTCCTGCTAATATCACAGTGATTGTATACTCTGTGTGTACACCCTGTGATATTACTTCAAATATCTTCGATATTCCTGCTAATATTTCTGTGAGATGATTGATAAACATCTCAGCAATATTTTTTCATTCATATCACAGTGAGTAAACACTGTGTAAACACTGTGAGATGACTGATGAGCATCCAAGCTATATTTCCTTCATTCATATCACAGTGAGTAAACACTCTGTGTAAACACTGTGAGATGATTGATAAACATCCGAGCGATATTTCTTTTATTCACATCACAGTTTGTCAACGCTCTGTGTAAACACTGTGATACGATAACTATCATCAGAGCGATATTTCATTAATATCAGTGTAAACACTGTGACATGATATGAATATCAGAGGGATATTTGATTAATATCATATAAACACTGTGATATGATATAAGTATCAGAGGGATATTGTATTAATATCACAGTATATAAACACAGTGATATGATGAATATCAGAGTGATGTTTTATTAATATCACACTGTGTACACACTATGATATGATGAATATCAGAGCAATATTTCTTTAATATCACAGTGTAAACACTGTGATATGATGCATGTTGGAGCGATATTTCATTCCTTAATACCAGAGTGATATTAATCTCTGTGTACACTCTGTGTTCGTGCTGTGATATGATGAATATCGGAGCTATGTTTCATTATTTACTATCACAGTGTGTACACACTCTGGGTAACCAATGTGAAATGATGAATATCAGAGTGATATTTCATTAATATCACAGTGTGCATACCCAGTGATATTAGTCAGAATATCTTAGCTAGATACTCTTAGATAGATATTGTGATATAATGAATATCAGAGTGTTATTTCATTAATATATCACAGTGTGTACACACTGTGATATGATAGATATCACAGCGATATTTCATTAATACCACAGTGCATAAACATTCTTTGTAAGCACTGTGATATATGATAAATATCAGAATGATATTTCATTAATACCACGGTGTGTAAACACTCTGCATCAACACTGTGATCTGATTACTATCATCAGATGGATATTTCATTAATATCACAATGTGTAAAACAGTGTAAACATCTTGACATAACTATCATTAGAACCATATTTCATTAATATCACAGTATGTAAACACTGTGTAAACACTGTGAGATGATAACTATCATCAGAGTGATATTTCATTAATATCACAGTGTGTAAACTCTGTGTGTAAACCCTGGATATTATAAGTATCAGAGTGATATTTCATTAATATCACAGTGTGTAAACACTGTGTGTAAACTCTGGCTATTATAATTATCAGAGCGATATTTCATCAATATCATAGTGTGTCAACACTGTGTGTAAATGCCGGATATTATAAATATAAGAGCAATATTTCATTAATATCACAGTGTATAAACACTGTGTGTAAACTCTGGATATTAAAAGTATCAGAACAATATTTTGTTAATATCATAGTGTGTAAACATGTGTGTAAACCCTGGATATTATAAATATCAAAGTGGGATGTCATCAATATCACAGTGTGTAAACCCCGGATATAATAACTATCAGAGTGATATTTCATTAATATCACAGTGTGTAATCACTGTGTGTAAACCCTGGATATTATAAATATCAGAGCGATATGTCATCAATACCACAGTGCAGCCCACACTTAAGGAGAGAGGACTTTTACTCCACCTCCTTGAGGATGGAGTAGCTACACAAATTATTTGCAATTCTTCTGTGGGAGATTTGTCTCTTCTCCTCCATTCATTTATTCATTTAATCTCAGCATAGACTCAGGAATATTTTTTTACTTTGGGTTATAATCCATTACTACTTTATTTTCTTGCTCAAATTGTTCCAGCCTTGGCCATCCAGAGCCCTTTTAATTGACTCCCATGTCTCCTTAACATACCCTCCCACGTGTGTTTTTTGTTTTGTATCAATTTTTCAAATCAATTCACAAAAAGATTAATGTATTAATAATTAATGCATGCTAATAGGTATATTAACAATGCTTATGTAGCATTAGGCACAGAGACCTTAATGATAAGACTGCTGATATAACTTAGCTAACAATGTTAGCTCAACAACATTATTACAAATTCTCCCTTTTTAAATTATCCAAGTTAGAGAAACACTGACAAATCTATGGCATTAGTAGGCGCTAACTTTTGTGGACCACTTACTACTTCAGGCACCATGCTAAGCACTTAACATCTAGTACTCCGCTTAATCTTCACAACCCCCGAGCTAACCCCGAGGAATGTGAGGCACTCTGGAGTCTAGGCCAGTGGTTCCCAAAGTGTGGTAGGGACCAGCAGGTTCAGTACCACCTGAGAATTTGTTATAAAGGCATATTCTTGATCCTTACTTCAGAACTCCTGAATTAGAAACTCCAGGGCTGGGGATTAGAAAACTGTGTTTTAACATGTCCTACAAGTAATTCTTGCTAATGCTTGAGAGAGCAGTGGAGCCATACTTTAAATCCAGGTATTAGATATAGAGCCCATTGAAGTCCATGTGCTTAATTACTTAATCGTACTCCCTCCCTATTACACTAAGAAGAAAACCAGTAATAGGTGATTTCTGCTTAAAAACGAGTCATAAAAGAGATAGCAGTCCAGGGCAGTTTCATTCTGTTCTTTTTGTCTTCCAAGGCTTGACCAAGTAACTTTAAATATTAAATTCACCACTAGAGGGAGTCCTGACATTCCTCAAATACTGAACCTTTTAAAAGCTGTAACAAGCAAACCCTAAATCTTTTGCTGGAAAAAAAAAAAAAGGTTTGATTTGTATGTATCATCATTAAAACAATTTGTTTAAGCTACTTAACATGGGACAGCTGCATTTGGAGTTATATTGTTTGGCACAAATTACTTTTAACAAATAAATACAATATAGCATGACTGGTCACTTAACATCTTTCTTCATTTCTAAAACAGAACTGGAGAAGGGAAGGAGGAAACTCCAGTTAGCAAATAATAATATACTTAACTAAAAATAATCTAGTTTTAACTACATCATCATCTCTAAATTACTGATGAAATAAGACTGGAAAAGAATTCAGCAAAATTAGCCAGGTGCATGTGTCTCCTTCCACATTACTCTGAGCACTTGAGTTCAGGAATGTCAAATTCAGCACCTAGTAGATGGCAAGTTCTCAGTAAGTAATGCTGAATAAATAAATAAAGCAATTGCAACTCTCTGCCTCCAATAGACCCCTCTTAAAACATGCTAAATAAATTGGAGTTCATTCAATATTACACAAAATAATAGTGTGCTGTTTTCACAATAAATATACAAATATCACATAATAGCTCAGATAAGTCAGAGCCTATAATGCTTATAACCTGGAACAATAATTTCGAGAAATTTTGAAATGCTATACTCAGCGATGGACCGATCCTGTGACACACACCCTCCTTCTTCCAAATATGGAATGACATTCAAATGTTTCAACTTAAGATCTTTGCAAAAAATCACTTTTTTGTATTTCATTTTTATTTTCTATTTCAATAGGTGTTTGGGGAACAGGTGGTGTTTGGTTACACGAATATGTTCTTTAGTGGTGATTTCGGTGCACCCATCACTTGAGCAGTGTACACTGTATCCAATGTGTAGTATTTTATTCCTCGTCACCCCCCACTCTTTCCCTCAAGTACCCAAAGTCCAATGTATCATTCTTATGCCTTTGTGTCCTCATAGCTTAGCTCCCACTTATGAGTGAGAACACATGATGTTTGGTTTTCTATTCCTGAGTTACTTCACTTAGAATAATGATCTCCAATCCCATCCAGGTTGCTGCAAGTGCCATTATTTTGTTCCTTTTTATGACTGAGTATAATCCACCTGTATTCCATGGTATATATACGCATTTTCTTTATCCACCTGTTGATTGATGGACATTTGGGCTGGTTCCATATTTTTGCAATTGTGAATTGTACTGCTATAAATATGCATGTGCAAGTATCTTTTTTGTATAATGACTTCTCTTCCTCTGGGTAGATGCCCAGGAGTCAGATTTCTGGATCAAGTGGTAATTCTACTTCTAGTTCTTTAAGGAATCTCCACACTGTTTTCCATAGTGGTTGTACTAGTTTACATTCCTACCAACAGTGTAAAAGTGTTCCCTTTTCATCACATCCACGCCAGCATCTATTATTTTTCAAATTTTTGATTATGGCCATTCTTACAGGAGTAAGGTGGTATTGCATGGTGGTTTTGGTTTGCCAAAAAAAAAAAAAAAAATTCACTTTTAAGAGCAAAAAAGATCCTGGTACTATGGAAAGAACACTGAAGAGAGAAGACAAAGGATTTAAATCCAGCTCTTCTACTATCTGATCATGCAACTCTGCCAAGGCACTTGATCTCCCAGGCCCCCAGCTCCTCTTTGATGAGATAATGTGTCCTTGGAAAGAGTATAGCCTGTAAGAAGGAACATGCCTCCAAGTAATAAAAAGACTTGAGAGCGATTGTGTTAATGCATATTTTTTAGATATCTGTTGACAGGAGAATAATATCAAGAGCTCATATCTCAGGAGGAAGTTTCCTTGAGCACTTTTATTTCCATATATTAAGTGGATATTGAAGAAGGGTAATTCAATATGCATCTGTTCAACAATTATGATACCCTATACCAGGCATGTGCTAACAGCTTTAAGAGCTACACAATAAATCATTCGCTTTAACAACTCAATACCTTCACACTGATACAAAGACAATGACGGTGATGGTTCATTTTATGTGTCAGTATGACTGAGCCATGGGTGCCCAGACATTCCTCCAAACACTATTCTGCTGTGTCTTTGAGGGTGTTTATGATGAGACTAATATTTGCATAAAGGAGAGTGCCCTCTCTAATGTGGGCAGGCCTCATCCAGTCAATCAAAGACCTCAATAGGAAAAAGTCTCAGAAGGAGGAAACTGCTCCCACCAGACCACTTGACTCAGGACACCATCTTTTCTAGCCTTCCCTCTAGGACTCAGTCATCTGTTTTCCTTGGGTCTCCACCTGCCAGCTTTCAAACAGGAAATAAACAATCAGCTCTTCTTGTTCTCCAGCCTTTGGACTTGAACTGAAATGACATATTGGCTCTCCTGGATCTCCAGCTTGTGAACTGCAGATTTTGGGACTTCTCAGCCTCCATAATCACTTGAGCCAATTCCTTATAATAAAATTATACATATTATATATTATATTAATTATAACACAGACTATTTGTTCTGTTTCTCTAAAGAATCTTAGCTAATACAAGAACCAATCTCTAAACTCCTTAGCATGGCCAAAATGCTCTATACAACCCGGCCCCCATCTAGCCATCCAACTAAATCTCAGACCATGGAGTGCCACTTCCTCCACTCCACCCCATTGGCTTTCTTCCATGTCCTCACAAATACTGTGTCCCTTCTGTCATGAGGTTTTCACTCATTTATTTATTCATTCATTAATAAATTCAACTAATTATTGAGTTTCTACCATAAGTCAAGCACTGAGGTGGTACTGGGAATATAAAGTGAACAGGTAGGCCAGGTGCGGTGGCTTATGAATGTAATCCCACCACTTTGGGAGGCCAAGGTAGGTGGATCATCTGAGGTCAGGAGTTCGAGACCAGCCTGACCAAAATGATAAAACCCCATCTCTACCAAAAATACAAAAAAATTAGCTGGGTGTGATGGCACATGCCTGTAGTCCCAGCTACTTGAGAGGCTGAGGTAGGAGAATTGCTTGAACCCAGGAGACAGAGGTTGCAGTGAGCTGAGATCACATTACTGCACTCCAGCCTGGGAGATAGAGTAAGACTCCATCTCAAAACAAACAAACAAACAAACAAAAAAAAACAATTAAAAAAATTTTTTTAATTAAATAAATAAAATAAAGTGAACAGGTAACAGCGTGGCTAGTTTCACGGAGAATATATTCTAGTCATAGAAGACAGACATAGATCTACAGCCGTACCTGAACACCTGATCTTTGAAGCTAAGTGAGGTCCAGCCTGATTAGTACTTGAATGGGAGAAGACAGAGAAAGCATGTAAATAAACAGGTTAATTTCAGGACATGACACGTGCTTCAAAGGAAACAAAACAGGGTGATAGAATCATTTGGTGATCAGAGAAAGCCCCACTCATAGGTGATTTTTAAGCACAATTTCATACGAAGGGGCCATCCATGCAAAGATCTGAAGAAGGAACATTCCAGGCAGAGAGAATTGCAAACACAGAACTAACACTGAGATAAGCTTATCTACAGATAGACACAGAGAGAGAGGAAGAGAGAAAGCGAGAGTGAGAGTGACAGCAAGAGAGAGAGGGAGAGAGAGAGAGGGAGAGAGGGAGAAGCTTATCTATCTATCTATCTGCCTATATAGATATAGATAAATAAAGTGTGGCTATAGCACAATGGGGCAGCAATGTAGGCTTTAAATTTTTATTTGAAGCACACTGAGAGTGTTTGACATCATCCGATTTACATGTTTGATTTCACACTGCAATGTGTAACAGTGGACATGGGGAAACTAGTAAGGGAGATTTGCGTTAAGGATGACTGGTAGTAGTAGCTTGTTTTATGGGGATGTAGAAAAAAAATAAAGAAGAAATGATTCAGGGTATGTTTTGAGACGGAATAGATAGGAATTGCCCATGTGGCTGGAGAAAAGAAAGGATGACGCCTAGGTTTTTGACTTGAACAATCAGCTGGACAAAAGTAGCATTTCTGAGATATGAAATTCTGGGTAGAGACGGGACTGGGACTAAGGGAGGCATGGGACAAACTACCCTACTGTTTTTCTCTGAGGACTGTTTCTCACTCCCTCTTCACCTAGTTAACTCCTTCCTATTCTTTGGATCTCAGCTCAAATGTCACTTTCTCAATGAAGTCCTTCCCTGACGAGTTCAAACCAAAGCTCTGTATTAAATATAGGCTCAATTGCTGCCATGCAGTTTCCCTTAGAAGTAGGTTGGAAAAGTGGTCACCAATTCCTCTACCAACCACATCATCCATAACATTTCCACTGCCCTCCCACTCTCATCTCGCTGGTCTAGGCCACATGACTTGCATCCACCAATAGGACATCAAAAAACGCAACATGGGCAGTCTTGAAATGCACCTGTGCAGTAAGTAGACTTGTCCCGCTACACTGTTTTGGAACTCTGAAACCATGAAAAGAAGTCTGGCTGACATGCTAGACAATCGGAAACATATGGCTCCTGCTGATGACCTGCCACTGCCATGACACAGGAGTGAGCCCCCTAGATCATCCAGTCACCAGCTGACCAGGAAGGTAAGTAAGAGCCCAACTGAGCAGAAACTAGGTAAAAGAACTATCCAGCCCACTCAGAATCCAAAGCTAGCCAAAGGACTGTAAAAAGCCACTAAGTTTTGTGGTGATTGGTTACACCGTGAAAGTGGATACAGTAGCACGTATCTCAGTTGTCATTTTACCTATCTTTGATTAGCTTCCATCCCTCCCACCTGACTGTGAGCTCTCTAAAAGCATAGACTATTCTGGCCGGGTACAGTGGCTCATGCCTGTAATACCAGCACTTTGGGAGGCTAAGGTGGGCGAATCACAAGGTCAAGGGTTTGAGACCTGCCTGGCCAACACGATGAAACCCTGTCTCTACTAAAAGTACAAAAAAAAAAAAAAAAAAAAAAATAGTAGGGTGTGGTGGCTCGCGCCTGTAATCCCAGCTACTTGGGAGGCTGATGCAGAAGAATTGCTTGAACCTGGGAGGCAGAGATTGCAGGGAGCCAAGATCGCACCACTGCACTCCAGCCTGGGCTACAGAGCAAGGCTCCATCTCAGGGATAAAAGAAAAAAAGCATAGATTATTCTGACTTTAGGTTACTGTGCCAACCTCAAAGCCCAGTATGATACCTGGAACACACCAGGCATCCAATCTATAACATGCTGAATGAATGCAAGAAGGAAAGAGAGGTACACATTGTAACATGAGAGATTGGCACAAGAGAATGAGGGGGAGTTCATAACAAAGGACTGAAGACATCTATTTGTCCAAAATAAAATCTTTTATCGAGCAGGGCAAGGCAGTGAGGAATACCAGAACAAAATCGCATTTCCTGGGCCTCAAAGGGCTCAAAGTCTAGAGTACAGGAGGCAGTATAAAATCAACAACATGTACTGTTTGAGCATTTAGACACTTCGCTCCTTCAGACAGTATTAGGGCCCTGTACCAAAGCCTTACGACTAGGCCCTAATGCTGCCTAAAGGAGCAAAGTGCGGGAGGATCCCAGAGAGGTTTCTTAAAGCAGGTAAAGTCTGAATTGAGGCCAGGTGCAGTGGCTCATGCCTGTAATCCCAGCACTTGGGAGGCTGAGGAGGGTGGATCACTTGAGGCCAAGAGTTCAAGATCAGCCTGACCAACATGGTGAAACCCCGTCTGTACTAAAAATACAAAATATTACCCCAGCATAGTAATGCACGCCTGTAAACCCAGCTACTTGGGAGGTTGAGGCAGGAGAATTGCTTGAACCAGGAGGCAGAGGTTGCAGTGAGAAGAGACTGCGCCACTGCACTCCAGCCTGGGCAACAGAGCAAGACACCATCTCAAAAAATGTATATAAATAAATAAAGTCTGAATGGAGTCCTTGCGGTTTTGGCTGGGAAAAGCAACACACACCAAGGCTAGGAGGGTCAAAGGGGCAGAGGCGTTCAAAGGAAAAAGGAGAGCCTCCTGTTTGCTTGGGGTTTTATTATTTTTAATTTTTGTTCCCCCAGGCCAACCCTGAGAGCCAGGACTGTTCGTTATCTCAGCACAGGTTCAGTATAAGTATTGCCTCCTCATCCAACGCTCAGGCCCTTCAGGCCTGGGACCCCTGCTTCTTATGTTTCTATGATTCCCAGTGCCTAACAATCTCTTCCACCAAGTAGGAACTCGATACATATTTGCTGAATAAACGAAAAGTTAAAGATGAGGCAGTAGCACTGCTCCTTCCAAGGGCAGCTCCCAAGAGCCCAGGTTTTCAGATTCAGTAGCGAAGCGGACACGTGGGGTACGAGACTACAAGTCGCACAGGCGGAGATGAGCCCCCTGGGGCTCTGGTTTCACGTCTCCCTCCTGGATCCCGGCGGACCCGCGTCTTTTCTCCCCTGCTCGGAGTAGCAGAGCAGCCATGGAGGCTGGGTGTCTGTTCCGCGCGACTGTTGGGGAGGATGGAGGCGCCGCAGCCCCGCGGTGCTTCCCACAGGCTTCGCCCGCAGGGACGCACGGGGCGACCGCGCAAGCGGCTCTGCAGAGGTGGGCGCGCTGTCGGCCCTCTCGGTCCCTAGCTGCTCTGCGCTTCTCGAGCCCAGCCACGCTCAGGCAGCCTCCGGCTTTGACCTCTGGGGCGCTCGCCCTGTTTCCATAGAAACGCCCGGGCTGGCGCGGCGGCGCGAGGGGCGGGCTCTCCGGCTCCCGGCGGCTGCTTGCGCCGCAGCGCCCGCCCGGACGCCTGGAGCCCCAGTGGCTGAGCCCCCTGGTTGGGCCCCCGCAAAGTCTCCTGCCGTGCGCGAGGCAGCATGATGAGGCGCACCCTGGAAAACCGGTAACAGCCCGGGCCCAGTTTCCCGGGGCCCACACGGGAGGGCCGGGGTAGGGGAAGTGGAGCCTCTGTCGGTGGGGCCTCTGCGCCGAATTCCGACCCTTGGCGGGAGACTGCAAGGTCCCCGCTGTGGTCTGGGGCCTAATTCCCGGGGCTGCAGCGAGCGCTGGCGGCCAAGGGGAGCACCGGGCTCGGCAAGCTGCCAGCCACCCAAGCCAGCACTGCCGCGGGCGGGGCAGAAGCCTGGGAGGCAGTCGGGCGCCCAGGCCGCGTCTCGTGGAGCTGCCGCCTGAGGCCAGGCCCACCCGGCCTGGGCCTCTTCCTGTGCCTACACTGTCGGGTTAGTGAGGCCAGGCCCGAAATGGGGTCCCGGAGGAGAGCAGACAACGCCGGGAGACAGTGGATCCGTTGGTGGGTTTGCACCTTCAAAGCTGCAGAATGCCCGGGGTGTGTGTGCTTGTTAATGAAGCCTTCTCATCGCCAACGAGAATGTTTCACCTCTTGCGTCACCTTTTTCTCTAGGAACGCTCAAACGAAACAACTGCAAACAGCTGTCTCAAACGTGGAGAAGCATTTTGGAGAACTGTGCCAAATCTTCGCTGCCTATGTGCGGAAAACTGCCAGACTGCGAGACAAAGCAGACCTCCTGGTGAATGAAATCAACGCATATGCCGCTACAGAGACCCCACATTTAAAGCTGGGTCTGATGAACTTTGCCGACGAGTTTGCCAAACTTCAGGATTATCGACAAGCAGAGGTATGGAGTGAGGTCACAGTGTCATTGTTATGAATGAGCCATGAAGTAGTGGATGAAGGAACCGTGGAAACTTTTACTTGTAATCTACCTAACTGCAGAGGTGGATACAAACCTGATAAAGTATACATTTTCGTGTCTATAACGTTTTGTGAATCTATTAAAGAGAAGCTTTCCGTGTTGTATTTTACCGTTTCCAAGCTAAACTTAAGGGCGTCTTGAAGTCTGGAATTTCCCCACTTTATTTGCTAACTTTTGGCCAAGGGGTGGCTGTTTACTGGGGGCAGTACGAATATACCCAGGGGGAAGAAAAGAAGCATAACTCTTGTCTTGTGTGGCACGTAAGTACATTTTAAAGAATGAGTGGAGATGGAATGTTGGGAATGATAATGTGGATGGATAAATTATTAATAAATGGGCAAGAGATCATTGTTGCATCCATGCTCTGGAAAATTTACCAGTGGTTTATTAACCGCAAAAAATGCTGTGAATTATATCATGGAAGCAAACCAATACTGAGACACCGAGGGGGCTTTTTGCTCTGGGTAGCAGGAAAGGTGTCCTTGCGATTGTTTGCTTTCTAAAAGCTCATTTTTTTCTTTAATACTTTTACTTATATTTATTTTCAGTTTCAAGGCATAGGTTTCAAGTTGCCCAGTTAGAACGTTATTGCTTTTCTTGTACTTTTCTCATCAGAACCTAAAACAGAAATTTCAGTTTTCAAAATATAAAAGCATAATTTGTGAACTCATAATACTCATACAGCTGTGAAGAGTAATCACATTTAGAGGTACTTTGGAAAAATGTTGAATTCTTGTCATGAAACTTCTGTAATATGTAACAATTGTAAATAACTGGGGACTTCATGTTTCAAAGATAATTTATGTTCACAGGTAATCCTAAAATCCTATTTTAGCCGTAATTTCAATGCCTCTTTGTAGAAAACCTTTATGCTATTTATCAAATAGCAAAGTGAATTGATTTGCATTTGTTCTCCTTTTATTTCCCTTGCTTACCAAATGGTGGAAGTGCTAATGAACAATGACAAAAAGGTAGGCAACAAAAAGGAGAACAGTAAAAAGAAAAAAAGGCTTAAATAATCCATAAACTGAATAATCAGTATGGATTATAAGAAATGGTATAAACCGGGCCAGGCCCGGTGGCTCACGCCTGTAATCCCAGCACTTTGGGAGGCTGAGGCAGGTGGATCACCTGAGGTCTCAAGTTCGAGACCAACCTGACGAACATGGAGAAACCCCAAAAATTAGCCGGGTGTGGTGGCTCATGCCTGTAATCTCAGCTATTCAGGAGGCTGAGGCAGGAGAATCGCTTGAACCTGGGAGGCGAAGCTTACAGTGAGCTGAGATTGCACCATTGCACTCCAGCCTGGGCAACAAGATTGAAACTCCATCTCAAGAAAAAAAAAAAAATAAGAAAAGAAATGGTGTATACCAAACTGTCCTGAATATCCATGATTTTAGGATTCCTAATATTTGAATACTTGATGGGAACTTGATTTGTATTTTCCTAATATATTTTAAAATGAGGCATCTATAATACATTTTGTTTATGAAACTAAAGAAAAATCAATATGAAATAAAGTGTATTTGTCAATTATATAAATATGTATCATTAAAAAGCCGTTTTTCTGCTATTAAAATAATACATATTCATTTTAAGCAATTGAATACATGTCACCTATCTTGAGAGAAAAAATTTTAATGTACAAGAGCTATTTTTCTTATGCTATATTTAAATACTTGCCTTAAAAAAAAAATCTGTCTCTTCAGTGCTTTCCACTAGTGCTGTTTGTAAAAGAATTGCTCAAAGTGTGATTTAAAAACCTATAACGTTTAAGAAAAAGTAATTCTAAATGAAATAGAGATGAGACATGCAGTTTGACAGCTCAGCAACTCAGACCATTTATCTTGTTCTGTAGGCTTTGATAATTCACAAATGGCTTCCTAGGGGAAAAAAAAAATGCAGCAAATACAGTAATCCCTAAGCTTTTTTGCTTTTGACAGCTATGTTGCTTTAAATGTTTACAGGATGATCTATCTTTCAGCTTTGATTTTTCAGAAAAGTTGAGCCATTACAGTTCAGAGATGATATACGTAAAATATCCAATACTGTGCTGAACACACTGAAAATGTTAGCTGTATTATAGTTAGAGCTGTCTTAGCACTTAAACTACCACTTGAAGGTAAATAAGTAATCCTAAGGTGATGTGGTGAGGATAAGCTCCTGGGAAACCTGAGACCTTTTCTTGTCGTTTTGCTTACCAGGTGCTTTTCTACTTTTACTGTTACTGTGCAGCTTAACAGTTTTTAATGTGTTTGAGTTTAGATTCTGAGTCTTACCAATTTCTAGTGATTATCCTTTAATTTATAGGTTAAAGGTTAAACATTCTAATTTAAAATTTTACTAATTTTCAATAGGTTGAAAGACTTGAAGCCAAAGTAGTTGAACCCTTGAAAGCTTATGGGACCATTGTGAAAATGAAACGGGTAAGTAAATCCATTTTCCCACTTATGAGTTACTCTGGCAAAGAGTATCAGGATTCCAATTGTTCCTTTAATAAGAAATACAAAGTAGTATATAATCATTCTTTTTACATACTCTGAAAGATCACTTAGATCTTTAAGAACAATGAAATATTTTTAGTGGGCTTATTAAGTATACTGTAGCAACATAAGACTTTATTATGGGAACTTTAAAATATTTAATATTTATAATGAAAAATATATGGACAAATTAGTTTACTATATGAATATAAGTTTTTGTTTAAAGCAGATGATAGCATTTAAACTTTTTAAATGTATGACAGAATTCTATAAAACTAGCTTTATTGAAGTATAATTTACATCAGCAGTCGCCAGCCTTTTTGGTACCAGGGACCGGTTTTATGTAAGACAATTTTTCTTTAATTCACAATAGGGTTTGCATTCCTATAAGAATCAAATGCTGCCTCTGATCTAACGAGGCAGAGCTCAGGCCTTAATGCTAGCTTGCCCACCACTCACCTGCTGTGCTGGTCCAGTTCCTAATAGGCCGGGGGGTTAAGTGCCTCTGATTTACATGCAATAAAATTTTTCCATTTTCAGTGATCATTGAGTTTTGACAAATTTTTATATACATGTCACTACTACCACAATCAAAATTACACACTTATATACATGTATGTATTATGGTTATAGTTTCGCACTGAAATTGTGTCATTATTTTGAGAGAATATTAAACACATTCTCTCATACATAGACACACACTCATTATGTAATACTGGTAATTCCTGCAGTAATGGTACCAGGATCACACAAGAAATATTCTTCCTTTCTTAAAACAGAGTGTGAACTTCCTTAAGTCAGATATTTTTACTAACTAAAAAAAAAAATGCCAATTTGCAGGATGACCTCAAAGCAACATTCACAGCAAGGAATCGAGAAGCTAAGCAATTAACTCAGTTACAAAGAACGCGTCAGCGAAACCCATCTGATCGACATATTATTGTATCCTTTGAATTTAGGTCTTTAAAAAAAATTTTAAGGGATGGAGTACAAAAGCAAATGTATATAGAAATTATGCATTTTTACTTTTAAATGAGTGGAGAATTTGAATATAAAGGTTAAAAAGAAACACTTTTAGGAATTCTCACTATAGAAATAGGCTAATTTTAAAGAGGTTACACCACCTAATTCAAATCCCCTTATATTGTTTTCCACAATAGACTTTGCAAACAAACAAACAAAAAACCTACTCAAAAATGCGGATGTTTTTATAAAAAGTAAATTCAAATTTCTTAATTTTATTTTCACATGGGCGATGACTAAATATTAATTCTACAACTAACTTAAAGATCTATTATTAATCCTAATATATCAGTGCCCTCTATGCCCTGCTTTGAAAAAAGGAAAGAAAAATTTCCCATTTAATTTCCTTCACCTTTTGGAAATGAAACAACTATGTGAAATCATGACTTCCAGCCAGTTAATCTCAGGAGACTTAGGAGTATAATTAAGATCCAAGTTGGACACAAAGGAACCTAAATAGGACTGTCTACTGTAACAAGGTTCTTCTGTTAAACATTATTATTTATTTATTTATTTTTATCTAGTCAATCTTTACTTTTTTTTAAATTATACTTTAAGTTCTGGGGTACATGTGCAGAACGTGCAGGTTTTAGGTATACACATCCCATGGTGGTTTACTGTATCCATCACCCCATCATCTACCTTAGGTATTTCTCCTAATGCCATCCCTCCCTCCTCTATCCCCCTGTCTGCTGCTATCCTTCCCCTAGCCCCCAACCCCTCGACAGGCCCTGGTGTGTGATGTTCCCCTCCCTGTGTCCATGTGTTCTCATTGTTCAACACCCACTTATGAGTGAGAACATGCGGAAACACGACTATTTCTTAAACTATAATGTGCCTTGTTGGTGACTAAACAAAAGCATACAAAATAGTGCCTAATTGCCAGCAACTGAGGTAGGTAGGACTGTGTAGAAAGCACTAACATCCCTACTGCCTCTTTTTCCATTCCTTCTGTGTGTTTCCTTCCTACTTCCTTAAGGTTGTTACTGCCCAGCTCAGCCAGAAACCACATGAGGAGTGGCTCTTTTGAGACCCTTTGAGATTCCAGAACACCTTCATTCCTGAGGGGAGTCCCTTGAGCATTGATTTGAGGCTACACTAATTGCTTGGTCCTTCTTCCTTTGGACCAGAGGTACAGAAGCCCAACTTTGTGCTAAACAAAAATGGGCAGCCATAGGGCTGGGGGTGCCCACTGGAGACTGGGACAGAAACATCTAGATAGTCATAGTGGCATAAGATCTGCAAATGGAAATGATAGAGTCTGTTTTAAGCAAGTCAGACAAACCAGAGAATGCTGGAAAATTTATGACTGATAACTAGAGGTCAAGGCAGAGGCTATGGCCGGTGGGAGGGTGGGTTCATCAGTGTTTAAGAATTAAGCTAGGGATCCAAATTTTTTGTTTTGTTTTGTTCTTTGTGGCCTGAAGTTGGGGAGGTGGTGATATATGAAGACATCGGGAACCCTGAGCAGTTGGCAAGATTGAATCAGGAGTACTGGTGTCTACACTCAACACAGAATCTATTCCTAAGACAAACATTTTTCTGACTTGGATGCTGTGCTGTAAACACTGCTGTGGAAGGGAGACAATCTTAGAGCACAGATGAAGCAGGTCTGTGGGGCCACATTGTGGGGGAATAAATAAACCTAAGAGATTATTGGCACAGGTGAATCAATGTGCTTCCCCGGTAAGATCTGCAGCTTGTGTATTTTGACAACCTGAGACCAGAACATGAAGGACAATCTACATACAAATGTAGTCAGTACGTACATACAAATATTCAATCATAGTATCATAGAATTTTTACCAGGATAGACTCTTAAAATTCATCTATGTTGAAGTATGTTGAAGTTCAATATGTAAAATAAAATAGTCCCTCTGAGAGAAGAGGATAAGGAAAAGAATCCCAGGGCTCTGCCTGCTCACCCCCCAAGTTAGGCCCCAGGTAGCTTTTGAACAAGCTTCCTGTAATGCATTGTGAATCCAATCTGGCTTACCCTTTTAAAAATCATTTATATCAAACTCTTAACTAATTCCATTTTATATACCAATACCTTTATTCATGGAGTTGTATCTTAGTATTTTATTTTATTTTGTTTTTGTCTTTGTTTTTTTTTTTTTTATAAGCTGGAATCTCGCTCTGTCGTCCAGGCTGGTGTGCAGTGGTGCTTTCTCGGCTTACTGCAACCCCCACCTCCTGGGTTCAAACGTTTTGCCTATCTCCCCAGCTCTCTCAAGTAACGGGGATTTATAGGCACATGCCACCATGCCCAGCTAATTTTTTATATTTTTAGCAAAGACGGGGTTTCATCATGTTCCCCAGACTGGTCTCGAACTCCTGAGCTCAGGCAGTTTACCCGCCTCGGCCTCCCAAAGTGCTAGGTTTACCGGCGTGAGCCACCACGCCTGGCCTGTATCTTAGTATTTTAATCCAAAGCATTTCCTACTGAAGTTGATACAACATAGAATTTTGAAGAATTTTCAGTAAAAGAAATACTAGAAATCTATATTCTCTTTGCTAAAAATGGATGTGTTACTTTGGGTGAGTTGCTATACTCAAGTAAAAGGATTTGAGACTTTCAGTAATAGAGTTGCTGGAGGCTGTAGAAGGTGAAACTACACATATCCTAGCTATGGCTTCTGTTTCCCCGTGCTTTCCATGGGGAAGTAAGCAAGCCAACTCTGCTTACCCTTCTAAACTGTCAAATGAAAATATCAATAAATGAGGAGGGGAAAGACATGAGTCAAAAGGAAGTAGTCACAAGTAAAGAGCTGCATCAGTCATGTGTATTAGTGTTAGGAATTAGTCTGGTTGAATATTCTCTTTAGCAAAAGGTTAATATGTATCACATAACTGTTAGAGATTTTTTCATAGTAGTAAGTCTTCAAAGGAGCTCTATTTTACCTTTGAATTTCCTGTAATGAAGTTGTAGTTTAAAGAATCCTCAAACACAGCAATATAGAGAATCGTATGAGTATATAAATTTAATTTATTGAAAAAATTGTTATACTCTCTTTGAAATGTATTTTTCCTTTATGAAAAATTTCAGTCACAGGTGGGTAATAAAGTGGTGTGTCAAAAAATGGATCCTTAAAGTAAACCCTTTTACTTGTTTCAATTACATTTTCTTGAAAAAGAAAGCAAAAGCTAAGTGTCACGCTATTACATATCATAGAACTTTAACAACAAATGTAAACTTTTCCTATGATTAATTGGTAAATGATGATATATGTGACTTTTGAGTAAATATAATATTAGCACAGGAAACAAAACTTTATTTGGAAGAATTTAATCAGAAAATTGGGCTGTGCCTTCTCAAATTTCTGTGTTACCATTTAAGAAAAAGTCTTAAATGTTTTTTGGGCAACTTTTGTTAGCAGATGAGATGCTTAAAAAGAGACACACAATTAGATTAGAAATATTCTGCACTTAACGGTACTATAGCCACTAGCTATATATGGCTATTGAGCTCTTGAACTAATACTAGAGTAACTTTGGGAATAGTTTTTAATTTTTAATTTAGTTTTAATTAGTTTTAATGAAAATGGCCACATATGGGCTAGTGGGCACCGTATTGATTGGACAGTACAGATCCAGATAATAAGAGTACATGTCCAAGTGTATTAGACTTGCCATCTAATTCATTAGTTACTAGTGTATTTATTTTTTGTAATAAGCATAGAATAGAAGCAGTGTAACATGGTTGTCTTGTAAGGAAGAATCTACAAGTACAAATCCCATGCTGAAATATTTGTAGTATATATTGTATTCCACCTGATGAGGATATTATAGAATTAAGAATATTTAATGCATTTGGAGAATGAGTAGAAGTAAGCAAGGTAGAAAGGGTCTTTGGTTATATACCTGCTATCCCAAAATACCTCAATGTTGTAATGATTTTAAAAATCAGACTCTCAGTGGTGGTAATTGTCATAGCTGTAGGTCTCTCTACTGTATGCCACTCTCCTTGGTTCTTTCCAAAGATGATTTCATTTAATCCATTCAGTAGTCCTATCAGATAAGCATGAAGAGTAAGAGATAATCAGCTGCGTGCAGTGGCTAACGCCTGTAATCCCTGCACTTTGGTTGCGAAGTCAAATGGGTGGATCACCTGAGATCAGGGGTTCAAGACTAGCCTGGCCAAAATGATGAAACCCCATCTTTACTAAAAATACAAAAAATTAGCTGGGCATGGTGGCACGTGCCTGTAATCCCAGCTACTCAGGAAGCTGAGGCAGGAGAATCGCTTGAACCCAGGAGATGGAGGTTGCAGTGAGCTGAGATAGCACCAGTGAACACTAGCCTGACCAACAAGAACAAAAATCCATCTCAAAAAAAAAAAAAAAAAAAAAAAGAATAAGAGATAATCTCTAATTGAGAAAACTGAAAATAATGTTTACTAAGACGGGGAGAGAGACAAAAGAAAATGAATTTTTGATAAATGGCACAGGTAGTAAAGTAGACAGAAGCAGTAGAAAATATGGGAAATGGTTTTACAGTAAGTTATCCAATGGTGTCTGGAAAAAAAATTGATTTCGCAGACAGAAAGGGAAGGATGTGGGGGTGGCTTTTGTTCTTGGGATTTTTTTCTCTAGATCATGAATCAGGTCACTAAATAGACATAAAATTCTTTATTCTGCATGTGCTTACAGAGATCATTTTATTTATATATGGTAAAATATAATATTAATAATTTACGCTATTATGCCAAAAAGCCAGTACTGCAGAATTTACCAGTGGACTCAACTGAATGAATTCTCATTTGATTTTGTTCATATCTTTGGTTGGGGAATACTTTTGTAGGCAGAAACGGAATTACAGAGAGCTGCAATGGATGCTTCCCGAACAAGTCGTCATCTGGAGGAAACTATTGACAGCTTTGAAAGGCAGAAAATGAAGGATATAAAGGTAATAAAGTAACTGTTAGGGTTCAAAACATGTTTCTAACCTTATTTTTTACTTTAAACTTATGAAAAACTTAAATTACTCTAAATTTTTTAACCCATAAATAGCTCTTATAAAGAAAGTATGATAAATAAAGGGCTGTACACAGTGGCTCATGCCTGTAACCCTAACACTTTGGGAGGCCCAAGGCAGGTGGATCACTTGAGGCCAAGAGTTTGGGACCATCCTGGGCAACATGGCAAAATCCCTTCTCTACAAAAAATACAAAAAATTTAGCCAGGTATGGTGGCACATACTTGTAGACCCAGCTTCCTGATGCAGGAGGATCACCTGAGCCTGGGGAGGTCGAGGCAGCAGTGAGCCATGATTGCACCACTGCAGTCCATGTGCTCCAGCCTGGGCAACAGAGCCAGATGCTGCCCACCCCACCCCCTTAAAAAAAACACACACAGAAAAAGCAAAAAAATATATTATAAATAAAATATATCAGGGTTTTTTAATGGAAACAGTGGTATATAAAAAGACCAGGCACTTTATGTAAATTAGTTCAGTCTTCACAGCAACTCCATAAGGAAGAGGTATTATTAAGAAATTAAGCCGGGCGAGGTGGCTCACACCTGTAATCCAGCACCTTGGGAGGCTGAGGTGGGTGGATCACCTGAGGTCAGGAGTTTGAGACCAGACTGACCAATATGGCAAAACCCCATCTTAAAAAAAAAAAAAAGAAATTAAGCAGCCGGGTGCAACGGCTCACACCTGTAATCCCAGCACTTTGGGAGGATGAGGCAGGCAGATCACTTTAGGTCAGAAGTTTGAGACCAACCTCACCAACATGGCGAAACCCCATCTGGCTAAGTATAAAAATTAGCCAGGCGTAATGGTGCAGGCATGTAATCCCTGCTACTCAGGAGGCTGAGGCAGGAGAATAGCTTAAACCTAGGAGGTGGAGGTTGCAGTAAGCCAAATCATGCTACTGCCCTCCAGCCTGGGCGACAGAGCAAGGCTGACTCAAAAAAAAAAAAAAAAAAAAAAAAAAAGAAAAGAGAAGGATAAAGTATTTTACCTGAAGTACAATAGCCAGAAATATGAACTATAAAACAATATTTTAATCTGATTTCTGTTACAATACAGTCATTAATTTTTATAGCTTAATACTTTATAATAAGTACATATTATCAAATAAGTAAACAGGGTAATAGTAGCCAACCACATAAATTTGCATCTACTATGATATGGTATCTTAGATAACAAAATCACAAGAATTGCCTATTCTAACACATATATGGATTTGAAATTTTCTTGGGGATCATGAAATTCAGCAGGTCTTTTTGATAGCCATCTTGAAAAGCTTGAAGGACCGCTTATGACCATCTTACAGACTTTAAAACTCATCTAAGGCTCTTTTTGGCCCACTGAAGATTTTCCTGTAATGAGCATTAAATATGTTTGCTTTTATTTTACTACTATTGACAAATAAATCTTCCTTCATAAGCTATATTCTTTCAATAAAATAAGCATTATCTGCCACTTAATTATATCCTTTCTCTCTGAAATCCATGAAACAGTATTCATTTACATCTTTTATTTTAATTTCCTGTCATAGCTTCAAAGATTTCTGAGCTTCTCAATTCAGTCACAGGCTCTGTACTCTTCTGTGCAATAGATTGCCACTCACAGAAGAGCATCTTGGGGGCTGTCCCGAGACAATTCCTTTACTGAGCTAGGAGAGTATGATCAGGGTATAAAGATTTAAAATTGCTGACATCCCCTCTTAAACTCAGGGAAGAAGGAGAATTATTCAGATAATTAATTAGCTTTAACCTGAAAAATGGATGCCTGATTCCGCTGTTGGATAAGGGCTTTTCTTTCGTGATGGGAAACTGATTCCTTACTCCATTACTGTTCCTCAGACCTGCACATTTTTCATTTACACAAAAATTTGTCTCTACTCTGATCTTCGGGCTCACTTCTATGTTCTGCCTGCGTGCTGGTTTTAATTCCCTGAGCATTACAAAGTACCAAACCTGGGCAGAGAAAGTGACTGCGGCATTCCCAGCTACAATTCCGGCAGCCTGGGATTTCCTGAAGCAACAGGAGATGGAGTGAGGTGCTGTACAGTGGAGGGTACACAGAGAAGAAAAGAGCTTCTAAGCTTTTCTCTATCGTGCCCCCAAAAGAGGGAAGTCTCTTGATTTCAGAAAGTCTCTTGGTCACAAAAGAAAAACATTTTTAAAAGACAGGAAGAAACCTACACTTTTAAAACACTGGGATATAATTCATTGTGCAACTCTGGTTTTAAGTGAGTTCACATGTATATGACCATCACCACTCAATGTTAGAACGTTGTCAT
Organism: Sapajus apella; assembly: GCF_009761245.1. Classification (NCBI taxonomy): domain Eukaryota; kingdom Metazoa; phylum Chordata; class Mammalia; order Primates; family Cebidae; genus Sapajus; species Sapajus apella. The sequence goes on along the minus strand of NW_022436943.1, from coordinate 7,264,229 downwards.
CACTCAGCCTTGTACAGTTTAGCTTTACCCCCCTGCCTTCCCCCCAACCCTAAGCAACCACTGCTAATCTTTGTCTCTATGGATTGAACTATTCTGCACATTTCATAGAATGGAATCATCAAATATCTTGCCTTCTGTGACTGGCTTCTTTCACCTTGCCTGCTTTCAAGGCTTATCCATGTTGTAGGATGTATCAGTCCTTCATTCCGTTTTTTGACCAAATAATATTCCGTTGTGTAGATATACAACATTTTGTTTACTCATTTCATGGACATTTTGGTGGTTTTCACCTTTTGGCTATTGTGAATACTAATATAAACATTTATGTACAAGTTTTTATGTAGGCATATATTTTTATTTTGTTTGAATATATACCCAGGAGTGGAATTACTGGATCATTGGTAACTTTATGCTTAAGCATTTGAAGAAGTGCCAGACTGTTTTCTAAAGTGAATGCACCATTGTGTTTGCCCACCAGCAGTATATGAGGATTACAACTGCTCTGCATTTTTAGTACTTGCTGTTTATCAGACTTCTTGATTATAGCCATCCTCATGGGTTTGAAGTAGTAGTTTCATTGTAGTAGTAGTCTTATTGTAGTTTTGACTTGCATTCCCTGATGATGCTTTCTGCTTTTGTTCTTTTTTCTTTTCTTTTTTTTTTTTTTTTTGAGATGGAATTTTGCTCTTGTTGCCCAGGCTGGAGTGCAATGGCACGATCTCAGCTCACGGCAACCTCCGCCTCCTGGGTTCAAGCGGTTCTCCTGTCTCAGCCTCCCAAGTAGTTGGGATTACAGGCATGTGCCACCATGCCCAGCTAATTTTGTATTTTTAGTAAAGATGAGGTTTCTCCATGTTGATCAGGCTGGTCTTGAAGTGCCAACCTCAGGCAATCCCCCCACCTCGGCCTCCCAAAGTGCTGGGATTATAGACATGAACCACTGTGCCCAACCAGCTTTTTTTCTTTTTTTAAAATAGAGACGAGGTCTCATTATGTTGCCCAGGCTGGTTTTGAATTCCTGGTCTCAAGTAATCCTCCAGCTTCAGCCTCCCAAAGTGCTGGGATTACAGGCACGAGTCACTGTTCCTGGCCTCATGATGCTTTTTGGCCATTTGTGCATATCTGCCTTGAACAAATGGCTATTCAGATCCTTTACCCTTTTTTTAATTGACTGTTCTTATTTGAATTGTGAGAGATTTTTATATATTCTAGATATAAGTCCCATATCAGATAATCTACAATTTTTGTCATTCTGTAGGTTGCCTTGTCACTTTCTTGATAGTGTCTTTGAAGCACAAGTTTTTACTTTTGATGAAATCCAGTTTATCTGTCTTTTCTTTTGTTACTTGTGTTTTGAGGTTATAGCTAAGAATCCATTGCCAAATCCAAGGTCATGAAGATTTATTCCTATATTCTCTAACAGTTTTGTAATTTCAGCTCTTATATGTCTTTGATCCATTTGAATTAATTTTTATATATTGTTAAATTTTGTAAAGGTTAAATTTCAGCACCTTTTGTTGAAGAGACTGTTCTTTCTTAAATTGAATGGTCTTGGCATCTTTGTTGAAAATCAGTTGACATGGTTTTATTTCTGAGCTCTCAGTCCTTTTCAATGATCTATGTGTGTCTGTTCTTATGGTAATACCACACTGTCTTAACATTGCTTTATGGTAAGTTTTAAAATCAAGTAATGTGAGTCTTCCTACTTTCTTTTTTAAGATTGATATGGCTATTCTGGATCTATTGCAATCCTATATGAATCTTAGAATCAGTTTGTCAGTTTCTATAAAGAAATCAGCTCGAGTTCTGATAAGGATTGTATCAAATATGTAGATCAATTTGGGGAATATTGATATCTTAACACTAATTCTTCCAATCCATGAACATGGGATGTTTGTCCATTTATTTTAATATTCTTTAATTTCTTTAAACACTATTTGTAGTAGTTTTCAGAATATAAATTGTGCATATCTTTTGTTAAGCTTTTTTCTAAGTATTGTATACTTCCTGTTGCTATCTTAAATGGATTTGTTTTCCTAATTTCATTTTTAGATTGCTTGTCACAAATGTATAGAAATATAATTGATTTTTGTATACTGCCTATGTCTTACAACCTTGCCAAACTTATTAGTTCTAATAGTTTTTTTAGTGGATTCCTTAGAATTTTTCACATATAAATTATGTCATCTGCAACAACCTGCAATTTAAATGCAAACTCCCATAACCCTAGCAAATTCCCAGAAATATGAGCACCAGATATTAATACCAGAGTCTATTAGGGTTCTGAATCTCCATTCTGTACATCATTCCTCATCACTGTCTAATTGCCTCCTTTCTAAGTAAGGCCACATTTGGGATCTTTTATAATAAAGAGGGATGTAGAAGTCTCCTAATGGTGGCCTCAAAGATCAGTCAAAAGGGTTACATTACAGCCCGTTTACTTTTTTTCTTTTATAAAGATTGTGTCTACCTATGTTGCCCGGGCTGATCTCAAACTCCTGGGCTCAAGCAGTCCTCCTACCTCCACCTCCCCAAGTGCTGGGATTACAAGTGTGACCTACTGTGCCTGGCTGGCCCCCTTATTTCTAATATAAACAGTATTTAATATTGCCATGTTGATCTTAGCATGTCTCATAAACATTTCTATGAGATAAATACTTGGAAAAGACAAATTATTGATACCACTTTTTTTTTTTTTGAGTCTCCCTCTGTCACCCAGGCTGGAGTGCAATGGCGCAGTCTTGGCTCACTGCCACCTCCGCCTCTGGGGTTCAAGCAATTCTCCTGCCTCAGTCTCCTGAGTACCTGGGATTACAGGTACCCGCCACCATGCCTGGGCAATTTTTGTATTTTTAGTAGAGATGGGGTTTCACCATCTTGGCCAGGCTGGTCTCAAACTCCTGACCTCATGATCTGCCTGCCTCAGCCTCCCAAGGTGCTAAGATTACAGGCATAAGCCACCTCACCCGGCTGATACCACTCTTATTTTGAGGAGAAACAGAGAGAACATTCCTGTTCTTACCTGTTATCAGGCTACTGCTTCTGGTAGGGCAGTTTGTGGCTCCTTCTTTAACCACTCTGGAAGCAGAAATGATTAGCAGTAGTGAGCTCTGCTCATAACTGCATTATGTGTTTGAGGTGAGTTTAATTGATAAATCCATTTGAATTTTGGTATTGGCATTAATCAGCAAGGTAATACATTTTTGACAGACTTTTCATAGGAACTTTGAAGAGTGTCTCTCTGAAATAGGCTGGTATAGAACTTAGTGTGCAAAATGAAAGAAGAATCACAATCCCATTTGTTTTCCATGTATTAGGAAAAGTCATCAGTATATGATGAATGTCAAGAAAATTTCACAATTACAAAAACGGTATTTAACCAGGAGTTACTCCTGTAATGAAGTAGCTGACATGAGCAAGAAACATCATAAATATTTATACCTTTATTTTTATTATAAATATAAATCATAAAACATATCCATAAAATAAGAGACTTTAATCTCAACACCAAAAAATATTAACCATTTTTTATTTTATACTTCCAAACTTTTCTTTTGCATATATACAGAGATATGGTAATAACAATAACAAACATTTCTTAAACATTGACTGTGTGCCAGGCACCATTCTAAGTATTTAACATGAATAAACTCATTAATTCCTCAAAACATTATGAGGAAGGTGGTATTTTTAGCCTAACGGTTATACATAAATGGGACCACCATATATGTAGCATCTCTTCTTAAAACTTTCTATATCATGGATATATTTATGCTAAGAAACACATCCGTATCATTTTTTTTGTATCCTTATAATATTTTACCAGTATGGATATATGAATTCATTTAACCAGTCCTCATTGGTGAATGTCTAGGTTATTTTTGCATTGTAGCTGTCACTGCATCATTACACATCCTTAAACAGCAGCCTTTGTGCTGGCCCAGTTATTCTCTTGAGATAAGAAGTGGAGCTCCTCCTTCAGAGCATACACTTTTAATGTATATTTTTAAAAATTCTCTCCACAAAAGTTAAACCAGTTTACATTCCTACTAAACCTTGCATAAGCACAGGTAAAATGAGTTTGTTTGTTTTGGGGGTTTTTTTTTTTTTTTTTTTTTTTTTGAGTCTCGCTGTCACACAGGCTGTAGTGCAGGCACAATCTCAGCTCACTGTAACCTCCACTTCCCAGGTTCAAGTGATTCTTCTGTCTCAGCCTCCCAAGTAGGTGGGATTATAGGCATGGACCGCCACACCCAGCTAATTTTTGTATTCTTAGTAGAAACAGGATTTCACCATGTTGGCCAGGGTAGTCTAGAACTCCTGACCTCAGGTGATCCACCTGCCTAGGCTTTCCAAAGTGCTGAGATTACAAGCATGAGCCACTGCACCTGGCAGATGTTGGCATTTCTTACTAATTTCTAAAAATTCTTTATATTGAGAAAATTAGCCCTTCAAATTAAATTGAAAGTATGTTACAAATATATTTTCTCATTTTATTGCTTACAGTGTTTTTGCCACCTCTGAGTTTTCTTATTGCCCTGTCTATCCATCTTCTTTTTGGTTTCTTCCTTGGTATCATACTTAGAAAGATTTCCATCCCTTAGGTTATATAAATACTTGCTTATATTTTCTAGTTTTTATGATTTTTAAGTATTTTAAACATTAAATATTTAGCTGACAGCTGTGTTTTGCATGTGGTGTGACATAGATACATAACTTTACAGTTTTCAAATGGATAGACAGTTATCCTGATATCCTTTATTGTATATTCTATATGCTGGAGAGTTGCCATTTCCTCTTTGCCAAAGTATTCTTAAAATCCATTTGTTAAAGATCTCTTTGTTAATCAAACAAAAGGGAGCCTTTACTGTTAGTCACTACATCAATTTAACTAGTTGGCTTTGTTGTTGTTGAGACAGGTCTCCAAATGTTGCCCAAGCTGGTCTGGGACACCTGGACACAAGGGAACCTCCTGACTCAGCCTGCCAAATAGCTTAGATTATAGGCACATGCTGTCGTGCCTGGCTAGTTTATTTCTTCAGCATTAAAAATGAGCGTTTTGGCTTGTCATCGACTCTTAGTTCAGTTTTCCCTCTAGGAGTTTCCACACTCAAGAAAACCTGACTCCTTTCTGGTTTGCAACTATCATGGGGACACTAACAACTAAGAGAGGTCCCAGCCCTGCTCAGAAGCCATTCCTCCTCTAAGGTATTCCTAGGTAGCTAGAGATACTTTAATATGAAATCCAAAATTGTATTTTAGCATAATGCTATTTATCAGTCAGTTGCCACTCCAGTATACCTGAGCCCTCTATAACTTACATGAAGTGACAATAAAAGTCATTGTGAATCATAGTTACAAGTCCCTTATTTCTGGACCCCATCTTCTCAGACTGACATATATCACTGAGTAGCAATCAAAAGGCTCTTAATGCTCCTTTAAGTGTTTTTCTAATGGTCGAGGAAAGAATCACAGGCCACTGATAATTATTTATATGGCTATCTTCCAAAGTATATGGCCACTCTTTTCTGGGTTATCTTACGAGAGCAGGAATGAAGGGAAATGTGTATTTGATTACTGCCTTCTAAAATAATCCATGCTTCAGTATTTTCTACCTTGTTCTTATTCAGCCCAGTTTTTTTGTTTTGTTTTGTTTTGTTTTTAAAGATGGGGTTTCACCATGTTGGCCAGGCTGGTCTCAAACTCCTGACCTCAGGTGATCCCCCCCGCTTGGCCTCCCAAAGTGCTGGGATTACAGGCATGAGCCACCATCCCCAGCCCAGCCCAGTTCTCTCTACAGTAATGCTTATTTTGTTATCAGATAATTAACAAAATGATAAGATCATATTTATTGAAAACTTGCCTGGTTTCCATTTTTTCCCCCACCTACTGATTACCTCACCCCCTGCTTAGATCAACATGCACATCTTCATACTCTTTGTTCATGATCTTCCTTGTCGTAAGTTTCCGTCATGCTTACAAAGGTTACCTGCACAGTCTATCTGTGAAGGAAATTATTGATTCAGCAGGAACAGCACAGTTCAGTAGGCAACAGCAAAAAAAAACCTTAAATGATCTATAACCTTATAACCTTAGAATCAGATCTGTGTCCAAAGAGTCTTTATCTGTGAGCAATCCTGGGCAAGTCAGTATTTGTAAACTAGAACGCTCCTTGCAAATATATGGTACTATTACCAGTGGCAGGAATGTCATCACTACCAAGTAATTCCTTTATGTTTAGACAATACAAGTAGCATATAGTGTGGACTATAATTCCTGTTTAAAAAATGTTCTACTGTTTGGCCTGCGGAAATTAAAAAAAAAAAAGTTCCACTGTTTAAACATCAGTTGGAGTTGCTAAAACACAAGCTTCATAACTGAACTGCTCTAATACTTAATATGCATATAGTTATTAAAAGTATATAGTAGGCCAGGCAAGGTGGCTCACACCTGTAATCCCAGCACTTTGGGAGGCTGAGGCAGGCAGATCATGAAGTCAGGAGATTGAGACCATCCTGGCTAGAACGGTGAAACCCTGTCTCTACTAAAGATACAAAAAATTAGCCAAGCATGGTGGCACACTCCTGTAGTCCCAGCTACTTGGGAAGCTGAGGCAGGAGAATCACTTGAACCTGGGAGGCAGAGACTGCAGTAAGCCAAGATCATGCCACTGCATCCAGACTGGGTGACAGAGCGAGACTCCATCTCAAAAAAAAAAAAAAAAAATTACATTTTAGTCAGATCTTTTATTATAAATATCAATTACTAGGTATAAAGAGAACTAACTAAAAACATAAGAGGGAAGTGAATGGTGATAAAGGAAATACTTTGTACAATTTGAAGGTTTGGCAACAAAAGGTCTTCACAACTATTTTTATTTCAGTTACCTTTTGTATTTTATTTGACCTATAGAAAAACAGATACTTCTGTATTTCATAAAATGCCAACATTATAGTGAGAAAGTTTCTGTATTCAGAAAGAAATGTAATTGATTGTTTAAATTCAATTCTTTGGGTTTTTTTAGACTATATTTTCCGAATTTATCACAATCGAAATGTTATTTCACGGCAAAGCTTTAGAGGTCTACACTGCTGCCTACCAGAATATACAAAACATTGATGAGGATGAAGACTTAGAGGTAGGACTATGTCTGCCTAAGCTCAGTTCTTCTTTAATGTGGAAATATTTTAAAAAGAACATAGTTTGTATGTGATTAATATCTTAAATTTGAACACTACAGTGGTTATTATGTGTAATCCAAAGCAGAAGAACTTTTATCATTTTCCATTTATTTTCAACTTTTGAAAATAACCAGGGCAAAAGTTCCAGAGTTACTTAATAGCTAGCAAAACATAATTTACATATAGCCATTTAATAAAATACTGTGTATCATTTTGACTGGTGATATAAGCCCACTTAAGTGTGCTAAAAAATAATTAACATTTATGGACTTCAGTAACATTTAAGTGTTTATGTCATGCACAATGCCCAAAGCTTTAGATGCATTTTCTCATTCAAACCTCAAATCCTAGATGGTAGCTGCTGCTCTTTCATTTTACAACTACAGCAACAGGCTTAGAGGATTGAAATAACTTATTTGTGGCCACTTAGCTAGTAAATAGAATCAGGATTCTGACTGTGTAACTTAATCACTAAGCTATGAAATAAATGTAGGTTATGTAGGCTTGCTTTATGCTGATGGTTTTATTAAGTGCAAATAATTCTGATTGGCCAAATAACATTAGAGCAAGTAAGTATCAAAGCCTGGTCCTCAATGAGCAATTCTATAAATATGCAACCCTCTTACCTTCCAAAAGGGGAAAAAAAAGGTATGAAAGTATTTATGCTGAAGTAAACTATTCAAGACATACTTTCCCCATTTCATCTCTAAGGTAGAAGTGAAAAAAGCCATGTAATCTCAACATATAACAAGAATTCTGTATTAATAAAATATGGGAGTGTCTATCATTTAACAAATTTGAAGATTCCCGGAATTTTTTTTTTTTTTTTTGTATCTTTTCCTCCCCCCTTGAGAGAGTCTCGCTCTTTCACCCAGCTGAGTGCAATCTTGGCTCACTGCAACCTCCACTTCCCCAGTTCAAGCAATTCTCCTGCCTCAGCCTCCCAAGTAGCTAGGATTATAGGAGCCCGCCACCACACCCAACTAATTTTTGTATTTTTAGTAGAGATGGGGTTTCACAATGTTGGCCAGGCTGCTCTTGATAATTCTCATTATCTGCCCACCTTGGCCTTCCAAAGTGCTAGGATCACAGGCATGAGCCACCGCGCCCAGCCTAATTTTTTTTGTATCTTAACTGTCAGTAAAGAGATCCGCTGAGCCTTCTTGTCCCATTACTCCACGGGCTCTAGGAAACTTAAGTAAAACCAGAATATAGGTTAAAGAAAATGAAGAAAAGTACATGTTACGGTGTGCGTATATGTTTCCAAACAAATCTGTTTTATATTAGTTATATATACATATTTATATTTCTCTATTTGTCAATAATGACTCTCCAAGTGTTATTTCAAAATACTACAGCTAAGGTTTAACTTTCACTCCTTTTCATGTCCTACTTTTAAAAATTGATTATCAAGGCCAGGCGCAGTGGCTCATATCTGTAATCCCAGAACTTTGGGAGGCCAAGGCAGGTGGATGACCTGAGGTTAAGAGTTCAGACCAGCCTAGCCAACATGGTGAAACCCTGTCTCTACTAAAAATGCAATTAGCTGGGCTTGGTGGTGGGTGCCTGTAATCCCAGCTACTTGGGAGGCTGAGGCAGGAGAATCACTTGAACCTGGGAGGCAAAGGTTGCAGCTAGCTGAGATTACACCACTGCACTCCAGCCTGGGTAACAAAGTAAGACTCCATCTCAAAAAAAAAAAAAAAAAAAAAATCAAGCTTTCATCTGTCACTTATAATAGTAAATGTTTATATAATGATTACTTTGAGTGAGCTACTGATCTTTGCATTTTAACTATAATATTTTAATCCTCTCAACAACTTTGATAAAAATACTTATTCTCATTTCTATGGATGAGAAAACTGAAGCACAGTGAGATTAAGAAACTTCCCAGAGATCTCATAGCCAGTAAGCAGCAGAGCTGGAAGTCTAACCCACAAGTTTGACTACAAAGTCCATTATACTTTAATTCTCTCTACATTAGACTTCCAGAAGTATGGTTCTTGATGAGTGACATTAACCATTTCCTGCAAGAAATAACACTGCATTGACTGGCAGATTCAAAAGTGATCCCCCAGTTCTCCTTCAAGACTGTAGTCCACTTTATAAGTATTTTCATTCTTCTCTTTATAATACCTTTGACATGCTATTTGTTACCTGAAATTAAAGTTCCTTCAAGCCCTTAAGACCCCAAGATTTTCCTTCTCATCCCAGAGGTCCTAATTCTTCTAATACCTCTGACATGCCTTTTGTTAACTGACATTAAAGTTCCTTCAAGTCCTTCAGTCCCCAAGATTTTCCTTCTCATCCCAGAAGACCTAGATATTCACAACACTTCCTTTATAACTTCTTACCACTACTCTTAATCAGCCATCTAAGTAGTTTGTGGGAGAAGAGCTCTATGTAAAACTAAAGGTCTCAGGAATATGTGGTAGATGTGTTTTTGTAATATCACCTCCCCTATTTTCTAGTGAAGTAATACTGAGCAAGTTAACTTCTTCACTCTTCAGCTTCCTCCTTTCTAAAATGTAGATACAGTAGTGCTTACCTCATATAGTGTTTGTTCAACTGTTTATTGTGCACCTCATATACACTAAGCACCATTCTAAGTGTGGATTATTTAGCATTCTAAGTTAGAAATGGTCCAAGTTAGTCAAAGCAGTAACTTTAAATCTACCAGGCAATTCAGATCCCCCCCCAAAAAAACAACTGTGTAACGATTTTTTAATAATATGACCAGTCCCATAAAGAAAAAAAAAGTGTGTTGTGTGTGATGGGATTCTAAATAATCTGGAGAATCAGAGTGATTTCTTAATTAGAATTTTGAGGGATGCATAGGATGCCTGGCAAAAACTTTCAGGTAGACGGCATACATAGATACACAAAGGTCCTGAGACAGGACTGTTTTAAAGAAAGAACAGTATATTTAAAACAACATAACTGAAGAATCATGGTGTGTATTGGGAAAAAAACAGAACAACACAATATAGGGCATAAGCACGTGTTCAAAGAACCATGGGCATAAACTGTTATGCCACATAGCAACTGTGGAGGGAGCAGTCTGGGGAGAATTGTGAGACCAGGGGAAGTAACTAATTGATATAACTGATATACCATCAAAACAGGTACCTACCAAGAGGAGGAAGGATCCTGTAAATACAAGGTTTCTTGGAAAGAAGTAAAGAAGACATGCAGAAAAAGACTGAGAAATTACTTGCTATTCTTCCAGACAGTCCATGCTTTATAAGGACCACTGAGATTTATTCCAGCTGCAGCCAGTGTTTTGTAGTTAGGCACCTCCAGTTATATCACAAGCCATCTTACCTTACTTGTTCTTCACATAAGTATTGTCAGGCCACCTCTATATTAACTTCAGAGCACATTCAGATCTTGAGAATCACTCTTAGAAGAGATCTTGGACCATGTTGGAAAATGCATTATTGCCAAAAAACTGAAGTAAAAGGTTAATTTTAATAAATATTTAACTGGTATAGACTTGTATCCCAAGGGTTACATACTGCTTTTCATTTCCCACTTTAAATTCCATCTTTGCTAGAAAAGTTAAAGGAACGTTTTAACAAAATATATCTTCTCCAAATACCAGTTGATTAATGAGTCATTGCATTTTTATATCATACTAGTTTGTCAGTGCTCCATGTCTGGCACCAAAATAGAATTGGGTCCTTGGTAACCTGTTAACCTAATTAGCACCCCTGAATTCCTTTAAAATACACGTCTCACCTCCTATCTTTTATCTTTAATTCCTTTCGTGTCCTACAGTTCTCTTAAAGGACTGTGTAGCCATCCCCTAATTTGGGTCTCCTTTTACCCCCAGTAAAAGATGTTAATTAAATTTACTTTTGCCAGATGAACATCATTCATGAATGATCATTCACTTTTGCCAAATGAACATCAAATGAATGATATTCATTTGGCAAACGTGAATGTAATTAACGTCTTCCATTTGCCAGGGAGGAGTTGCATAGATAAAACAGGGCTCCCTTGCTCTAGAGAACTTCTGACTAGCTGAGACAGATAATGCAATCAATTACAAAACACTGAGTTAAAAGCAATACTTGAGGGTATGAACAGTAGGAGCTACTAAGACAATAGGAGAAAGCATAAGATGGAGTTTTATATTGTCTTGAAGGACAAGTAAGTTTGCTGTAATTCTAGGCTAAAGAACTAGCATTACAAAGGCATAGTATAACTTATGTTCTGCATTTACAGTCAAGGGCCACAAAAAGTTTTAGAATAGAGAAACAGGCTGAGCATGGTGGCTCACACTTGTAATCTCAGCATTATGGGAGGCTGAAGCAGAATTCCTTGAGGCCAGGAGTTCAAAACCAGCACGGGCAACATAGCAAGACGCTGTACAAAAAAAGAAAAAATTAGCCAAAGTGCACCTGTGGTCCTTCTGCATTGAGTGGCAGAGGGACCACTCAGGAGGCTAAGGCAGGAGAATCACTTGAGCCCAGGAGTTTGAGGATACAGTGAGCCATGACTGCATTACTGCAGTTCAGCCTGAGTGACAGAGTGGCTCCCTGTCGAAAAGAAAGAGAGCAATAACTTATTTTGGCCTTAAATTAAAAAGTAAGCTATAAAAGGTACGTAGAGTCAATAAAAGTGCCTCAGGTGAGAAACCTAAGTGTGTGTGTGTGTATTTTTTTTTTTTTTTTTGAGACAGGGTCTCCTCCTTTTGTCTGCTGGCATGTAGTGGCACAATCACAGCTTACTGCAGCCTTGACCTCTGAGTTTAGGTGATCCTCCCACCTTAGCCTCCCAAGTAGCTAGAATTGTAGGCATGTCCGACTATGCCTAATTTTTGTATTTTTTGTAGAGATGGAGTTTCGCCATGTTGCCCAGGCTGGTTATGAACTCCTGTGGCTCAAGCGATCTGCCTGCATCAGCCTCCCAAAGTGTCAGGTGAGAAATTTAGGGAGAATGCCCAGGCTTATAGCTTGTTCTTCTAGGTAAAGGATAATGTCTTTCATTATAATAGCTAATCTAGAGCTACACTGTTCAGTAAAGTAGCCAGTAGGCATATATGGCTATTTAAAGTTCAATTAATTTAAAAATTCAGCTCCTCAGCCACATGAACCACATTTCAAGTGCTTAGTAGCTACACATGGCCAGTGGCTACATTTTTGGACAGCGCACAACAGCATGCATTTCCATCATCTCAGAAAGTTCTACTGGACCGTGCTAGTCTACAGCAGGAGATAGTTGGGAGCATGAATACAGCTGTCACAGGGTATGCTTGTCAGGGGATTCGTTGAAGGGTAGTCATTAACAGTGTAGATACATCTTTGAGAGAAACTTCAAGACAGGGTCTTCTGTCACCTAGGATGGAGTGCAGTGGCATAATCTCGGTTACCTGCAACCAGTGCCTCCCAGACTCAAATGAATCTCCTGCCTCAGCCTCCTAAGTAGGTGGGACTACAGGCATGCACCACCACCACTGGCTGATTGTTTTTTTTAATTTTTTATAGAGATGGGGTTCTGCCATGTTGCCCAGGCTAGTCTCAAACTCCTAGGCTGAAGTGATCCTCCTGCCTTGGCCTCCCAAAGTGTTGGGATTATAGGCATGAGTCACTGTGCCCAGCAGCATTGTTTTTATAAAGTGGCCTAAAGGAAACCCTTTAAAAGTATTTTAGGTGTAAGTAGTAGAAAAGGAGATGTAAAGAAATAGAGAAGCTAGGACAATGAAAGAGCTTAGTAGCATGTAAGTTTCAAGAAGGGGGTCAGTGAGGAAGAGAAAAAAAAAGACCTTAATGATTTGGGCAAGGGCAATTTTAGTGGAAGTGAAAAGCTCAATTGTAGTTTGTTGAAAAATAAATGGAAATTTCTTAAAAAAGAAAAAAAATGGAGATAAAGTCAAATATTCAAAGTTTTTTTTTTTTTGGTTTTGTTTTTTTGAGACGGAGTTTCGCTCTCGTTACCCAGGCTGGAGTGCAATGGCGCGATCTCGGCTCACCGCAGCCTCCGCCTCCTGGGTTCAGGCAATTCTCCTGCCTCAGCCTCCTGAGTAGCTGGGATTACAGGCACGCGCCACCATGCCCAGCTAATTTTTGTATTTTTAGTAGAGACGGGGTTTCACCACGTTGACCAGGATGGTCTCGATCTCTTGACCTCGTGATCCACCCGCCTCGGCCTCCCAAAGTGCTGGGATTACAGGCGTGAGCCACCGCGCCCGGCCTCAAAGTTTTTAAGAAGTTATACCTTGAGGTAAGTAAAAAGAGAGACTGATCTTGACCTTGTTTTCGAGGAGAGGGAACCTTTGGAAAGCAAAAACTTTTGTTTGTTGGTTGGGTTTGAAGTTTTGGTTAGAAAAATGCACACTGGAAATAAATCAGAATTGTATTTTAAGAAACAGAGAAGGAAAAGGAGGGGCAAAAAGCTTGAGGAAAACGAGGAAAGTTGAAGAGATTGACATCTGATAACTTTACCTACTAGTCTATTAGAGAAATGGTGGGAGTAGGATAGAAAAGATGGAGATAGGCAGGTTTAAGAGTAACGTTTGGAAATAGTGCCTTAAGAAAAGAGAACTGAGAAGTCATGGCATTCCAGATACTAGTTAAGGTTGGAATCCATAAATTATAGTGGCTCCAATTTACTCTAAGGTGATTTTCCATAGCAGTACTGCAATGAAGTTAAATTGGTAAGAGTTGAGAATATGAGGAACAGAAAGAATCAAAGGTGTGAGACGCAGCCTCCCTACTAGCTTGCATGCTCTTTGGGGGTCTGAACTTTTGCAGTTCTCCTGGCAAAAGCATTTAAATGATTGTTTCATGACTAATTACTATTTATATCTGTCATCATCTTACATAGTTCAAACATAATTTTTAGCTTTCATCTTTCTAGCTTATTTTTGTTTTACATTTGCAATAACTGGAATTTTGTCCATTTGGGGGGAGTTGTTTAAAAAAAAAAATCTTAACTAAGGAACTTGACTGTCTTTTGTTTATCATCTACTTTATAATGCTATTTTTATCATTACAATAGGTTTTCCGAAATTCTCTGTATGCACCAGATTATTCTTCTCGTTTAGATATTGTAAGAGCAAATTCAAAGTCACCTCTTCAGAGATCACTGTCAGCTAAGTGTGTATCTGGAACAGGACAGGTGAGTAAGAAACCATAATCTAAAGGAATTTGAGCTGCTGCCTTTGGAATTGTTGAGTTCTAAAAATGTTTCCCCTCAGCCATTACACCACATGTAACTTATTCTCCTCGGACCTATTTCCTCTTCTATAAAATGACTGACGATTCCACTAGGTGCAGCTCTGTTATTTCTTAAGTATCTTTTATACTGTAATTTATATGTAATAAAGCATAACACTTGAGAGCAGAAGTGAAAAAGAAGAATGCTAATGCAGATGGGTTATCTGCTATAATATGAAAACCACAGATTCTGAAGTCAAACTTGGGTTTAAATCTATCAAGACAGTGGATCTATCTGATTTAATTATAAGTATAAATTTAAATACTGAATTATACCAATAAAGGGCTTTTGCTGAATACAGAAATCATTTCATTTTGTTCTATACCCAGAAAGCCTGAGTTTCCCAGTATCTAGAGCATGGTCTTTTTCTGTAAGATGTGGAAACTAAATGCCTTAGGCTTTGTGGACCATATGGTTTCTACCCAACTACAAATAACAACTATAAACACATAGAGCAGTGTGACTGTGTTCTAATAAAATTCTATTTACAAAAGCAGGAGGCTGGCTGGGCCACAATTTGCCAAACCCTGATCTAGAATGCTATGCCCTTTTATTCATATCTAGCCTTCAGAATACAAAATTCAGCAAACTGTTTTCAAAATACAATTTTAGGTATACAACTTTTAGGTAAATAAAAGTTGTATTTTGAAAAGAGTTTCTCGGCCGGGCGCGGTGGCTCACGCCTGTAATCCTGGCACTTTGGGAGGCCAAGGTGGGTGGATCACCTGAGGTCAGGAGTTCAAGACCAGCCTGGCCATCATGGTGAAACCCCATCTTAATTTTAAAAAAAAAAAAAAGTTTCTCATTTCTATTTTCTATTTGATTTTCATTTGATTCTCCTCTAAGCATTTGTTTTATACGTATATCTCTCACAACCCAATATTTTTATTATTCCAGCATTAATTGCCTTGAACATAAATTTCATAAATTCACTTTTATAGTACATATTAACATTTTGACTACAACTAATATTGTCACCTTAATTAACACTTGTATATCACTTTAGAGTGCATTATCCTTAGGTTTCTCAACCTCAGCACTACTGACTTTGGGACAGATAATTGGGCCCACCAGGGAGGAGGAAGGGGACGGAGTACTGTCCTGTATATGGTAAAGATATTAAGCAGATATTAACATCCCCAGCCTCTACCCACAAGATGCCAGTAGCACACATAAACATGCAGCCCCAATAGTGACAAACAGTGTCTCTAGACATTTCCAGATGTCCCCTGGGTTAGATATAATCACCCTCAGAGAAGTTTTAAGCAACATACCCCACATGCAGCAGTCAAGCAACTTAAAGCTGGTGAATTCAGATTATCAACCCTCATTCCATTTAAGTCACATTACTTTTATATCAGTACTTCTGTCCCACTTCCTAGCTGAAGTACCCTTCTATTTTCGCCATCCATTTTGATTCTCAGATACTGTTTTTGTGAGCCAAAATTTATTGTTAACATAATATACTAAGTTTATACTTTTTTCTTGAGACGGAGTCTCGCTCTGTCACCCGGGCTGGAGTGCAGTGCAACAATCTCGGCTCACTGCAACCTCTGCCTCCTGCGTTCCAGTGATTCCCCTGCCTCAGCCTCCCAGGTAGCTGGGACTACTACAGGCATGCGCCACCATGCCCGGCTGATTTTGTATTTTTTAGTAAAGACAGGGTTTCACCATGTTGGCCAGACTGGTCTCAAACTTCTGACCTCAGGTGACCCACCCACCTCAACCTACCAAAGTGCTGGAATTACAGGCGTGAGCCACTGTGCCCAGCCTGAGTCTATACTTTTAAGGTAATGTTTTTGAAGTATTGATGGCTATCCACCTAGAATCAAATGGTTAATTACACATTTTTATTCAAAAAAATATGAATGAAAAACTGACTTCTAAGCTTAAAATTTATAGGGAATTTTCACTACTAAAAGTTATGACATATGGACATTTTTCTGAAATATTTGTTGTGTGCCCTTCTCTATAATAGCATAAAAAGATACCAAGCATGTAAAATTTTTTTAGTATCTTTATTTTTTAAAATGTGTTCTTTTAACAGGTATCCACTTGTCGACTAAGAAAGGATCAACAAGCAGATGATGATGAGGATGAAGAGTTAGATGCTACAGAAGAAGAAAATTAATTGTCTTAACTACATGTTTCCATTTTCATCATAAATGACATGAAATACACAATGACTAAATTGTAGAACTTTATACTCACTTTGATATGTTAAGCCTCAAAATGAAGACCAACTAATGGAAACTTATGCTGACCACAAAGGAAGGCTTGAAAAAAATATTACATATCAGTTATTTCAATATCCTAACTAGTGTTATGTGATTTTTGTGTTAAGTACCATTCTTTTTAAAAGATGGTATATTTCAAAGTATTTCATATTAATGCACTATATCTACTTGAAGTTCCAATAGTACATTACGACAGAAACCAAAAGATCTAACAATTCCACTTAGCTTCTTTTAGGTTAAGACTGCATGCTTTCATAACCCCAGAAAAGGGTCCTAAGTCGTCATTCTGATTACATGTAATAATAATCCATGAAGCCTTAAGAAAAAAAGATTTTTTTATGCTTTCCCTAAATTTTTGTTTTATCGTTTGATAAGTAAATTTACTTTTCAAGAAGAGTATAATCAAAGAGTAAAGATAATGTGACACTAAGATATCAGTGTTTTATGTATACACATAAAGCATAAATTTCAACTGTAAAAAAAGCCACATTCAATCTGACTCTCGTTTTAAAACTGCTGTCATACTTATACATGATACTGCAACTTTTGGAAGGCTAGTAATTTGGTGAAATGTTTCCTCATCATAGAATACCATATACCATTAAAAATTCTGTAAGATTGGCCGGGCGCGGTGGAGGCGGGCAGATCACAAGGTTAGTAGTTTGAGACCAGCCTGGCCAACATAGTGAAACCCTGTCTCTACTAAAAATACAAAAATTAGGTGGGCGTGGTGGCACATGTCTGTAGCCAGCTACTTGGGAGGCTGAGGCAGGAGAATCACTTGAACCCAGGAGGCAGAGGTTGCAGTGAGCCAAGATCACACCACTGCACTCCAGCCTGGTGACAGAGCAAGACTCTGTCTCAAAAAAAAAAAAATTCTGTAAGAATTTTACCAAGCTACTATATAGTTAATAAAAGGGTATTCAGTCACTTTTATTTCTGAAAAATATAAAATAATTGGAGCCTTTCAGTGTAGCTGATGCTTCTGTCTCTTTTGGTAATTATACTTTTATTTCATGGATACCAGACAGGCATATAAAAGTTAAAGAATTTATCAAATCATTTGGGGTAATTCAAAAATGCAATTATTCATAACAGAAAAATAAAGACTTTCTAGAAAGTTTTTTTTTTTTTTTTTGAGACGGAGTTTCGCTCTTGTTGCCCAGGCTGGAGTGCAATGGCGGGATCTCGGCTCACCACAACCTCCGTCTCCTGGGTTCAGGCAATTCTCCTGTCTCAGCCTCCTGAGTAGCTGGGATTACAGGCACGCGCCACCATGCCCAGCTGATTTTTTGTATTTTTAGTAGAGACGGGGTTTCACCATGTTGACCAGGATGGTCTCGATCTCTTGACCTCGTGATCCACCCGCCTCGGCCTCCCAAAGCGCTGGTCTAGAAAGTTTTTGACTTTGTCATTCATGGCTCTGTTCTTATCAAAGCACTCCTTCCTGAGAACAGTCCTAAGTGACAAAGTTACTTCAGTACTGTTTTGTAAAATATTTAAAACATTTAAAAACCCTAAATAGATATTCTTAAGAAAAAGATATCATTGGATATTTACTACTTTCTCACTCAGTATTTAAATTTGGTGTTGTAATCTGGGGGAAAACAACAGTTACTGTATCTTGCGGCTTACTAAATGTGAAGAGCAACTTCTCTTGAGCATTATTTGCCTTACTGGTAAAGTTAAAACTGCATAAAACAATAATTCTGGAATAAAACATACATTCTGCCTACCTCAAAGAAATACTCTAAGAACAAAGGAATACTATCCATGAAAATACTTTCATTAATGTAAAATTTTCATTAATTAGACCATTAAATATTTTACTATCTGCCAACCTAGGTCTGGTCTAATTTTTAAAGGGCCAGATAGTAAATATTTTTACTTTGTGGGTGGAGGCAAATTCAAGACTATTATAAGGGTACTTATGTAACCATTTAAGACTTAAATACACTTAAAAATGTAAAAAACCATTCCTTGCTTCCCACTGCCACAATAGGCAACCAATCAAACCAACCCAGCCTGTAAGTCTCCCTATCTATTATCTCCAAACTAGGAATACAAATTGAGTATCCTTTATCTGAAGTGCTTGGGACCAGAAATATTTAAGACTCTGGATTTCTTCTGGTTTTGGAGTATTTACATTACACCAGTTCAACATTCCTAACCCCAAAATCTGAAATCTCAAAATGTTGCAATGAGCATTTTTTGAGCATCATGTTGACACAGAAAAAGTTTGCAATTTTTGGACCATTTGAAATTTCAGATTTCCAGACTAGGAATACTTACCTGTAGTACATTTACTAGGATTCTCAAAATTAAATAATAGTTAATTCATAATTATACATCATATAGTATCTAATACAGCTCAATAATATATTTATTGCAAATATATTTGCAATATATTGCAATATATTTATTGCAAAAACTGGCAGCAAGGTCACTACTTAACAGGCGATTACATGACTCAAGAACCACAGCTCTCAACAGTGTTCTCAGTAAATTGATAGAAAAGCACTCCTAATATAATTTTTACCTATCTTGGTTGTGGGATTGACTTTCTAGACATGATCTACATTTTTTTAGATAACTTCTAGACAAAAATGTATGGCTTTAAGACAAATGCCACTGGATATCAGACTACAGAACATGCCTCCAGTATACCTGGTATACCTTCAGGATAGGAGAGGAGAAACTGGCTATGAGATGATAATTACTGAAGCTGAGTGATATGTACGTGGAAATTTATTTTTATGTTTGAAATTGATGAGGTGCTGGGAAGCTGGCTCTCTGAGGGGACAACGGGAGGGGAATACCTTTATTTGCTGCATTTATCAATTTCTATGGTGTAAATACTCCTGCCGTGGTCAATTTGTTATTGGCATATCACTAAAGGCAGAGTTGGGGAGAGATGTGCAAAGATGGCTCCCAACTAGAATATACCACTTTCTGTAATAAACTTTTTATAATGAAATTTAAAAATACTAAATCCTGCCATATTAAGGAGTAAACGGAAATATTCACATCAATTAATTTAAAAATCAAAATATAAGGCTGGGTACAATGGCTCACACCTGTAAACCCAAAACATTCTGGGAGACCAAGGAGGGAGGACTGCTTGAGGCCAGAAATTCCAGAACAGCCTGGGCAACACAGTGAGACCCCCCTGTTCTCCAAAAAAATTTAAAACTTAGCCAGACAAGGTGGCACACACCTGTATTCCCAGCTTTCAGGAAGCTGAAGCAGAAAGACAGCGTGAGCCCAGGAGTTGGAAGCTGCAATGAACCATTATCAGACCCCTGCACTCCAGCCTGGCCAACAGAACAAGACTCTGGCTCTTAAAATAATAAAACTACAAAGCTTATGTTTACTATAGCCAGGCTCTCATCTGCCACCCCAGCCCAGTTTGAAAAGCAATTCCACAGTAAGTTATCTCTCACGTAAAGCTTCTTAGCTTTATTCCTTTGTATTTGAGAAGTATTTTTTAACTTTCCATATATTATTCAAGATGGCTGACCAAATGAACCATCTATACAATCTTTGCTCAATTAAAAATATCATTTCTTTCTTCATTGTGCTTGGTTTTGATATTCCAAACAATCAATTTAACATTACCCTAGCTACTTACAAGCTTATAAAGAATCATACTGAGGTGCTTTTTCGTATCAAATTTACCTGTTTATTCACTCTATAGTGAGCAGATTTTGTTTATTCACTATTTAAAACAAAGACAGAAATTTAATCAGATTTTTCTTAATTTCCTTAAATCACTGAAAAGTAACACCAAAAATACATATAGGTACTGATTAATTACTGACAAAGTGTTCTACCTATGCAATATCCTTAAATTACCATATGTAAATTCAACCATATTCTTATTTATTCAACGTGTTAAATCTGGATTACAGAACTGAGGAAAATTATGTTTTACGTAAATTATAAAAGGCCAACCAAAGTCAATCATGTTAAATAAAATGAACAATTCTGAAACAGAAGCCAGTAATATACAATGTGAGTATCCCAAGAGAAACCCTGAATATAAAGAAACTTTTAAAGTCACTTTTTTTTTTTTAAATTAACAATGTTTGAGCATGCTGGTTTTACCTTTTTGAATGCTAATTTTAAACCAATAATTGAAATACGAAAATATCACTTATCTTTGCAAGTATCTTTAGCATGGTCTTCCTAATTTAAAATACCATTTTAAAAAGTTAGGCAGCAAAAGTAAGCATGAGCTGGAGTCAGTTGTCTGGGTTGAAATTGGCCTCATGATTTAATACCTGTGACTTCAAGCAAGTTGCTTAATCTCCCACTTCATTATCTCATTTGTGAAATAGAGGTAAATAACCCTGTACTCATAGGGAATACTGAGATTATGCATATAAAGTGCTTACAGTGCCTAGCACATAGTAAGTGCCTAATGTTAGCCATAAATATCATTATGGGTATAGAAAATCAAATTCCCTATCTGAGAAATGTATGCACTAAATGCTGAATATCAAAGAAGTCAAAATTCAACCACACAAGTCTTAGTTACGGAGTCTCTGCATGGATACAAAGTTTTGAAGCTAAAAAATGAGAACCTAGTATTACATGCAAGTTATGTGACTCATCAGTAGATTCTTTCTAGAAAAACAAACTATACCATTTGTCAGATTCTTCCCAGCATAAGCCTGAGTCCCCTTGCACCTACAATTAGATTCTTATTTTACTGTCTTTTGAGTGTGTTGTATTATTCCTATTTTGTTAAGATGTCGAAGAAACCATGGAATTACACACAGCACTATACATTATTATTATAGAATGTCTGGTCCCTCCCATCATAAATATGGTTTAATAAAGCTATTGAAAAACTTCACAATATCAAGCTGCAATTTTTTTTCTTTTTATACAAATACAAGTTAATTAGTTGCTCTATTAAGTTGCAATTTTATTTTTATAAAACTTTGTAAAGTTTTGAACATGGAAACCCTAAGAATCACCTAAGCTTTTTACGTAAGTAAATTTCAAGTTGACTGTCCATTTTGAACTATTTATAATTAACAGGACACTTAACACAGTAATATCTCAGACAAGGAAGAGGGCATTAATTCTGCAGGCAGGTAGCAATGAAAACGCCAAACCTGAACAATCAGTCACTATTTCCTTACATAGTTTGAGTAAAAAATGTAGACTACAGAATGAAAAAAAAAAGTGAAATGTATCTTCCCCAAATACAAATCTATTTCAATGAGTCTTAAAGCTTACCCATGACATCAACAAAAATGAATGAACTCAGGGAATTCTTTCTCACCATCAAAGAAAAAAAAAACAGCATGTATAATTTTAAATTAGAAAAAAAATGAATGGCAATTTGCAAGCAAAAGAAAACCAGATTCACATTCTACTATTTACATTTGTTCTATTCACAGGTCAAAATTAAAACATTTCATTAGATTTAAAAAAAAAACAACACCTTTTAAAAACAAATGTATTTTACTCTATCAATACTGCAAGGAAGATAACTGAATTTAGAAATGCTCTCTACAGCAAAGTTAACTTAACTTTTCGGGGCCCAACGGGCCTATCATTTAGATCTTTAATAGCAGCCATAGCTTCATTATAGTTTATCATAGCAACAATGGCTTCCCCTGTAGGTAAGCCTTGCTCATTATACTGTATTGAAACTGAATCAGGTATGATTCTGTAACCATGGAAAAAGTCTAAAATTTCATTAACATTAGCTTTAAATGGAAGATTCATTATCTTAATAGGAGTTACTCTACCTGAACCACAATTTATCTTTGGATCAGTAATAAATCTCCCCTCAGCAAAACTTCCCATATTATGCTTTCCAAAATCAAACTTGCCACCTTCTGGGCGACCAAAATTCACAAAAGGGCGGTGACTTCTGAAATCATCAGGAGGGCTCCTAAAATCCTCACCAGGAGGTCTAAAATTGTCAGGAAGTCTAGGGTCCTCCTCCAGAGCTTCCCTAAGGTCTTCCTCTGGGAGCTGCCTGAAGTCCTCATCAGAAGGGCATCTAAAATCTTCCTCCTGGGGGCTCCTGAAGTCCTCATCAGGTGGGTGCCTAAAGTCTTCATCGGGAGGGCTCCTGAAGTCTTCATCTGGCGGGTGCCTGAAATCTTCCTCTCGAGAGCGCCTGAAATGCTCCTGAGGTGGACGCCTGAAATGCTCCTGGGGCGGTCTCCGGAAGTGCTCCGGGGGTGGCCGCCTGAAATGCTCCGGGGGTGGTCGCCTGAAATGCTCCGGGGGTGGCCGCCTGAAATGCTCCGGGGGTGGCCGCCGGAAATGCTCCGGGGGTGGCCGCCGGAAATGCTCCGGGGGTGGCCTCCGGAAATGCTCCTGAGGTGGCCTCCGGAAATGCTCCTGCGGTGACTGCCTGAAGTCCTCCTCAGGGGAGTGCCTGAAATCCTCCTCTGGGGGCCGCCTGAAGTCATCCTCGGGTGGCCGCCTCCATTCTCCCTGAAGAGGCCGCCTAAAGTCCTCCTCTGGGGGCCGTCTCCAGTCCTCCTCGGGCGGCCGCCTGAAATCTTCCTCTGGGAGCCGCCTGAAGTCCTCTTCAGGAGGTTGCCTGAAGTCCTCCTCAGGAAGCTGCCTGAAGTCCTCCGTGGGAGACCGCCTGAAATCCTCCTCCAGTGGCCGCCTCCAATCCTCCTCAAGGGGCCTCCTCCAGTCTTCCTCCCTAGGGTGCCTGAAGTCATCCTCCGGAGGGCGCCTGAAATCTTCCTCCCAAGGGCGCCTGAAGTCCTCCTCAGAAGGCCGCCTGAAGTCCTCTTCCCGAGGTCGCCTGAAGTCCTCTGGGGAACGCCTGAAGTCCTCCGGGGGAAACCTGAAATCCTCTGAGGAGTGTCGGAAGTCTTCTGGAGGGTGCCTGTCAGGCTGCCGGAAATCCCTCTGGGCATGCTTGAAGTTATCCAGTTGCCTCAGGTCCTCTAGCTGATGTCTAAAGCTTTCAAAAGGACCAACTGAGTATATTGGTGGGTCTTTTGAGTCAAATAAATGGGAATGATCACCTCGCTCACGTGACTGTGAGCGAGCTTGCATCTTCTCACTGGACATCAAGGAAAAATTTACACCAAACTCCTGCATTTGTGCCTCGGATATAAGTCTTAATAATACCTCTGTCCCTAAGAATCTTCGTCGGTTTAAACGCTCAGCTTTCATGGCCTGTTCTTCTGATTTAAATTTCACTAATGCTTCTCCCAGACCAACACCTTTGTCATCATAAAGCAAGTAAATGTCATCCTCAGCAAGAAGAAAGTCTGCAAAGAACTTCTGCACTTCAACTTTTGTAACATCAAATGGAAAATTTCTTATATAGATGCACAGCTTCTGGCCAGAGTTACCTTCTTGAGAGTATTTCTGTGAAACATGTCCAGGCCTATCTCTCTCTAGTGACCCTGATCTCTTCTTTTCATAACGTGCAATGAACTTCAGCATTTGTTTTCTAGAAATTGGATCAATATGAACTGGACGATACTGTAAAACAGTCTTATGTAAACTCAGAGCAGTATTGTAGTCTTTCAGAGTCTTGAACCTCACAAAGGCATATCTTGTTCTATTTTCATCTTTATATAAAAATCTAATCTGTTCATCAGTCAGATCAGTACCTCTAAAGAAATTTCTTAAATCTCTTTCGTCAATACTGAGGGACAGATTTTTTAAGTGAACATAAAATCCAAGAGGGGAACGAGAACGTGTCCTTCTGGGAGATTTTGAATGAGACCGTTTTCGAAAATGTCTATCATTAATTCCTCTTGGTGGAGAATGGTCTTCAGATCTCCTAAGAATGTCACCCTCCTTAACTGCATTACCACCAAACTCAATCCACTGTTGTTCTGATCCTTGCATTACTTCTATGAATCTTGAACCCATAAAACTTCTATGACATTTAAGACCTCCTGAAGCATCAACACATGAAGCAAATTTTACTATGGCATCACCATTATTTCGGCCATCATGATGTTTTAAGAAAATTACTCCATCCACACACAAACCAGAGAAAAAGACACGTACATCATCTTCATTTACTAGGTAAGGCAAACCTCGTAGAAACAAGTAAGGATTCTCGGCCTTCAATGGCCTTGTCTTTCTTGGCCTTAAATTACCATGTCCTGTACCATTAGTATGAAACCCAGCATCTTGATTAATTGAAGAGCCATATCCAGAATTACTTGCTTCTTCCTTAACAGACTCAATAAAATTAGACAGGCTGCCAACCCCTGATGCCCCAGATCGTGGGCGCCCTCTTCCTACACGATCAGTTCTTTTCATGTCTATAGTCTTCTGCATTTCTGCCTTGCTACTAAGAAAGAGCTCTACAGATGAATCCTTGATAAACCCTCCTGAACGACTTACGGCACGTCTTGCATCTTCATCTGTTGCAAAAATAATAAAAGCCTCCCCAATTTCCCCTCCAATTATATGCACTCCTCCATCAGGAATAGTCAATCCCGTGAAGAAGTGACGAATATCCACAGGCCCCGCAATAAAAGGAAGCCCCAGTAAACGGATGACTACAGCCATGCTGAGCTCAAACCACAGCAATAATGACCTGCAGACAAAAAGGTACACATAATAGCAAGTCTTATTTTTGAAGTACCTTAGCCCAAACTAAGCTTAATAATTACCTGGTTCCTGCTTCCTTCAACATTTATAAATAAAAACAAGATACAAGTTCACAAAAATACTGGTCATATCTAATTATTAAAGAAAACAAGGAATAAACTTTCTCCCATCTAAAAATACAAATAAACCAACTACCTTGAAGAAACATTTCGTATCACCTATTCTATACAACAGGAACTTCAAAAATATAAAAATCTTCCTTTGTAAATGTGCCAAATGCTGCTTCACAAGA
Organism: Sapajus apella; assembly: GCF_009761245.1. Lineage (NCBI taxonomy): Eukaryota > Metazoa > Chordata > Mammalia > Primates > Cebidae > Sapajus > Sapajus apella. The sequence continues at coordinate 7,238,721 of NW_022436943.1, read as the reverse complement.
CCAAACTACTTTCAGACTCATTTAGAATCTTATCTTCTACCGAAACATGAGAGAGCTTTGTAGATTAAAGCATTTTATCAACTGCAATGAATTTTGCATATTTAGAAAAGTCGTCTATGGTTAGTACATAATTTTTGCTCATAATAAATTGCCTACCACTGGCCAAACACAGAGAGAGAACAAAAGCCAGGGCAAGCATGATGGCTCATGCCTGTAATCCCAGGCTTTGGAAGACCAAGACAAGAGGATCGCTTGAGGCCAAGAGTTCAAGACCAGCCTTGGCAAGAGAGCGAGAGCTTGTCTCTAAAAAGAACAAATTAGCTAGGCGTGGTGGCATGCACTTGTAGTCTGTCCCAGCTACTCAGGAGGCTGAGGCAGGAAGACTGCTTGAGCCCAGGAATTTGAAATTTGGGGATACAATGGGCTGCAACTGTGCCACCACTGCATTCCAGCCTGGGTGACAGAGTAACACCCTGTCTTTAGAAAAAAAAAAAAAAAAACAGAAGCCATAGGTACCTAGATATACTATTCTACTTCACATGTCTTTTTGTCAAGCCTCTGTAAAAAGCCTTAAACTCTGGATATCTTACCTTTTTTAAATTTCTTGTAGACCTGTTAATTCTGTAAAAGCAACTTAACTGTGGAAAGAAAATGAAATATAATTAATCCTTGAACCCTGTAATTTATCTTAAACAACGCCAGATTAGGATATCCATTTCAGAATTACCTATCAAAAGTGAAGCAATATAAGGAACCAAAATTACAGGTGTTAGAAAATGGTCTTTTGTTCCAAGGGAAAATTAATCATCCTTCTGCAAAAAGGAGATACAATATCCAAATAGACATATAAAAATTATTTAAAAATTTAAAACTTGCCGAAAATTGAACAACTGCTCCTTGATTAGAAGTAGCATGAAGAAAGGAGTGAAAGAAATGTTATATATTTTGAATGCAGTAGTAGTTACAAGGTTGTATAAATTTACCAAGGTTTACTGCATTGTATCATTAGGGTCTATACATTTTGCTGTAGACAAGTTTTACATCTACTTTAAAAAACTGTTCTACAAGGAAAATCTCAAGAGTACGAAAAGTTTAAAAAAGAAAAAAGAACTTCAATCATTTTGCCACATGAAAATCCAAAAATCTAGTTCATATTTATATCCAACACTTGTGCTGTTCTCCTCCCTTTCAAAACATACGACCAAATCAAATTAAAGCAACAATTCAAAATTACACAATAAATGAATAAAACAGCAAAGCCTGAAATCCAAAAATCAATTTTTAAAAGAATAAATCCAAACCTATGGCTACTGTTTGGATGCAATTTAAAGGCCTATATAAACAACTCACACTTCCACGCATAGAACCAAATTTCACGATGCCAGTAGTATAAAGGCAAACACTACAATATCCCTAAAGTCAAAAATCTCAGTACCACTCCTTACTGCAAAAATAGTAACTGTTAACATTCATCTCAAGCCAAACAGAAAATGCTAATAATAATGCTAATATTAATAATGGCAATAGCAGATTTCCATTTCAAACAACTATTCCGCATTCTACTAAGGAAACCCAAATGACAATATAGAAAAGTAAAAGTAAAAATGAATTTGGAATACTCAGGATTACCAGGTCACTGAAAAATTTCAATGTATTTTTTTTTTAAGAAATTTGCATTTAATACTTTCAGGAATACCCAACCTATTTCATGAAGACTTGCCAAACTAATCATTATAATTTACACTTTTGGGGAGGGAGGAGACAGGGTCTCACTCTGCCACTCAGGCTGGAGTGCAGTGGCACGATCTTGGCTCACTGCAGCCTCAACTTATCCAGGCTCAGGCAATCCTCCAACCTCAGCCTCCCAAGTAGCTGGGACTACGGGTGCACACCACCACACCCAGCTAATTTCTGTTATTTTTTGTAGAGCCAGGGTTTCACCATGTTGCCCAGGCTGATAGGGAACTCCTGGGCTCAAGCAATCAGCCTGCCTCAGCCTCTCACAGTGCTAATGACTTACAGCTATGAGCCACTGCACCTGGCATAATTTACATGTTTTTAATGTACAATAAATGTGGCTTTAATCCAGTACTTACACTTAAGTATCACTGTTCACCAAAGTGGGGGTCTGAAGACATATGCACTGAGGTCTGTTTTCCTTTAAAAAGGGTCCATAGATTAACCAGAAGCTAAACTAGCAAAGACATCAAATTACTTCACACATTCTACATGTGAAAAATGTTAATGAAGTTTGCTATTAAAGTATTTGCACAGTAACAAAAAATTAAAAAGCCTAATTTCTTCAACAACCCAATATCCAGACCAAGACTTCAACAAAAACTATAAATGGTTTCTGGAATATTTAACCACATTAAAGTCCCAAGACTCCCTCCTATGCAAACTGGCTTAACTACTCTTTTACTTTTAACATATTTCAGAAAGCACCGTAAGATATACGTATTTTTGTCTCTCCTAAGCTTTCTTAAAATTTTTAAAGGGATTTACCCTGGGAACATAAATTCATCTACAAGAGAAATTAGAGACGTTTCAAGGAATAATTATATCTCAAATTCAAAAAAATCTCTAGTGATTTATCCTACCTAAAAACTATCTTTTTAACCACAGTTTCATGAGCACAAAACTCATGAATTCCAATTCACGCAGACTCTTTAAAAACTTTATTCTCATTTGCCACAGTTAAAATACAACTAATGCTTAAACTTCTCTGCCCTTAAGACAGTAGGGTAATGTACCATTTACGCCTCTGCAATAACACACCTTGGAGACCAACTGACAGACCAGCTCTCAAAATGGTCACTTGTTTCCAATATGCCATTTCCTTAAGCAAATTCTCCAGAAATTCTACTCTTAACACACTAAATTACACAAAAGCACAACACAAAAATTACCCTAAAGTACTCTGCAATTAAAATTTTCCTAGTTATGAATGCAAAAAGTATTTTTGTGCCTTATGTATTTGAAGACATTAATCTGTTAAAATTTCTACAAAAAGAAGAAAGTGGATCCCTAAAAGGTCATTTGAGTAAATCAGTGAAATTAAAAGCGCATTTTAAATAACTTTGCTTTTTTATCAAACGATTCATCCCACTTAATCACCATCATAACTAAACAATATGTAATGTGCATCTTCTAATCAAGATTTAAGGAGATACGGAGAGGGAAATAGGGGAGGGAGGCTGAATTTGAATAGGTAATATCTCAGATCCATTTGATTTTTAACTAACGAAGAAAAATTCATTTTCCAGATATGGTAAGGGAAATAATTTTTTTTAACTCTGTGACTACTTCGTAAAGCCCAAAGTCATGATGTAGCACATTCAAATTCTAAACGTGAGTTTCCCCGGCAGAAAATAATCTACACCAACCCATAATTATTCTTGATGATCCACCTTTTATAATGAAGATGTTTAAAATTAAAACCAAAGGTATGACCAATTAGAGCCACAGTCCCTAAGAAGAACTGTAAATGAAGACGAATCCACAGGGCACAGGACTTCTCCCAACATCCATCATCCTCAAACGGGAATCTTCCGAAGGCATTGATTCTACAGCCAAAAGCCTTTGTCCACAATTCCCACGGGTCAGAGCTTCCTTCTTTCGCGCCAGGCCAAAGTTGCTACGTGGGATCCGATGTTGTCGCCAGACTTTCAGCCAAAATCAGCCTTCAAATTAACCTGGACCGCCCAACCTCTGTGCCTTTCCGTTATGCCGTCTCAAGGGCAAACATTCCACCCTAACTCGCCAGAAGGTGAACTGCACCCAAATCTAACTGAAAACACTTGCCCTTCTCAAGCCTAATGAGCCGGGCCTGCAGCGCTTTTCTGCCACCACTGACTACGATGACATAGCAAAGAAAAAAAAAATACCTATGAAATCCTTCGAGATCTTCACTCTCAAGATCCCTGGGAAGCGCACATACACCACCACATGGAAGCTGACGGGAAAGGGAGAGTCGGTGTTTTAGCAAGAAAAGAGGGTGCCCTAACTGCAGGAGCTACGCTAGATCCCCGGGTGGCCGCCGGCCCCGCCTTTCCCCGTTCTTCCGGCTTGGTCGCCCAGCCCGCCCCACCCCCGGCGCCCAGAGGGGAACTGCTTCGCACTTGGCAAACACACACCACTGATGCCGAGTCGGACACACAAGGCCGGAGGCTAAGGGAACTCCTCGTCGCAGCAGCCTCCCCAGAACAGGTAGAGCCCTCAGTGAGCCTAGAAGAAGATGGCGCCCACGGCCCCTCAGCTCCGGACAAACGGACGTACAGTTTGTCTGCCCATGCGCTCTCCCAGCGTAACTTACCAACAGGCTTGCGCAGGCGCGCTGCCGCTCACTCGCTTCCCTTGCGAGAGGAGGGGAGGTGGAGCCGCGGGTTGGCTGAGCTCCTGCGCTTGCCCAAATTCTGCCCAGCCCAGAGACCTCGACTTTGAACGTGAGAAATTCGGAGACACAGTCAGGGCTCAGCTGGTAGGTGTACCGAGAATCTTCTGTAGACAACTGTGGAAGTGCAGTGGACAAACCTTTAGGATTTCCAGAAGTTAAGAAAAGAGATGCAAAAGCAGAGAAAAGACGGTTTGTCTTTTCAGTGCTGCATTACTATGTGGCGTAAAGCATCTTCTAAAAAAGCTCCTGTGGCCAGACGCGGTGGCTCGCGTCTGTAATCCCAGCACTTTGGGAGGCCGAGGCGGGAGGATCACTTGAGGTCAGTAGTTCGAGACCAGCCTGGCCAACATAGCAAAACCCCTGTCTCTACTAAAAATACCCAAAAAATTAGCCAGGCATGGTGGCGGCCGCCTGTAATCCCAGCTACTCGGGAGGCTAAGGCAAGAGAATCGCTTGAACCTCAGAGATGAAGGCTGCAGTGAGCCCAGATCGCACTACTGCACTCCAACCTGGTCGAAAGAATGAGACTCCGTCTCAAAAAATAAAAATAAGCCAGGCGCGGTGGCTCACGCCTGTAATCCTAGCACTTTGGGAGGCCGAGGTGGGTGGATCACCTGAGGTCAGGAGTACAAGACCAATCTGGCCATCATGGTGAAACCCCATCTTTAAGAAATAAAAATAAATAAAATAAATAAAAAAGGTTCTGTAAACCCTTGATGACCACAGAAATGGCAATTTTACTGCCATAGATGTTCACCAAGTACAATCCCAACACCTGGGGCTTAATAAATGCATGCTTAGTCAATTTTATAGATATTAATAACCTTATGAAATGTCTTTATAAATTTGTTCCTATCATCTGGATTTTGTAACAAGAGAACAGATGAGCCAATACTGAAATTTCAGTAATGGAAAAGCAATATTGCAGGCATATTCTGTGATCCCTGCTACATAAAAGCTGGTGAACGACCTCTTGTTTGGTTTTATCATTTACAAATAGCAAAGTTGCCCACCACGTTGTATACCTACATGGTGCATTTGTGGATGGATTCAAAGCTCATTAAGCAGAAAGTACATTTAAAACATATTGTTGGCCAGGCATTGTGGCTCACGCCTGTAATCCAAGCACTTTGGAGGCCAAGGCGGGTGGATCACCTGAGGTGGGGAGTTCAAGACCAGCCTGACCAACATGGTGAAACCCCGTCTTTAAAAAAAAAAAAACATATTGTTACAGATGAGAGAAAAAGTAAGTTGTGAATCCCTTTTTCACTGTAAAATACTCATTCTTTAATGATATGTTTATAAGAAAGAAGAGGTAGTTTGATAAGTAAATAAAAAGATGATTACCACAGTGAGAGCCATCTTTACTCACACAAATTATCCTCTCTGTGCCTCAGTTTCTTCATCTGTAAAATGGGGATACTACTAGTACCTACCTCTTAGGGTTGTGGGAAACATTTACTAAATATGTATGTCTCAGATATAGGTAAATAAGTGAGACTATTATAAATATTTGTTACTTGAGATGTCAAGGTGATCTATAGCGAAGCAGAGGATGTCATTCTGAGGTGTTAGGCTCACTGATTAGATATCATTTACCTTGATAATCCATAGTTTGGTCCTGGTCTTGCAATCTCAGGAACATGACCTTAAAAATTAACACTGGCCAGGTACAGTGACTCAAACCCATAATCCCAGCACTTGGGGAGGCCAAGGCAAGCAAATCACCCAAGATCAGGAGTTCAAGGCCAGCCTGGCCAACGTGGTAAAACTCTCGTCTGTACTAAAATTACAAAAATTAGCTGGGCGTGGTGGCAGGCACCTGTAATCCTGGCTACTCAGGAGGCTGAGGCAGGAGAATTGCTTGAACCCAGGAGGCGGAGGTTGCAGTGAGCCAAGATCATGCCACTCTTCTCCAGCCTGGGCAACAAGAGCAAAACTCCATCTCAAAGTTAACATTTATTGAGTTTGTTATGTGCCAGGAGTTATGCATTATCTCAGTTTATTCTTACAACTACTTTTGGAGGCAGGTACTATTATTGTTCCTATTTTACTGGTAAGGGAAACTGAGGCATAGAGGATTATATAGCTTGCACAGGGTGACACAGTACAAAATAAAACCAGGCAAAATTGAGCCCTACTGGTCTGCCTGCAGAAGCCATTACTCTGTATCGCACAGAGAGAGGATTCTGTCCTCAGAGGCAGACTCCCTTTAAACAAGTATACAGAAGGAGTACTCTAAGAAATAAAACATGAGTTACCTAATCTCAGAAGGTGACTCTCAGTTAAGGGTCCCTGGAGACATTCTCACTCATCTTAACAAAAATAACAGCCATCATTTAATGAATACTTACTATAGGACTCACCTGGCCAAGTGTGCTCAGATCAGACTCTGTCCTCTGAACAAGCTCTGACAGGCATTGCCAGCCTCCCATGGCCTCCTTCATTGTTCTAGGCTGACCTCCTCCTCCTATTCACACAGACTTTCTCCAGCTAGGACACTATATTGAATGTCTGTCCTTTTGGGGTTTTGTTGAGACAGAGTCTCACTCTGTCACCCAAGCTAGAGTACAATGGTACAATCCTGGCTCACTGCAATGTCCACCTCCCGGGTTCAAAAGATTCTCGTGCCTCAGCCTCCTAAGAAGTAGCTGGGATTACAGGTGTGTGTGCCACCATGCCTGGCTAATTTTTTTTTTTTTTTTTTTTTTTTTTTTTTAGTAGAGATGAGTTTTCACCATGTTGCCCAGGCTGGTCTCAAACTCCTGGCCTCAAGTGATCCGCCTGCCTCCGTCTCCCAAAGTGCTGGGATTATAGGCAGGAGCCACTGCACCTGTCCTAAATGTCTTTTCTAGTCTGCCCCTTGCTTTTCTGATGATCATATCATTATAATCAGAACAAGAAAATTCTGATCAATGAAATTTGAGCATAATCACATGATATTCTGGTTGTTGAACAGTTTCTTGTCCCTTTGGTGTATCAGCATGAAAACTTAATCATTTTGGGGAATCGAGATAAAATGAAGTTTCTCAAGTGGAAAAACAAGGCTAGATCCTAAGCATGGTGACCACACTGAACTGTGGCCATTCTGTGACTCTGCTTGGATAATTAGCCTTCCAGGTGTTTTACCATACTATATCACCACCCACCCTTCATGGACAATTCTGGTCTCAGAGAGTTTTCAGTTGTCCTTCTTAGGTCTTCAGCATCCACACAAAGAGCCTTTTATCACTTGATCTCAGAGTTCCTTGATCTCCTCAATTCCTGGAACCTTTATCTTCTCAACTCATTCCTTGATTTCTACTCTGAGAGCCTCCACACCTTGACTTCTAGTCAATTTGTAGCCCAAGGTCCTGGGTTTTGGATATGCACTATGAAAATGTACCCACTTATAACTGTTGCACCCTGCATTCTTGTTGTTTCAAAAAAGTGCTAGGAGGAAGCTCAGCCCCAGAAAAACAAAGACCAAAATGATTTGGATCCAGAGATGCCTGAGTTGAAGATGAAATTTTGCAAACTCCCCTTATTACCCTGCTAAAATCCCCACCCAGGGAAGAGCTTATTCACTATTTTCTACATGCAATGTATGTAGAAGCATGATAGGCAATGTGTCTTCACTGTCTTTACTCCACCTGTACATACAGTGATGAAGCTAACCAGCTCAATAAAAGCACTGTTTTCACTGTTGCTTGGAGAAGCACTGCTTTGGGAATTATTCCCAGTGTCCTTCCTTGTTGCAAGTAATGAAATCCCATTGTTAAATCCTCTTTGGTTGTGGTTATTGGACTGTCACCTTCCAAGCTAAGAAACCCACCCATTGTGTAGGTAACAAATCTAACTAGGATTTATCAAGCATCATAGACTATGAGTCAAGAGCCTTGCTAAGTCCTCTGTACCATAGTTCCATAAAAACGGAAAAAGAAGAAGAGCCTTGCTAAGTCTCTTGAAAGACTAAGATAAAAAAGGTATTGTCCTCTTTCCTCAAAAAGCTCACATTCTAGCAGAGGAGAAAGCACACACATTCCACTAGTCATTACACACAGGAAGATGTGTATGTGATGGAATTAAGAGAGTGTGCTCTCAGAGCAGACAGACCCAAGTGTGAATATAGCTCTGCCACTCCATGGCTGTGAATGAATTCCTTATATTTCTTCATTGAAAGAGTAAAGATAATAGTACCCACTGTACAGGGCAGTCATGAAAAATGAATGAAATCATTAACACTCAGCACAATCCCCAGCACACAGTAAACTCCAGTACAACTTAGATATCAAGAAGGCTGGCTCAGAAATAAGAATATCATAGTTCTAAGCCTAATTTTGCTACTTACCAGCTATATCACTTTAGTTGCTGAATCTCTCTGTGCCTCAATTTCTTCATCTATCAAATGAAGATGACAAAAGTAGGGTTGTTGTGTAGATAAAATTAGCACACACATACACACACACACAAACATTAAGAAAGACACATAGTAAAGCACCAAGAAAGTCACATAGCATGTTTCTCTGACATCCCTTATGCTCTTTGCCAACTTGTCCCCTGCAGTGGTCCTCAGAGACGCAACTGCAACGTCCTAGTGATTATTGGAGCACAGTTTGACACTGCTGATCAAATAACAGAGTTTGGTCTGGTCAGTTGTGTGTGACAAAAGTTAGATTTAAGAGACCTAACAGAATCAACAAATGATTTGTGATAGATAGAACTGAACAGGACCTTTAGATTCCATCTTGGATATTTTTTGCCTGAGTTAAATAGGAGTCTTGTCTTTGGGGTAGAAAATGGGATCTTGATTGACTCTCTAGCAATGTTATTGGTTCAGAAAGGAGGCATGTAGAAAGGACACTGGATAAAATCTCTTGGTTTACTGCTGGAGCTTTCAATCACAAATCTCAAGAGAATCCATTTAGTGAATGGGGCAAGACCCCATGTAAAACAGGATGTCCTTTTGCTTAGGCTTCTTTTCCCACTGGTCCCATCCAATCCCAGGGACATAAAACAGAAGGAAGAAGCAAGAGGAAAACCTAAGGATTTAAAGACAAACTAAAAGAGAGAGAGAATTTATTTTTTCTTTTTAGAGATGAGGTTTCACCTTGTTGGTCAGAGTGGTTTCAAACTCCTGACCTCAGGTGATCCACCCACCTCAGCCTCCCGAAGTGCTGGAATTACAGGCGTGAGCCACCATGCCTGGCCGAGAAGGAGAATTTAAGGAGAAAACCAAAAAGTATAAGCTCAGTTGTTACCATCAATAGGTTCTTGGGCTCTCAATGCAATAGAAATTGACATGAGGCCAAAAAGGTTTTCCCAACAAGGCTTCATTGGAGCTTATGCCAAGGCATGAGGGAGATAGCGGATGCCAAGGCATAAGAGGGAGGGAATTTCCTGACTGGCCCTCCAAAGAAAAGAGTCAGTTGGGCTTTTTATTAGGCAAAGCATGGAAATTGTCATCAGGGATAGGGTATGCAGGTTGGGCTGAGCAAAGCATGTGACGGATAGGGTATGCAGGTCAGCATTTTTGGTTGCAATGCTTATCTTGAGTAATGGGCCACCTGGTGGATTGGCCTGAGGCAACAAGGCTATAAATCATTTGTTTAGTATTCCTTCCTAAGGTGGGGCACTCCACAACTTTGTTTATCTCATGAATGTGTGGTTCATGAGAGTCGACATGCCATCCACGTCCACGGTTCGGTCGGACCTTACACACACCTGTAGTCTTAGTTACTTGGGAGGCTGATGCAGGAAGATTGCTTGAGCCCAGAAGTTAGAACCACCGCATTCTATCTGGGGTGACAGGCTAAGACCCAATCTCTAAGAAAAAAAATAATGAAACAAAATAAAATTGTCAGGGGGTGGTGCCTCACATTTATAATCCCAGCACTTTGGGAGGCTGAGGCAGGAGGATCACTTTGTAGCAGGAGTGGCCGCAAGAAACAGACCTCTTGAACACTGAACTGGGAAGGAAGAAGTTTATTATTATTACTATGATGGCCGGGAGCTGGGCTAAGATTTGTTTAAATGACCCAGCTCGCTTAACAAAGAGAAGCTCTGCCTTTATGTAGGCTTACACTCTAGATATTACATGTGAAAGGATCTTAGGTTTACAGCCTTAGAAATTACAAGTGAAAGGGTCTTGGGTTTACAGTTTTAGAAATCACATATGAAAGGGTCTTGGGTTTACAGTTTTAGAAATCACATATGAGGCCAGGCGTGGTGGCTCACGCCTGTAATCCAAGCACTTTGGAGGCCAAGGCGGGCGGATCACCTGAGGTCGGGAGTTCAAGACCAGCCTGATCAACATGGTGAAACCCGTCTTGAAAAAGAAAAAAAAAATAAAAAATGAAAATAAAAATAAATCACACATGAAAGGGTCTTTCATATGTGATGGAGGAGTGGGGTGGGGTTTTGATCTTGTTTAAGTAAAAACAATGTCTACCGGAAAGAGTTTCCCCAATACCAAGCCTGCAATTTACAGGAAGTTGATTTAGGAGGCGCCAGTCAGCCAGCCTTTTCTGTTATTGAAATGCAGGGTGGAAGTCAAGGGGGAGGTGATCCTAGATGCCTGGGTCTCCTTCCTCAACTTGAGCCCAGAAGTTAGAGACTGGTCTGGGCAGTGTGCCAAAGCCTCGTCTCTACAAACAATACAAAAATTAGCTGGGCATGCTAGCGCCTGTGTGTGGTCCCAGCTACCCAGGAGACTGAGGTGGGAGGATTGCTTGAGCCCAGGGGTTCGAAGGTACAGTGAGCTGTGTCCATGCCCCTGCACTCCAGCCTGGTGACAGAGTGGGACCCTTTCTCAAAATAAATACAAAAATAAAATAAAATAATGATAGAAATAAATGCTTACAATGTGCCAGGCATAGTGTTATGCTGAGGAGGCAGTGGTGACCAAAAAAAAGCCACATACGTACACACAGTTCTTGCTTTCAAAAAGCCTGCAATTCAAGAAAGAAAAGTAAAACTAATGAAAAACTGTGACTTTATTACAGGGAAAAGTGCTATGGACGAGAAGTCCATGGCACTGTGAAGGTATTTCACAGGAGGGCCCGGCCTGGTCAGGAAGGGTGGGAAATGTTCCCTGAAGAAGTAATGAATGAGCTGCTTGGAAAGGAGGAGTTAAAAAGATAAAAGGAGGGTGCTGTGGCTCACGCCTATAATCCCAACAATTTGGGAGGCTGAGACAGGTGGATCACGAGGTCAAGAGATCGAGACCATCCTGGTCAACATGGTGAAACCCCATCTCTACTAAAAATACAAAAAAATTAGCTGGGCATGGTGGTGCATACCTGTAGTCCCAGCTACTTGGGAGGCTGAAGCAGGAGAATTGCTTGAACCCAGGAGGCGGAGGTTGCGGTGAGCCGAGATCACGCTATTGCACTCCAGCCTGGGTAACAAGAGCAAAACTCCATCTCAAAAAAAAAAAAGATAAAAGGAAATTGCTGGGAAGGGGAGGAAGGAGGAGGGTGCGGTCCAGGCAGAGAAGTGCAAAGGCTTGGCAGCATCCAGGGCAAGAAAAGAAGGCCAGCGCAGGTGCAGAGCACAGGAGCACAGGACAATGCAGGGCCGCAGGAAGAAGTCAGACCATGCTGAGGATTAGGGTTCATGTTAAGGACTTTGATCTTTCCACTGGAAAACTAACAGTCAGGTGACATTAGGACTTGCATTTCAAAAGAGTACTCCAGCTGAGGTACGGAGAACACATTACAGAGTGGCAAGAGTATGTTCATGAAGACACGTTAACAGGTTATTTTGGCTTCCAGTTTAATGTGACAGTTTCATAGGTATTTATCTCCGCTCCTAGAAATTCTAATAAAATAACAGAGAAGAAACTTTTAAAAAGGCAAAAACTAACAGGAATTAAAAGAATAGGGTAAGAGGAACAGCCATAAAACTTTGCAAGCAGGAAGCAGGTGGAGGGGTGATTCATTTCTTCTGTGAATCCAAGAGAGCTGAATCCTAAATTAACAGTGGGAGGAGCTAAGAACCAATCTTATATGCACCAAAAAAGTTATCCGAGGCTTAGAAGACATTAATGTCTTCTGTTTGTGAAGGGGGTGAAAACAAGAGAAGTGGTTGAACGTCAATTCACAAAGCACTATAAACCTGTCTCTCCCCCGCTCCAACAGAAGATTGAAGGTTTATTCCTAGTGCACTTGTAAACAGGGATTTTATTTAATATATGCAAAAGAAGGTCATTATGTGAATGATGAAACTCACACCCTCTAAATATGACAGCCAGGCTTAAAATCTCCAAGGAGAAGAATCTTTCTGAGAAATTTGATCAGTACAATGGGATAGGGAATGGAGACAGGAAGAATGCGGGATTGCCCTAATAAATGACCCAGGCAAATCACTCTACACATTTGTAGCCCAGTCAGCAAGCCCTTCCTATCTTTGTAGAGCTTCTAATTAGCTTGTCAGTGTGCCCACTTTTTTTTTTAGTTGAAGTCTTGCTCTGTTGCCCTGGCTCCAGGCTGGAGTGCAATGGTGCAATCTCAACTCACTGTAACCTCTGACTCACGGGCTCAAGCGATTCTCCTGCCTCAGCCTCCCAAGTAGCTGGGACTGCAGGCGTGCACAACCACGCCTAACTAATTTTTTGTATTTTTAGTAGAGATGGGGTTTCACCATGTTGGCCAGGATGGTCTTGATCGTTTGACCTCATGATCCACCTGCCTAGGCCTTCCAAAGTTCTGGGATTACAGGTGTGAAGCCACAGTACCCAGCCATTTTTTTTTTTTTTTTTTAGACAGAGTTTTGCTCTTGTTGTTCACTCTGGAGTGTAATGGTGCAATCTCAGCTCAATGCAACCTCCACCTCCCAGGTTAAAGCAATTCTCCTGCCTCAGCCTCCTAAGTAGCTAGGATTACAGGCATGCACCACCACACGTGGTTAATTTTTGTAATTTTAGTAGAGATAAGTTTTCGCCATGTTGGTCAGGCTGATCCTGAACTCCTGACCTCAGGTGAGGTCTCCCAAAGTGCTGAATTAGAGGTGTGAGCCACCGCACACAGCCACCCACTTTTGTATGTAAGTGGCAAAGGGTTACCAGATTTAGGAGGACAGTCTTTTATACAAAACATAACTTTGAAGAAGCAGATTATGCAACAGAGGGAAACTTTAAAACATTACTGGTAATGGCCTCACGGAAATAAAATACTACAGCATGGAATAATTCAAGAATGCCGTAATTAAGATATAACCAGGCCAGACGTGGTGGCTCATGCCTGTAATCCCAGCACTTTGGGAGGTTGAGGCAGGTGGATCACCTGAGGTTGGGAGGGGCGCATTTCTATAATCCCAGCTACTCAGGAGGCTGAGGCAGGAGAATCGCTTAAACCTAGGAAGCAGAGATTGCAGTTAGCTGAGATCACACCACTGCACTTCAGCCTGGGCGACAGAGTGAGACTCCGTATCACAAAAAAAGAAGGGAACAATAGATACTAGGACTACTTGAGTGTGGAGGGTAAAAGGAGGGTATGGATCGAAAAACTACTTATTGGGTACTATGCTTATGAGATGGGTAAGGAAATAATACGTACCCCAAGCCCCAGAGACACTCAATTTACCGATATAACAAACCTGCACATGTATCCCTGAAGCTAAATTGAAGTTTAAAAAAAACTGAAGAAAAGTATGGGCTCTTAGAATGTCGTTTATACTTTCTTTCTTTTTTTTTTTTTTTTTTTTTTTTTTTTTTTTTTTT